>NW_011494753.1:9249438-9274770 GCF_000754665.1 Bison bison bison | reverse complement strand
GAGGGGGCACTGGCCATGTCCCTCACCCCCATCCTCCCTGGGGCCGGCCAGGGCCAGTGCCCCCTCAGGAAGAGAAAGGCTCTTGGCTATTTGTACCACAATGACCCTGCCAGCTGTCTTCTGTCCCCTCGTGCTCCTGGGTGGCACTGAAAGATTTTCTGCCCATGGAGGTCTCTGAAGGGCCTCAAATGTCCCTGAGTAAGACCTAAAAATATGTTACTTGGGGGGGGGGTCCCATATTTAGGTCCTTGCCCAAGCTGGTCTCTTCTCTCCCCTGGCTGATTTCCATGTCTCTGTATATGCCTCTGGAGTCGGTGCCTGAAGCTCAGAGGAGTGGGGTACAGGAGAGGTTCGGGGTCCAGCCACCTTGCAGTGAGAGGCAGGCATAGTGGGGTCAGGTGGATCTGGGTTCAGGCCAGTCTCTGGCATTTATTTAGTAGCTGGGTGACCCTGTGCAGGTTGTATAACTTCCCTCAGCCTCCATTTTCACATCTGTAAAATGGGGTGGGGCCATCCCAATGCCCTCTATTGCTGGGAAATTAAATGACCTAGTATATGGTCAGCTTTGCCCTGCAGGCAAGGTTTAATCTGCGCAAAGCAGATGGGTCTGAAATGGCCTCAGTTTCTGCATCTAGGAAAGCGGGTAGCTCTTTCATGCCTAGCTGGTCTTCCAAGGGATCTTGTGAAGCCCACTGTCTCTGGGACCCGGGTACCAAGTTTCCAGGTGGAGGAGGCTGGATCAGCCTGGGGTGCTGGTCTGCGAAGAAATTCCATTAGCAGATTGCTGTATCCGAGCACACCAGATGGCCCTGCTGCCCAGCCCCCATCACTGCCTTCCCTCACTCCAGCCAGGGGCTGTTGCTGACTCACACCTCCTAGAAGCTGTGTGTGTGTGTGTGTGTGTGTGAATGTGTGATATATGTGGGGTGAGGGGGAGATGGAGGGGAAGGGAGTACCTGGCTCTGATGTCCTCCCAGCCAGCCCAGGCCCAGCTGCTGATGGGTTCCAGAGTGGGAGTGAGGGGGGCTGTGATTGCCTTCTCATCTCCAGAAATTACCTTCATGGGAAAGGAGGAAGGAGGGGCAGGAGGGCGCAGTTGTCATGACCTTTTAAGGTCATCCTCCTCTTCTCTCCTTCACTCACACCCTTGGAAAGTGGAGGCTCCCCCAACAGACACTCTGGAACACAGCCACTCTCACAGACGAGCAGACACACAAGGCCATGCACATGTTGAATATTCACGGACCCACCGCATCCTGGACATGCAGAGTCCCCACCCCCACCCCGACATCACAATGATAGACTCACACCAGCTCACTGATGGACGCATTTGGGGCACACCCCCTCCCACACAAACACAGGCCCACGCCTCCTTGAGGACCTTCTGGCTTTATCTTGGTAGGAATTCTCCAAGTGCAGCCGCTACCAGATGAGAAAGAGGCTTTGGGGACACAACATGTGTGATGTAAGAGGTGAAATTAAAACCCTGTGTGAAACCATCTTTAACAACTGGTCTTTGATGAAACTGTGGGTTGAGGAGGGCAGGAGAGAAAGAAAGCTGACAGTGCCCAGTTGGCCTGCTCTGGCCCTGGTGAGGGCTTGGCCCATCAGGAGTCAGCCAAGACACCCCAACCTGGATTCGGAGCTGGTACTGCAGAGTCCCTGGGCTAGGAGCAGCTGAGGCCAGCAGGATGGATGGAGGATGAGTTGAGAACATCCTTTCTCCCATCCTTTCTCCCATCCTTGTCCTTGGATCCAATGGTTCAACCTCCTTTAGCCCACAGTGGTCCTCTGTCCATCCAGCCATCCAGCCATCCACTCCCCTAGCAGTAAGCAAGGTAGCTGATCTCTCAGCCCTTAGGGAGCTGCCAGGCTAGGTGGGGAGAAGAGATAGGAGAAGTTGGAAGATCATGACCTAAGAAGCACACTCTGAGGGCTGCTGGAGCTTGGAGAAGAAGGGATGGTCATCATGGACTCAGTCTGCTGTAGGAAAGCCAGTTCTGACTGGGAATCAAAAGACCTTGGTTTAGGATTCCATTTTGAGGTTGTATTGTTGTTCTGTCGCTAAGTCGTGTCTGACTCTTTGCAACCCCATGGACTGCAGGCATGCCAGGCTTCCCTGTCCTTCACCATCTCCCGGAGCTTGCTCAGACTCATGTCCACTGAGTCAGTGATGCCATCCAACCATCTCATACTCTGTCATCCCTTTCTCCTCCTGCCTTCAATCTTTCCCAGCATCAGGGTCTTTTCCAGTGAGTCAGCTTTTCGCATGAGGTGGCCAAAGTATTGGGGCTTCAGCTTCAGCATCACTCCTTCCAGTGAATATTCATGGTTGATTTCCTTTAGGATTGACTGGTTTGATCTCCTTGCTGTCCAAGGGACTCTCAAGAGTCTTCTCCAGCACCACAGTTTGAAAGCATCAATTCTTCGTCGCTCAGCCTTCTTTATGGTCCAACTCTTATATCTCTACATGACTACTGGAAAAACCATATCTATAAGAGCTGTATGACTTCAAGCAAATCACTTACTTCCCTGGGCCTCAAGTTCTTCATCTTAGATGAGGAAGAAGGTGGGAAATTTCTTGGTTCATTATAATCCACCTCACAAATGTCAGGGGGTGGGGCATCTAATCCCTGCCTCAAAGAATGGGTGTGATTCCAGTAGGGATTGAGGAAAGTGGTTTTCAAGTGGAGAGGACAGGGTGAGCAAAAGCGTGGGAGCCAGAACATGGAGGTGTGTGAAGGAACAGCAAGCAGGGGGAAAGGATGGAGCGGAGTGACCATGCGTGTGGGAACGAGGAGTGGCAGGGCATGCCGAGGCAAGGGAGGGTGGGCACCGACTCCAGGCCTCTGAGCCCTCTGCTGTCACATTTGCCCAGGCTGCTTGGAGCCAGGCTGGCAAATGCAAAGGGCTCAAAGTCCATTAGAGCATTGCATGGATCTTGGGAGGTGGGCAGGGTAGCCTTGATAGTGTTCATTTCCTGGAGCAAGAAACTGAGCCCTTAGGAAGTAAGCCACTTACCAAGGCTTCCTACTGACTCAAAAGTAAAGTCAGGCTGGAATCCCAGTCTCCACGATATGTTTTGTTTTTTCTGATACAGTAATAGCACAGAGGTGGGAATGAGTTGCTGTGTTCTTTCCCAGGGAGACTCATTCTTCAGTGGGCTTTCTAGACAACGTGACGGGATCATGGGCAAGCATTTGGAGGAAGAGATTTCTTCCCTGTCGCCCCATATCCTACCACAACCAGTCAAGACAGATTACTCAGGGTTATGCTGACCCTGACAGCAAGTGCTCATTGTGCCGGATGGTTTGGGAGCCGGACTGGGGAGGAGGTTGGGGCGTCAGTGACTCAGAGTCCCCAGGCAAACTCCCTAGACTGCAGGAGTTGGCTGAGGACACTTAGAAAAAAGTGTTGCATAAATAGCCCCAGCACAGAATTAAGCCCTTCCCCACCCTATCTGAGGAGTGAGAGTGAGTTACAGCCAAGAAGATGCTGTGCATAAACATCAACTTTGGGTTCCCATATGAATTCAGATCCCTGCTCTGCCTTGTATTACGTGTTTCTGATGAAGTCACTTCACTTCTCTGACTCTCTGTTTTCTCCTCTGTAATATGGGGATAATAATGTCTACTTTGCAGTGTGACTACGAAGATTAAATAATATGTTAGCCTGACTGCAGTCCAGGAGTCCTCCCTGGAGGAGAGGGGCTTCCAAATAGAGTCCAGTTCCAATACAGATAAACTGGAATACACCACTGGAAGGATACAGCCTCGGAGGCAGGAGTGGGCCACACATCAGCACCCCTACTGTCCCTGTAGGGAGGTGCATCAACTCTCATGCAAGAATTATCTGTTAAGCCCTGATTCTGCTCTAGGCCTGGCCTCTCAGAGCTCTCAGGGAGATGAGACCCCACAGAGACCAGAGCAGTCATGGGGATGGGAGGGGAAGCTGCTGGGCCTACCTTGGGTGTGGGGTGAATGTTCTTTAATCCCTGCACTGCCTTGCCCCCTCTTTCTACATCTATAAAATGGGAATAATGACGATAGTTCCTCGACAGAATCATTGAATTGAATAAGTAGTCAATTTAATTGGGAGACTAGGTTTAACATGAATACACACTATGTGTAAACTAGTTAGTGGGAAGCTGGTGTACAGCACAGGGAGCTCAGCTCAGTGCTCGGGATGACCCAGAGGGGTGGGATGGGGGTCTGGGAGGTCCAAGAGGGAGGGGGTACGTGTATACGTCTGTGTATGTGTACAGCTGATTCACTTCATTGTACAGCAGAAACTAACACAACATTGTAAAGCAATTATACTCCAATTTCTAAAACTATGGAGAAAAAAATAAATATACTAAATGCTTAGAAAACTTAACTGATGATTATTATGCCAAGTGAATGGCAACTTGCCAGATAAGCAGGGGTTGGAGGGCTACATTCTAGGCAGAGGGAACAGCCTCTGCAAAGGCCCAGAGGCTAGAGAGGGCATGGGTTCTTTGAGGATCTCAGGGAGGAAGTGGTGGTGGATGGAGACAGGTAAGGGACCAGGCCTTGGGAACACACGTAGGAGGGAGCGAATTGAGTCGGCCCCACCCCACACCCCAGCAGCAAGCCTGCCCTTGTCACTGTTGGGAGGTGGTGGAGGCTGGGTAGAGCTGAGACCCTTGGGTGGGGCTAGGGGGTGGATATTATTTTAATCTTCCTCTTAAAGCATAATTGCTTTTTGTCAGTGGGTGTTCTGGGACGCGCCTCCCCACGAGATTGCTTTCCAGGCTCCTCTCCTCCAGGAGACAGGCAGGGCTGGGCCAGCTCTGCGCTACTTTAATACGCTGCAAATGCGATTTCATGGCCGCAAATGAGATTAGGGCCAGAGGCTCTGCTTTCTGGTAGAGACGGTGGGCAGGCAGTGTGGGTCAGGGGCTGGTGCTGAGCACGGAATGAGGTGGAGGGAACCAAGGGATCCAAGCAGTTGAAGCCTGAATAAGCAGTTTCTTGTAACTGGAGCTCCCTGGACCTGCTGGCTCATTCCAGCTGCAGAGTAGGCCCTGAAGCCCTGTCCTGGGAGTGGGGGTGCTCTGGGCTGTCTCCCCAAACTCTCCACAAGCGCCGCATTAAGGTAGAGGTTGTGATGACAAATGCTGGCTCTACAGCTATATGGCTTGGGTCTAAGCTTGGCTCTTCAGCACCTGCTACTGCCTCTGTTTTTTCATCTGCAAAAGGGGTTTACAGTTGTACTGACCTCACACACAGCTGTGAGCACTTAGTGAACATGTATAAAAAGCATAGACAAGTGCCTGGCACACGCATCTTGTGAGGTGTGTGCTAAGTCGCTTCAGTTGTGTGTGACTCTTTGCAACCCCATGGGCTGTAGCCCACCAGGCTCCTTGGTCCATGGAGTTCTCCAGGCAAGAATACTGAAGTGGATTATCATTTCCTCCTCCAGGGATCTTCCCAACCCAGGGATTGATCTTATGTCTCCTGGAGGTGGGTTCTTTACCACTAGTGCCGCCTGGGAAGCCTGCTTATGAGGTTCACACTCCAAATATTCATGCTCTAGAAGGGGAAAAAGGCCACCGAGGGCTTGCTCTCTGGAAGAGAGAGGGCTATTTGGGAAGCAGGCATCACTATCCCAGCTGCAGTGGGGGCATCTGGAGAACTGGCAGGGAGGAAGAAAGCATCTATTCTTAACATCTTCCCTCACTCATTCAATGAGCACCCACCTGGCACCTATCCTTTACCAGGCAACAGCCTGGGCCTTGGGGACAGGGCATCACCAGGCACAGTCTCTGCCTTCAGAGACAGAAAAGTCAATAGTGGGTCATGAGCCAGGCCAGGGGGAGGCCCAGGGACTGTGGGTCTGATGCCCCTGGGTGGAGTTGGGGGCTATGGGGGGAAGGCGTTGGGGAAGATTTGCTGGACGTTACTGCATTTGTGTCTTGAAGAAATATCATGAGTTATTCAAGCTGGTAGACAGAGGACAATCCAGCCAGAGCTTAGGTGAAAGGCAGAAGGCTGGAGAGACCAGTGCCCATTCGGGGGACCTCAGGCATGTAGCTCTGCCGGAGCATGGGTGTGAGGCAGAGATTGGCTGGGATGAAGCTGGAGGGCCTGGGGTGAGCAGACCGGGAGACTCCTGAGTCAGCGCCTCTCCTGAGAGTAATGGGGAAGTGTTTATCGAAGCAGAGGAGGGGCATGGTCAGATCTCTGGGTGGGAAGAAGAGGGGTGAGGGAGCTGGTTGACCCTGCTGCCACCTCCGCCCACGGCTCTGTCCTGAGTGCACCCTTTGGCAGGGTCCCTCTTCCGCCCCTTCTGACAGAAGGGAATGGCAGGAGGCCTTTACTGCTTACGCCTTTATTCAGTCCTTTGTTAACAAGTTATTGATTTTTCCCAAGAAAAATGCCCAAAAGCCACATTGCATCTTTAACAAAGTGATTCACAGCGTGATCATGGGACTGGGGCTGCCCCAAACGAGAGCTCTGGTTACCAAACGCTGAGAGGACTCCTTCGATGCAGCGATCAATAAACGTGCCCGCTGAGCTCAGGGACGCGGAGTCGGTATCAGTCAACAAGGAGAACAGCACACCCATAACAATCATTGCAAGTCTCCCATTGCAGAGCTGTGGCTGCAGGGGCTCCAGATTGGCACAGATTGGCATAAACCTGAGGGAAGCTTGTTTCTGGGCTGTCTGCCATGCGCCAGGTGTCCATTCTCTCACCTGATCCTCACTGCACCCCTACAAGGTAGATTATCCTTACTGTTTCGCAGATGAGGAAGGGAGGCCCAAGGGAGTCAGAAGTGAAGTGAAGTGTCAGTCATTCAGTTGTGTCCAATTCTATGCAACCCCATGAACTGCACCCCACTAGGCTCCTCCATCCATGGGATTTCCCAGGCAAGAATACTGGATTAGGTAGCCATTCCCTTCTCCAAGGGATCTTCCTGATCCAGGGATCGAAGCCAGGTCTCCCGCATTGCAGGCAGACTCTTTACCATCTGAGCCACCAGAGAAGCCTGATAAGACAGTCAGAGGACTTGCCCAGGCGCTTGCCACGGGGCCTGGAGAAGGCAGGGTTAAAGCCTCACCTGGCAGATTTCAAGCCCATTGGTAGTGTTCTTTGCTGCCCAGTGTGGTGGGGCTGGGCCAGTCTGGTCAGGCCTGAAGGATGGAAACGGGATGCAGGACAGGATTAAGACTGTCAAGTACTCCATGACAAAATGTGGAGGCACATGCATTATGCCCAGCTGCCATTGACTGAGCAGATTCAGGTCACCTCCACACAGTTGAGCACCAGAGGAAGGTCAGAAGGGGAGCCCCCCAGTGCCTCCAGGATCTACCACCCAGTCAGCAGGTGAGCCACACTGAAGGGGCATAGCTGGAGCTGGGAGCAAGCTTCCATCAGTGATCCCAGGCATAGCTTCTGGACACTGGGACCCTGTCACACAGCCCTGCCACCCATTTGTGCTAGACAGAATGGGCTCCTCTGGGCACCCCAGCTACTGCCCTGGCTTACAGGGGCCTGGCCCACCTTGCCCAGCTAAGCCTCCAGGGTGCTCCACCTCCCTCTCCTTTGACTCTGGTGTCTGCAGGTGGCACGCTGTCACAGAGCATCTCTCTGGACCCATTCAAAAAGTCAAGTGTTTCCATCTCTGAACTTCACCTGTTTCTTTTTCTAATTTATTTTTTACTGAAGCATAATTGAATTACAATGTTGTGTTAATTACTTCTGCACAACAAAGTGGATCAGTTATCATATATATATATATATATACACACACATTCTTTTCCATATTCTTTTCTGTTCTGGTTTATCACAGTACTGTACTATATTCTTGCCTGGGAAATCCAGAGGCGCCTAGCAGGCTACAGTCCATGGGGTCGCAAAAGAGTCGGACACAACAGCAGCTCAACAACAACTATAGAGTAGGACCTTGCTGTTCATCCATTTTATGCACGCCAGTTTGTATCTGCAGTCCCGCACTCCCAGTCCAGCTCTCTCCCACCCCTCTCCCGCTTGGCAACTACCAGTCTGTTCTCTATGTCCCTGATTCTGCTTCAGAGATATTACAGGCTCATTTGTGTTGTATATCAGATTCCGCATATAAGTGATATCATATGGAATTTGTCTTCCTCGTTCTGATTTACTTAGCATGATCATCTCTAGTTGCATCCATGTTGCTGCAAGTGGCATTATTCCATTCTTTTTATGGCTGAGCAATATTCCATTGTATACACATACCACATCTTCTTTATACATTCACCTGTTGATGGACATTTAGGCTGTTTCCTTGTGAATTTGATCTTCGTGTTGTCCCAGTTTTAGGAGTGAGGGATGGAGTAAAGGAAAAAGTGATATGCTTTGGTGGTTATGACCACAGGCTTTGGAGCCAGCAGGTCTGCATTCGAATCCCAACTCTGCTGCTTTGAAGTTTGGACAAGTCCCTTAATTTCGCGGAGCATCTGTTTCCTTGTCTTAAAGTGGAGTAGCAGCAATAATCCCTGGGGACTGTGAGTGTGAAGATGGAATGAGTCAGTGACTAAGTGCTGGTCACCGCACCCGGCTCATAGTAAGAGCTCCCACGTTGGCAGGGAGTGAAGCATGTGAAGGTAGCTGAGTGTGAAGATGCGGAGGTGACGAGGATGGCAGTGGTACCAGGGTATCAGATGGGTGCTCGGGCCCACAGAGAGGGGCTCACCCAGCAGGTGCCTCAGTCAGGGGCCTTGTGGGAAAAAGAAGGCAGTCAGATTCAGTCATTTGAGGGGAATTGATCAGAGGGGTTGTTTGCAAAGTTGAGGGTGATGTTTAGGAAAAATAAAAGGGACAGTGTAGTCCCCTGGGGGCTAGTAAGTCAGAGGACCCCTTACTGCCCCTTACCCTTACCAGGCAAGAGAGGGAATGATGACCTGGAGGGGCAGCTATGGGAGAGTGCTGCCTGTCAGGCCGCGTGGCCCTGGGGAGGGGACCAGCCTACCTAGAGAACCAGCCAGGAGGATCTTCCAAGCTCCCTGATGACCCTCCCATATACCCAGCCCAACCAGAACCCGGTGAAATAGTGACGTAGATAGCCTTCTGGGCACAGGGCAGGGTGGAGACGCGGGAGAATGGGAGACACCCAGCCCTGTCGGTGACAGGAGAGGAGACTCAGCTGCATCCTCCAGCCAAGCTCACCAGCTCTCCAGTTGGAGCTCTCTCAGAAGAAGCTGGGGGCCCAGTCCTTGGGCTGCTTCTTTGGTGTGGGAGGGGCTGAGGGCAGGAATGGGGACAGGCTGGAGGGAACCACAGACCGAGGGGTTCCAGGTGCCCCCAGCAGATCTCTGGCTGCAGTGACTGAAGCTCAAACTCTGCTCAGCACCTTAAGGGGTAGGATGTGAACCGGCCCCCAGGCGCCCCAGTGGGAGTTGTAAGTGAAGCACAAGGCAGAGCCAGTCTCCCCTACTCACCCCCAAATCTCTCTAGAAACTTCTAGGTTGAGCCTCAGCTGATGTGAGGTCAGAGCAGCTGTGGATTCACCACTGTAATTAGAGGAGGGGGGCCCTCCTGGAGTCTGCCAGCCTTCAGCCAACAAGTGAACACCTGCTGTACACGCCACTGAGGCTCAGGGGAAGTGGCATTTGGAGGGCAGAGACCCTCTTAGGGAACTGCCTTGGCTGACAATTGTCAGTAACTCAGGGAGGGGCAGGGACTTGACCTCAGGTTTATTTCCTGTCGGGAGTGAACTCAGTAGCGCAGGTGCAGGCAGGTGTTACCGTCAACAGAGGGCTGTTCAGGGCAGGAGAGAAGGGAGTCAGGAAGGGCTCCTGGATGACATGTCTTGAGCTGGACCCTGAGGATTTAGGTAGGAGGGGAGGAGAGCTTTCTGGCAAGGGGGCTGCCTTGAGAATGGTGGCTGTGGGAATGGGCTTGGAAGCCGGGAACAGAGTGAGTCTGGGGAAGAGAGTAGGTGGGGGGCTGGAATATCTGGGGTGGGGTGAAGGCTCCGGTGCTGGGTAAAGATGTGCAGACTGTGCCCTGCAGACTTTTTACTTCTCTGTCTCATTTCTTCTGGGGTAAAACCTGCCAAGCAAAGTTGTTTAGCAAGGAAAAGAGCAAGCATTTTGGGAACACTTAATAGGATCAGCACTAAGGGCTTTGCCTGCATTGTCTCATTCAGTCCTCATAGCTGCCTGATTTCCCCACTGTACAAATAAGAGAGCCGAAGCTCCGAGAGGGTTAGTATTTGAACCAGGGTCACACAGTTATCAGCTGCTATTTGCTATGAAACCCACTAAATTTCCCACTTCATCTATCCCCTCCCTGTCCCAGAAGCCCAGTTCAGCTGCCCAGAAGAAATGGAGATAAAATGTTGGGGTGGGGGACGGGGAGTAGTGGTGGTGAAAGAATGGGAGAGATGGAGGGGTAGACTCTTCCTGCTGCCCAGCTACCCCGCGCCAAGCTAAGGGAGGAAGCAGGACCCCTCCTTCCCCAAGAGCTGGCCTCAGATCCGGAGCAGTGGCTGTGGGCTCCTTAATGGCTGTGTTTAACCCCTGGCCTCATTGAAAGAGGCTGCTCCAAGTGTTCTCTCCTAGGGGGAGGGGGTGGGTAGGGTTACCTATTAGCTGTGAGATCAATCATTACCTGCTTCCCCTCACAATGGAATCTCCCTGAGTCATCAAAGCTTGGGGCTGGTCCCCTGGGGCAGGGGAGCAGAAGGTCTTCTGGGCACTAGGGAAGGAGGTTCATGTCCCTTGGCAGGGGGAGGCCAAGTTCCCTTTACTGGGAGAGGGGGATGAGGCAGGTAGAACAGCTGGGCGTGGGGGGAGGTGGAGTAGCTGGGGAAGGGGGTTCATAGTGTTGTGACGTAGGAAAGCCATGTCCAGTCCCCTGGCTGGTGGCCGTCTCCCTGGTGAGGAGTAAGCAGTTCTGGGGGGCAAGGTTAGTGAAATACAGGAGTGAGTGTCCCAGAGGCCCTTGGTCCAGGGAGCCGGGCAGCCAGTGAGGCAGTGGGAAGGCCCTCTTTCCGGTGTTGCTGAGTGTGCAGGGATCACTAGCACTCTGGAGCCAGACCGCCTGGAACCAGCCCTCAATTGCATTATCTTCTTCCCAGGCAGGAAGGTCACTGGGCTGGGAGCTGCAGAGACAGATAGTTCAGAAGCTAGAAGGGCAGCCGGGTGAGAGCCCAGGGGTCATCGGGAGGAGTTGCAGGGTAGGGCAGGGGCCACAGCAGGGCAGGCAAAGCAGTTAGGGTGCAGAATTTAAGGAGGTACAGTGTCAGGAGCACTCACATAGCCCTGAGAGCCAGGGCCTCTTAAATGTCTGCTCCCTGAGAGCCCTGCTGCAGGGCCCTGGACTGAGCCACGAATGGCCACTGGAGTAGCGCTGGTCCCCAGCCCCCACCACAACTTGCTGCCAAAGCTTTGGGACTGATAGAAGGGGGAGACACCCTAGGGAGAAGGGGGAGACACCCTAGGGAGACTGGGGAACCATCGCCGGAGGCCTTCTCCATGCACACTAGATTGTGACAGTCGGCCCAGCCTGGGAAGGGAGAAAACTGGGAGTGGGACTCACAACTTCCATCCCCAACCATCTGAGTAAACTTGGCTGGTGACCTTTCAGTTCTGATTAAAGGTGAGTTCTCAGCTTTTCTGTTCTAAACGAGGGAGAAGCACATCCTCTCTCCATGGATCACAGCCTTGTGGTGAAGGGGATTGCATAACTCAATGAAGCTATGAGCCACGCCGTTTAGGGCCACCCAAGACGGAAGGGTCATAGTGGAGAGCTCTGACAAAATGTGGTCCACTGGAGGAGGGAATGGCAAAACATCCCACATACTTGCCAGGAGAACCCCATGAGCAGTATGAAAAGGCAAAAAGATATGACACCAGGAGATGAAACCCCCAGGTCGGAAGGTATCCAGTATGCTACTGGGGAAGAATGAATGGCAATTACTAATAGCTCCAGAAAGAATGAAGCAGCCAAAATGGGAAAAACGCTCAGTTCTGGATGTGTCTGGTAATGAAAGTAAAATCCAATGCTGTAAAGAACAATATTGCGTAGGAACATGAAATGTTAGTTCTGTGAATCAAGGTGAATTGGACATGGTCAAGCATGAGATGGCAAGAGTGAACGCCAACATCTTAGGAACTGATACCTTAGGAAATGGACAGGAATGGGTGAATTTAATTCAGATAACAAGACTGCCGGGAGAAATATCAATAACCTCAGATATGCAGATGACACCACTGTTAGGGCAGAATGTGAAGAAGAACTAAAGAGCCTCTTGATGAAAGTGAAAGAGGAGAGTGAAAAAGTTGGCTTACAGCTCAACATTCAGAAAACGAAGATCATGGCATCAGGTCCCATCACTTCATGGGAAATAGATGGGGAAACAGTGGAAACAGTGTCAGACTTTATTTTTCTGGGCTCCAAAATCACTGCAGATGGTGACTGCAGCCATGAAATTAAAAGACGCTTACTCCTTGGAAGGAAAGTTATGACCAACCTAGACAGCATATTAAAAAGCAGAGACATTACTTTGTCAACAAAGGTCTGTCTAGTCAAGGCTATGGTTTTTCCAGTGGTCATGTATGGACGTTAGAGTTGGACTATAAAGAAAGCTGAGCGCTGAAGAATTGTGGTGTTGGAGAAGACTCTCGAGAGTCCCTTGGACTGCAAGGAGATCCAACCAGTCCATCCTAAAGGAGACCAGTCCTGGGTGTTCATTGGAAGGACTGATGTTGAAGCTGAAACTCTAATACTTTGGCCACCTGATGAGAAGAGCTGACTCATTTGAAAAGACCCTGATGCTGGGAAAGATTGAAGGCAGAAGGAGAAGGGGACGACAGAGGATGAGATGGTTGGATGGCATCACCGACTCGATGGACACGGGTATGGGTGGACTCCAGGAGTTGGTGATGGACAGGGAGGCCTGGCATGCTGCGATTCTCTGGGCTCACAAAGAGTCAGACACAACTGAGCAATTGAACTGAACTGAACCATTATATCTACTAGTATGGGCAAGAATCCCTTAGAAGAAATGGAGTAGCCCTCATAGTCAACAGAAGAGTCTGAAATGCACTACTTGAGTGCAACCTCAAAAATAACAGAAGGGTCTTGGTTCATTTCCAAGGCAAACCATTCAACTTCCAAGTCTGTGCCCCAACCACTAATGCTGAATAAGCTGAAGTTGACCAATTCTATGAAGACTTATAAGACCTTCTGGAACTAACACACACATACACAAATGTCCTTTTCATCATAGGGGATTGGAATGCAAAAGTAGGAAGTCAAGGGATACTTGCAATAACGTGCAAGTTTGGCCTTGGAGTACAAAATTAAGCAGGGCAAAGGCTAACAGAGTTTTGTTAAGATAACACACTAGTCATAGCAAACACCCTTTTCTAACAACCCAAAGAGCTGGCTCTACACAAGGACATCACCAGATGATCATTACTGAAATCAGATTGGTTATATTCTTTGCAGCCAAAGATGGAGAAGCTCTGTACAGTCAGCAAAAACAAGACTGGCAGCTGACTGTGGCTCAGATCAAGAGCTCATTATTGCAGAATTCAGGTTTACATTGAAGAAAGTAGAGAAAACCACTAAAGCCACTCAGGTATGACCTAAATCAAATCCTTTATGATTACACAGTGGAGGTGATGAATAGATTAAGGGATTAGATCTGGTAGACAGAGTGCCTGAAGAACTATAGATGGAGATTCATAACTGTACAGGAGGAGGTGATCAAAACCATCCCAAAGAAAAAGAAGGCAAAGTGACTGTCTGAGGAGAGCTTACAAATAACTGAGGAGAGAAGAGAAGTGGAAGGCAAGGGAGGAAAGGAAAGATACACCCAACTGAATGCGGAGTTCTAGAGAATAGCAAGAAGAGATAAGAATGCCTTCTTAAATGAACAATGCAAAGTAACAGAGGAAAACAATAGAATGGTAAGGACCAGAGAGCTCTTCAAGAAAATTGGAGATATCAAGAGAATGTTTCATGCAAGGATGAGCATAGTAAAGGGCAGAAATTGTAAGGACCTAACAGAGGCAGAAGAGATTAAGAAGAGGTGGTAAGAATACACAGAAGAAATATACAAAAAAGGTCTTAATGACCCGGATAACCATGATGGTGTGGTCACTCACCTTGAGGGGGACATTCTGGAGAGTGAAGTCAAGTGGGCCTTAGGAAGCACTACTATGAACAAAGCTAGAGCTAATGGAGGTGACAGAATTTCAGCTGAGCTATTTAAAATCCTAAAAGATGATAATGTTAAAATGCTGCAGTCAATATATCAGCAAATTTGGAAAACTCAGCTGTGGCCACAGGACTAGAAAAGCTCAGTTTTCATTCCAACCTCAAAGAAGGACAATGCCAAAGAATGTTCAAACTATTGTACAATTGCCCTCATTTTGCATGCTAGCAAGGTGATGCTCAAAATCCTTCAGGCTAAGTAGGCTTCAGCAGTATGTGAACCAAGAACTTCCAGATGTACAAGCTGGTTTAGAAAAGGTAGAGGAACCAGAGATCATATTGCCAACATTAATTGGGTCATGAAGAAAGCAAGGGAGTCCCAGAAAAACATCTACTTCTGTTTCATTGACTATGTGAAAGCTTTTCACTCTGTGGATCACAACAAACTGTGGAAAATTCTTAGAGAATTGGGAATACCTGACCACTTTACCTGTCTCCTGAGAAACCTGTATGCAGGCCAAGAAGCAACAGATACTGGACATGGAACAACTGACTAGTTTAAAATTGGGAAAAGAGTACAAGGCTGTTTATTGTCCCCCTGCTTATTTAACTTATATGCGGAGTACATCCTGTGAAATGCTGGGCTGGATGAAGCACACGCTGGAATCAAGACTGCTGAGAGAAATATCAACAACAGATATGCAGATACCACTGTAATGGCAGAAAGTGAGAAGGAACTAAAGAGCCTCTTGATGGGTGAAAAAGGAGAGTGAAGAAGTTGGCTTGAAACTCAACATGAAAAAACTAAGATCACGGCATCAGGTTCCATCACTTTACGGCAAAGAGAAAGGGAAAAAGTGGAAGCAGTGACAGATTTTATTTTCTTGGACTCCAAAAATCACTGCAGATGGTGACTGCAGTCACGAAATTAAAAGATGCTTGCTCCTTGAAAGGAAAGTTGTGACAAACCAAGACAGCATATTAAAAAGCAGAGACACCACCAACAATGGTCCATATAGTCAAAGCTATGGTTTTTCCAGTAGTCATGTACAGATGTGAGAGTTGGACCACAGAGAAGTTTAAGTGCCAAGAACTGATGCTTTCGAACTGTGGTGCTGGAGAAGACTCTTGGGAGTCCCTTGGACTAGAAAGAGATGAACCCAGTCAATCCTAAAGGAAACCAACCCTGAATATCCATTGGAAGGACTGTTGCCAAAGCTGAAACACCAGTACTTTGGCCACCTGATGAGAAGAGCCAACTAATTGGAAAAGAATCTAATTCTGGGAAGGGGCTTCCCTTGTAGCTCAGTCGATAGAGTCTGGCTACGGTGCGGAAGACCAGGGTTCGATCCCTGGGTTGGGATGATCCCCTGGAGAAGGAAATGGTGACCCACTCCAGTATCCTTGCCTGGAAAAATCTCATGGACAGAGGAGCCTGGTGGGCTGCAGTCCATGGGGTCGCAAAGAGTAGGGCACAACTGAAGGACTAACACTAATCCTGGGAAAGGCCGAAGGCAAAAGGAGAAGGGGGCAACAGAGGATGAGATGGTTAGATAATAACATCACTGATTCAGTGGACATTAATTTGTGCAAACTCCAGGGGATAATAGAAGACAGAGGAGCCTGGCTTACTGCAGTCCTTGGGGTCACAGAGTCAGACACAACTTAGCAACTGAACAACATCAACATCCTCCCAGCCCATCCCCCTTTCTCTGGAGTAAGGAATGGGAGGTAGGCTCGGAGGCCTCCGTAAAATATGGCTCCTGCCTCTTGATGCCAGAGTGGGCCTGCTTTTGGTCCTCAAACCAAGGAAAATGGGAAGAACCCTCCGTACAGTGTCTAAAGCAGCTGGCAGAAGAACGAGGCAGGCCACAGGAGTCTTCCAGACATCGCTCAACTCCACCCAGTGCCCATATCACACCTTTGCTAGCCCAGGATTCCTGGTCATCCTTTGAGGCCAATTCAGACCTTGCCTCCCCATGGAGCAGACCCCACCCAAGGGTCAGTCACTCCTCATTCTGCCATCTCATAGTGGCAGAACCATGCCTGACATGTGGTAAGTGCTTGATAAAAAGTTGTTATTTTTGTAAACATTTCTTGTGGAGTTCAGAGTTGGGTTAGTCATAACCTTTGGTTCATGCTCTAGAACCATTGTTGACCTGTACATGCCCTCTTTAGTCATTTGTTTTTAAGAATATAATGAACACTCATGAACTGGCCACCCATTCTAAGAGACAAGGTTACAATAACACATCCACCTATTTCCCATTCTCTCCCCCATCTTCCCACCCACCCTCCAAGAGGAAACCATTCTCCTGAACTTTGTGTTTATTATTATTAAACAAACAAAAGACCATAGGCATCCACAGAGGCAGGATGGCTGCAGATTCACTAACAGAAATAGCTGTTTTCCCAATTGAGTTGCAACTTCCTTGCCGGCAGCGGCGGGGTTTCCTCCTTTCCTGCAGAGCGGTCAGCATGTGGCTGGGTACACAGAACCATCGGTGAATCTTGGTTGGTGGGCTGTTTGGGGTCCCAAGGGCAGGAAGGATGAGGACTGAATGCTGGAGAGCAGCTCCAAGAATAGGGGGAAGGGCTTCTGATTGCCCTGCACTGCCCCTGCCAGGGGTCTGTGTGACTTCTGCCTGCCCTATGAGGTCACAGTACTGCCCAGGTGACCCAGCTGGGTGCAAAAGCCCACTGCTTTTCCAGGTCTGAGCAGAGAGAGGGCCACTCCTGTCTTTACCTTCTGGGGGTGCCAAGA
The DNA here is from genome assembly GCF_000754665.1 of Bison bison bison. NCBI lineage: Eukaryota > Metazoa > Chordata > Mammalia > Artiodactyla > Bovidae > Bison > Bison bison. Next base: position 9,257,837 of record NW_011494753.1, on the reverse strand, counting down.
GCCAGTTGCCCAGCTGCTGACCCTGCCCAGCTGGCCATGACCCAGAGCCCCCAGGGCGCCTCTGCTTACAGAATGTCTCCCTGCTGAGAAAGCCCCAGACCCCTGCCCTCCCCCTTCACCTGCCCAGGTCCCAGAGCCCGTGTCTGGCACCCCTGAGACCACCTTGACATTCCATAATGTTAGCCAACCGCAAGACTCCCAGGTGCCCAGGCTAGCTGTCTGGGCAGGATTGATCACCCAACGATACCAGGTACTGGTCCCCAAGATTGTCAAACAAGGCCAAACACTCCTGCCCCCAAGAGGATGGTATGGTAAAAGAGAAAGGTGAGACCTGAGGGTACGGGGTGTGCACCCGCATGAACTCATCTCTCCTCGAGTTCTTTGTTTCCTTTGCTCCTGAATCACAACAGAAGCTTCCTTTCTCTGGACATTGGGTTTTCGTAACTGTGAAATGGGGATGGAAGTGGGTTTGGTGACTTTCCCAGGTGAGGTTCCTAGAGTCCTCGAACACGTCGGATCTGAAATGAGGTGCACATGCAGGTGTTACCAACGCAGTCTGGTGATTTTTGCCTGTCTCCTCGTAACCCAGAGAGAAACACAGCTTGAAATGAATATGTCACCTCCCCTCCACACACACACACACACAGTCTAAAAAGGAGTCTCTGCTTTCTTGTTGCTGGGGGTCATAGAGGCTCAGAGAGCCTGCTGCGATGGTTCATCATCATCCTCCAAGATCTTCCGGGAGACTTCCAGGCTGCTGCCCTGGCAGTGCACATGGCCCACTGCTCCACAGCCTCCCAGCCCTGACGCAGCCCTCTCCCTCAGCCCCAAATGCTTCAGTGCCTGGAGAGGAGGGGTTTTTGTCCTTTTCAGTCACTGTAGAACAGTGACTGATACATAGTAGGTGCATAGTGACTCTGACCGAGGAGACGACCTCACCGTGTTCACTGGCAAGCCCACGCCCTTCACTGTGTCACTTAGCAAAGGCGTACAGGTACTTGCTAACTCGGGAGCACTCTTTTTGTAGTTACACTCTTAGGTCAAATAAACCAGACGGCTAAGGGTACCCAGACCCCAGTGCGGTTTCTACTTTATTACCCTTGACTCTGGTGTCTCTGGTTCCTGGTGTTCTCTACCCCCAGCTGGTTCCTCCTCTTGGCTCCACTCTCCCCCTTTAAGCCTCCTTCTGGAATGTCACCACAACTGCCCTGAACTGCCACCTGGTTCCAGAAGCTCATTTCCACCTGTGCCCCCCAACTGGATTTGGGGATCTCAGGAACCCTAAGAAGGAGCCAGATGTGTTTTATTTGGTTCACAGCTTTGGGAAACATTTCTGATAGTTGGCTAGAACCCCCTATAAGGAGGTCTGTAATATACATAATCACATGCCCCATATTAATAATACATATTAGTATTTTTTTGTGTATCCTCCATTCATGTTTTTTCTGATATGGTAATGTTTATAGGTTTCAGTGTTCTTTGGGCATTAGGGATATCATCCTTTTATATATACTGCAGATACTACCTCGTTTGTCTTTTTTCTTTTTTGCATTGTGGTGAATTTTGCACCATTATAGAAGATGATATGGATTTTTAAAATTTATTTTATTGTTTGGCTGCACTGGGTCTTCGCTGCTGGGCACGGCTTTCTCCAGTTTCAGGGAGCGGGGACTCCTCTCTAGTTGGGGTGAGCCGGCTTCTCACTGCGGTGGCTTCTTTTGTTGCAGAGCAAGCAAGGGCTCTAGGGCCTCAGGTTTCTTAGTTGTAGAACATGGGCTTAGGCATGTGTGTGATCTTCTGGGACCAGGGATCGAACCTATGTCCCCTGCATTGACAGGCAGATTCTTAACCACTGGATGACCAGGGAAGTCCCCTGGTATGGATTTTTATTTATTTTTTTAAAATATAAATTTATTTATTTTAATTGGAGGTTAATTACTTTACAATATTGTATTGGTTTTGCCATACATCAACATGAATCCACCACAGGTATACACTTGTTCCCCATCCCGAAACCCCCCTCCCTCCTGGATTTTTAATATAATCAATCTATCAGTCCCTTTCTTTATGATTGTTGGCTTCTGTGTCCTTTTGAAAAACCTCTCCTGCTCCAAGCGCCACAACTCCTTCTGTTAGTACCGTTTGCTGATACTGGCTACTCAGGTTATGAGCCCGCATGAATAGACACATTGTGGTTCAGAGAAATCATGTCACCTCCAAAGAACAGCTGGTGAGAGCAGAGCAGAGACAGAGGATGTGGAGGTGGATGGATCCTGGTTCCATTTCCGGCTCTGTGCCTATGAGCTAAGCTGTGCACTTCAGTGAAAGGCCTTTTGTGTCCCTGAGCCTGCCTCCTGTCCTATTAAAAGGGCCTCACCATGACCGTCATAACTCCCAGGCAAGTTTAAATACTGAAATGAGAAGGAACACAAGGGGCATTTTTAACTCCAAGCCCTTGTGATGCAGCTGGAGAAACAGAGGCCCCTGGAGTGAATCAGCCCAAATGACTGATCAGGGGCATTCCTCCCATCCCTCCTGGCCCAGCATCCCCTCCTCTTGCCCCAGTCAGACCCTCTCCAGTGGCATGGCTTTCAGGTCCAGGGATATCCTGGAGGGTGGAACTTGCCTTCCTTGCTTCCCATGGCCTCCCAGATTGCTGGGGCAGAGGAGTGGTCAGGGGAGGTTGGAAATCTGTCTCCTTCCACCTTCCTCCCCACCAGAACCAATTTAAGTGCCAGCCACATAGACCATTAACTGCTTCACTGCTGGTGCAATCTTCCTACCCCCACCTTGTCCCTTCCCTCCACCACACACATCCCCAAATGCCCTGAGCAATGGGCAGTCACAGGTCCCTCAGGACATCTGCTGGCTAATCCTGGCTTACTGAGGGCATGACAGACTGTCTGGAGGGTGAGATACTAGAATTAGCAATTTCTGAGCCTGCCCACATGCTGGAGCCCAGTGGTGGAGCAGAGAGAGCTGTGCTTTGGCATCAGGCAGGTTTGGGTTCTCATAACCCAGCCCTGCCAGTACAGGCTGAGTGGCCTTGGATGCTAGTGAACCCACCTGCCAAGGCAGGAGGCATAAGAGATGGCGGTTCAATCCCTGGGTCAGGAAGATCCCCTGGAGGAGGGCATGGCAACCCACTCCAGGATTCTTGCCTAGAGAATCCCACGGACAGAGGAGCCTGGTAGGCTATAGTCCATAGGGTTGCAAAGAGTCAGACACACTGAAGCAATTTAGCATGCATGCGAACCAGCCAAACCTCTGCCTATAAATCCTGCCTACTGATTTCTGCACCCTGGCAGTGTTGGGTGAGTTAACAGGGAGCAAGCCAATGGTGAGTGTGTATCCAGCTCTGCCCCCTGGCCTATAGGAAGTGTCTTCAGGGGACGTGAATTCCCTCCCCAGGGCTCAGCTCATCCTCACAGAGGGGTTTGTAGGATCTGAGACTTAGTTTCATCATCAGTTCACTTCCCTACATGGAACCCAGCATGTGGACATTTCCTATTCCCTGATAAAGTCTCCAGTGTAGGCCTGGGAAGGGCGGGAGGTGGGGAAGGCCTTGATCCCGATACAGGCACACATCTGAGGGAAGAGGGGAAGGCAGAAAGGTTGGCCCACTGTGCCTCCTCCAGGTCCTGCTTGATGCCAGGCCTTGGGCATGAGCAGTTCTTGCCAACCCCACTGCAAGCTTTATTTCCCGAATGGCTGTCCAGAGGAGAGGCACCGAGGATGCAGAGGACATAGAGAGGCACCACGCACGGCCTGGTCTGCAAAATGCCTGGCCGGACTTGGGGTTGCTGGGAAGTCAGTGAAAGCCCCTGGGCAACTGCCATGCTGTTGGGCGCTCACTTCTGGGGAACTCAGGAGCTCATGACAGCCACGAGGGCGCTGGAGCTACCATCCTAGGCAGTTCCTGGGAATCTGGGAGTGAGAGGGACGTTAAGTCACCTCTCCTCACCTCACCACAGGAACCTTAGGCCAAATCATTGGGAGAACTGAATTACCAATGGTTCCGGACATCCCCATTGACCGGGTGGGAAAATTAAGGCTCAGAGGGGTTTCCCAAAGAGCTGGGAACATGGATGGGTTGAAACCTAGGTCTCTCAATCCCTAGGCTGCTTGTCTTGCTCCTGGATCACCACACCAGGTCAAACCTGCTGGGGAGTGAGTGGGTTATGGGGCGTGCAATGAGGGTGGAATACTGATCTATGAGCCTGGGAGTGGCTCTGCAGCTGTTTCTCCTCCTTTCCCCCTCCACCTGGCAGGAGTTCCTTCTGAGTACAACCTCCCGCCTCCTCCTCAGCCCTGGCTTGGCAGAGGAATAAGGGAGGGAGGGGAGGGTTACCTCTGCAGCCGGTGATGGCTCCTGCTGGGTCCTGGGTTGGGGGAGGGGCTCCTCAGAGGAAAGGAAGGAGAGTCTCTGTAGGGCGGGGGAGGGAGGTGCTCTCACCTCCCAATTAGTCATCTTGTTAGGCAAGGACCACAGCCTGTACCAGGAAGGCCTCTCTGATAAAGAGTCAGATGTGCAGGAAGTGAGGGAACAAGCCACAGAAATGGATTTGTAGGGAAGAGCAGTCCAGACAAAAGGGACAGCCAGAGCCAAGCCTGGGAGGCAAAAGCCAGCTTGGAGGGTGTGAGAGATTGCTAGAAGGCCAGCATGACTAGGGCGAGTGGGCAAGGGGCTCGGGGATGAGACAAGGTCAGTTTCCTGGACCAGAGTGCAATCCTTACAGGCCACGGTGCGGCTGTGTGGGAAACCAGGAGCTACTGCAGGAGCTAGAGCAGAGAAGTGGCGTCTGGTTGAAACTGGCAGAGGATCGCTCTGGCTGTTCGTGAGAGGGGGCAGGGTGGAGGGAGGGCCAGAAGGAACAAGAAAGCGATGAGGAGGCGAGTGCAGGAATCCCATGTCTCAGACCCAAGTGGAGATGGTGTGAAGGGATCCAATTCCAGATGCGGTTTGAAGGTAGAGCTGGCAGGACATGCTGATGGATTGGAGTGGCACTAGGAGCTGCATGAAATCACAGCCGTAAAAGCCCTTCCCTTTCTCTCTGCCTGGAGACTTCCCACAGCCAGGAGCAAATGTGCTCAAGACCCCCAGGCTCAAAGGGAGAGCAGTGTCTGGGGAACCTGGACCCTCACAGAGGAAGCAGGTAAGTGTCAGACAGGCTGTTCCAAGCACTCATTGTCACATTAGGGAAACCGATTCTCAGAGCACACGTGGCCTTGTTTCCTGCCGTAATGAGAGGCAGAGTTGGTTTAAACCCAGCCTTTCCAGCACTCAGTGCTCATCAGGACAGAGGGAGCCAGGGGACCCAGCCTGCCTAGGCTGCCATCAGCACAAAGCCTGCCTAGGACATGTCCTTGCTTTTCTGAGTCAGTGTCTCACATCATTCTTGATGGTCTCCGTGGACATTTCGCCCTTTGAGGACTCCTCCTCCCCTGCCATGGCCTGCCTTGGAATGCAGGTCTGATAATTCAAGTTTCCCACATAAGATGGTCAGCCCCCAGTTCCCTCCGTCTCCCCACAGGACCCCATCTCCAACCTGAGGAGGTCCACTGCCTCTCCCCCAGGACCAGGGGGGCCTCTCACATCAGCTGGTGCTGATGAATTAGCGAGAGGGACATAAGGTAGTGGTGGGGGGCACCTCTTGCCAGATGAGGTTTAATCTGGGTCAACTGTGTCAACCCCAGGCCCTGGGAAAGAGGGCCAGGCTGTCCGTGCCAAGGAACTGACAAGGACTGGACCCCCCAACTACAGCAGCCCGAGGGATGAACATCCCAACCACAGCAACCTCACGTCCGTACCCTGACTCTGCCACCTTCCGTGGACTCCCCACTGCCTCCAGAGTCAAACTGAGGCTGCCCTGGGCCTCAGGAAGCTCCCTCCCCTTCCCACTTTGCCCTCTTTGTCCTCAGCTCAGGGTTCTGCTTTCTGCTCGTGAATCCACAGAATGCTGAGCTGTTGAGCCCCTGCATGTGCGAGCCCCTTCTTGGGGCAACCAGCCTAGAGACCCCACGTGCGGGCAGGCGCCTCTCCTCCTCCCTGGCCCACAGGGTTATCTGGCTAGAAGATGGATGAGGCATTTGGGAAAGGCACATTCGTTCATCTCCATTTAGTTCTTTGGGTGACTTCATGGATGTGGATAATCCTTTGTAACCTAAAAAGTGCTGGACTTTCCTGGTGGTCCAGTGGTTGAGACTCTGAGCTCCCAATGCAGGGGGCACAGGTTCAATCCTGGTCAGGGAACTAGATCTCGCATGCTGCAACTGAGACCCGGCACAGCCAAATAAATAAATATTCTAAAAAAATAAAAAGCGCGATGCACAGGTGGGACCTGGGGTGACAGGTTGGACTAGGGTGAAGTTACAGGAGAGAGCAAAGAGGGCCAATCACCAGAATCTCAAAAGCAGGCAGGATTTCGAAATTACAGACACGGGTACCAGTAAAAGCAAAGGCTTGGAAGTGGGACTGGCTTATCTCATTCTATAGGAAGTGCTGGATCATGACTAGGGGAGGCAAGAGGAAGGTAGAGATGTGGAGGTTGGGACAGAGGTACAGAGGAAAAGGGGTCAAAGTTGACTGCCCCTGTAGTTGCAGACTGGGTATGAGGATGACAGAGGGAAGCAGTTACTCGGACAAGAGGCAATAAAGTGAGGTGACCACCCTGGAAGAGGCCACTCAGCCCCTGCTTTCTCCACAGGTCACTGAGGGCCCAGAAGATCCCATGAATACCTCCCAGAAGTTGGACTCTGTCATCAGCCACCTGGCTCCCCCTCATAAGGAGGCCACTGCGGTCACTCTCCATGGGGCCACCAACCTTCCCACCTGCAAGAATGGCTCTGCACCATGGCCCTACGTGATAGTATAAGTAGCTGGTTGAGAGCAGCGTCAGGGATGGTGTGTGGCCTGGAGCAGAAACCAGCGTGTGGATATTTGGGATATGAGCACCCAAAGATTCAGGAATGGGACTGTGACACCCAGAGAGGAAAGAAGGCCAAGTGTGAATCACCCAGGGACTGTGGGCTCTGCAGAGGTGAGGTTTCACATCTTCCCTGCTGTGCGGGAAGCTGCTCACCAGGGCTGGGGAGGAGGGAAGAGCCACTCCTGGATCTCACAACCACCAGGGTTTGGCCACAAATCGACCCCCAGATGCAGAGACCTGGGCTGGACTCAGTGGGAGGTGATGGTCAAAGTAAGGAGAAAGCCTAAGGCCTACCTCTCCCAGCCTCTTAGTGCTCCGTTTTACCATGCCCACTCCTGGGGTAAGGGCCCCATGACCATCCTCCTCCTCGGTCCCCATCACTTCTTGCGTACGTGTGTCGTGCTCAGTCATGTCTGACTCTTTGCAACCCCTTGATCCCATGGACAATAGCCCGCCAGACTCCTCTGTCCATGGCATTCTCCAGGCAAGAATACTGGAGTGGGTCACCATTTCCTACTCCAGGGGATCTTCCTGACTCAGGGATCGAAGCTGTGTCTCTTGTGATTCCTGAATTGGCAGGCAGATTCTTTACCACCAGCGCCACCTTCTTTGGTCATTTCTATTATGGGGCTTTCCTGGTTCCTTCTGATCCCTTAATGCATGCTCCCCTCCAACCAGCTGGAGTCGGGAAGCATGCTTCTCACAGCCTGGTATCCGAGCGAGACCTGCCATGTCATGTCCACTGCATGCTTCCTGGACCTCACTTCAGCTGGAAGGGCATCAAGGGGTGAAAGAGTCTCCATCCAACCAAACTTCTATATGGATAGGGGGAGGGTAGCATCTGCTCAGTCTTGATTATAAAGCATGTGCAGCAACCCCTCCATGAACTTGCTATCCCTTAGCCCCTCTGTAGACAATGGGAGCCCTTAGGCCTCCCCACGAGGCTACCTACCCCTCCCCTCCTGCAGGCTTTGCCCACGTTTCCTTTGGGTGAGTGCCTACCCCAGCTGAAATCCACCTTCAGAGCCTGGTTTGTGTGCCTCCCCCTCCGGGCACCCACCCCAGCTGAGCTGTCCCTGCTTTGGGACCCACAGCAGTGGCAACATTGGTCTGACATACTTTATATAAACAAAATTAGGTGCTGCTCCTCTGTCCCTCACACTGGGCTTTCCAAGGACAGACCCACTCTCCCCCTCTCCATTTCCCTAACAATATGCCCAGTAGAGGCCTGAGCAGACTTAGGGGTCAAGGAATACTTGGGCAAACATCCTAGGTTACTATGACAACAAGCCGGCCACAGGCACCCACATAGAGTGGGACAGAGGTTAAGCTGGAGCCCAACAGGTGACACGCTTCTCTCAAAAGCCGGGTTTCCACTGCCCAGCTCCTCCGCCCGCCCCGCCCCCCTCCATTTCCGTGGTAAGGAAGGACAGGTGGCTGGGAGCAGGCTTGGCGGGGGGCTCCCTTTTT
>NW_011494753.1:9241418-9249338 GCF_000754665.1 Bison bison bison | reverse complement strand
GCTACCTTTTCCCCTCCGCTATTTCCATAAACCAATTATCGCCGATCATCTCGGGAGATTGAGGCCCTGCCTATCACCGATCCAGTTTGGGCGGCGGGGCGGGGAGCTGGGCGGCCCAGGGCTCCGCGACCCGTGCCGGCACCCGGTTGCCATGGGAACGCGCAGTGGGAGCCAAGCGGCGGCCCGGGTGAAGGGTGCGGAGGGGTGGAAGGGGGTAGCGGGGGAGCGCATCGCTGCACCCATCTCCCCCCAGAGAGGGGGCAGGGAGCAGGGCCTGGGCGAGCCTGCAGCCTGCGTTCCAGGGCTCCAGGCGGCGGAGCTGCCAGCAGCCGCGGAGGTGCTAATGAGATGCAAATACAAGCAGAAGTGGGGGCTTCTGAGAAAGGCCCAGCTGTCAGAACCTGAAAGGGGCTTTCAGTGCGAGCCCCCGGCACCAGGCAGGAACCCCAGAGGGAGGACTGGGACCCTCAGAAGCCCTACACCCCGAAAAGAATACGTATCTGCCATGAATATTTCAATGCTTGAAATATATATTGTATGTTTAATATATACTAAATCATATTATATAATATATTGAATATATATGGAATTTTATGTTCTTTCAAAGTTGTTGTTTTCTTTTTTTTCCCTCAGCTTTTTGTTGCCTTGTTTTGGTGCCCTCTCCTCTATTCCTGGCTTAGTTCCCTACTTTCTGCCATCCCATTGGTCTCACCTAAGAAAGGGAATATGGTCCTTGGGGTTCCTACCTCTGTCTGGTTCCCTCCTCCTCTCTGAGTGGTTGCAATCCCAGCACGCAGGTCCATTTTGGGGCCGGAGAGGTGGGGGGCAGTGAGAGCACCCCAAAGCCATTCACTCACTCAACTCATTAGTGAGGAGCAGAATAGGTAGGGTTCAGGTCCAAAGATGGGGCCTTGCTAGTCTGGGGTTTAGCCACTTCCCTCCATCATGAAGGCTCTAGCCTTGAGAAAATCTAGTAATAGAGTGTGTCCCCCAGTGGTGGCTATGCCAGACCAACAGGTCCGCTTGGCTTATCTTGTGGTTGGTTCTGCCTCTTTCCAGCTGAGCCATTGACCTGCTTCCAATCTGACCCCACTTCTTCACTGAAATGTTGTTCAGTCACCAAGTTGGGTCTGACTCTTTGCCACCCCATGGACTGTAGCACACCAGGCTTTCCTGTCCCTCACCATCTCCTGGAGTTTGCCCAAGTTCATTTCCATTGAATCACTGATGCCATCCAACCATAGCTTTGTTTAAAATCACCAGTAATCACCATGCCTAGCTCTCCATCCAATGGGGCTCATCTTCTGTAATCTCTTAGTGGCATTAGCCTCTCATGACCACTCATTCTGTTGGAAACCCTTCCTTGCCCTGGCTTCCAAGATGCCCTACTCTTATTTTCTTTGAAGAGTAACTCTTTATCTCGTCTACAGGGAATTAAATGTTGGCTTGTTCCAGGTTTCAACCCAAGTTCTCTTGTTTCTCTATACTCTTTTCATGGAGCTCCTCCCCATCTTGGCATCAGTAATCACATTCTTTTCCTCCATTCAATCCACTGCCAAGTCGTGTCAGTTCTCCTGTGATCTTGGTTTTGGCTGCTCCTCTCCACCAGCTCCACCACCTTAGGCTACTGCACTGTTCACCTCTTGGTATATCTAACATGACCCTTTTTCAAACCCCCTTCAAAGGCAGGTTATCGTTTGATATAGTGGTGCCATAGTACCAGTGGAACTCTCTGATGCTTTCACATTGCTCCCAAGGTAAAGAGAATTCTAGGCCCAACATGGTTAGGTCTTTGTCAGTCCCTCAAGCTCCCCAGCAGCATGATACCCCCCACTTCCTCCTGTCTGCTCCAGCCTGATGGACAAACATCTCTCAATTCTCTGAGCAGTCCCTCTTCCCTCTCTCACCAGGCCTTTGCACTCTCCCTCCCAAGAACATTCTATCCCCCCTCTTTGGATCTCAACTCAGTCATCACCTCCTCAAGGAAGCCCTCCCCACTTCCCAGACCAGGCCAGATCCTCATCTATTCCATGCTTCCATGGGACTATGTACTTCTCCAGTGTTGCCGCTGCACTTTCGCATGTTTTATGTGCTTTGATGTGATTATTGACTTATTCTTCATCTGCACCTCCTCCCATTGTGCCCCACTAGTTCCATGAGCAAACCCCAAGTCTGTTTCCCTCCTCATCTTATCCCTACTTTCAACATAGTCTCTGGAGCTTAGGAAGCTCTCGATTAATAATTGTTGAATGAATGAATAAACAGATGAATGAATGAATCTGGCTGTATTTTGAGCATCTCCGTGATGTTGGGAAAGTTTACCTCTTGAAGCTGAATATCTCACCTGAGAACCTGCCCCAAAGGGCTGAAGAAATGGGGGAGCCAGACCACCATCTGGGAGATGCTGGCAGATATAAAGCCTTACATAGGGTGAGGGGATATCCTTAGTAGGAGTCACAGTGGGCACCTGAGACCTAGCAGAAGAAGCCACAGAGCAATGGAGAGAAGGCAAAATGGAATCAGGAAAACCCAGGGTCTAGCCCATGGCTCATGAATCCCTGTGTGACCCCAGGCTGGGCCCTGCCCCTCTCTGAGTCCTGGTCTTCCCATGGCCAGGATATAAGCCTTGGCACCCATGCTAGTTCCAGGCTTGCTGGGCTGGTTTGCTCTCTGGCCTGGTAAACACTCTCAGTTCCTTAGAGGCAACAAGAACTCCAGTTGTACCACCCAACAGATTACACCCCGAGGTCTGCTGGGCCAGTGGCCAGGCCCAGGGGCTCTCCTGAGTGGCTAGATTCAAGGCTCTGGGGTCTGAGCAGTGCCCAGCACCTGCCTCTCAGCTTGGCACAGAGAGACCTGCCTGACAGAGCACAGCAGGGACCAGGAAGACAGTGGCCCTGACAGGTGGGGAGTATCCCAGCATGCAGAGTGTGGGGACGGGACCAGCCAGGAGATGGCCTGCAGGGTTCTGACCCTTGGCCAAGGGCTGGATGGCTGGGCTGCCGGTTGGCAGCTGCTTCTGTGACTGCCTGCTGCCCAGAGCAGGGACAAAGCCAGTACTGAGAGGGGGAGGGCTGCTTCCTCTGTACACATGGGACAGGCTTGGTCCAGGCCAGGGTAAGAGAGACAGGGCACAGATCAGCCCAGTTAGTCATACTCATCAAATCTTGGGGGTTTTTTGGACAAGCCTGAGAGCTATGACTCTGGCCCTAGACTGAGCCTGACCCTGGTGACTAATTGAAGAAACTATTAAAAGTAGGGCACTTTTGTCTAAGGTTCTAGTAAGAAAGGCAAGTTGAAGATAGTTATATTTTTCAAGTGTCTACCATATAATTGGGTCTTCCCTCATAGCTCAGTTGGTAAAGAATCTGCCTGCAATGCAGGAGACCTGGGTTGGATTCCAGGTTGGGAAGATCCTCTGGAGAAGGAAATGGCAACCCACTCCCGTATTCTCGCCTGGAGAATCTCCTGGACAGAGGCGCCTGGCAGGCTACAGTCCATGGGATCCCAAGTGTTAGACATGACTTAGCAACTACACCACCACCACCATATACCTGTCAAATGGGCTAGGAGTGTGCATGTGTTTGTGTGTATGTGTGTGTGATATTTAATCATCACTTGGTCTTGTTAAGTAGGTAACATTGTCCTTAGGTTACTAAGGCTCAGAGCATTTTCATGACTGCCCAACGTCACAGAACAAATGGGTATCCAAGCCAGGATTCCAAAATCCAAAATCTCTTTCCACTTCACTATCTGCCTTGATCTTCATGTAGCTGCTACCCTTGGAAGGTGATGTTGGCATCAGGGTCCCAGAATTGCAGAAAAGATCCAGTGACTAGTCTGAAGACCCTCCTGGGACTTGACTGCTCATATCTGCCTGTGTCCAGTGGTGGGCCTTGGCCAAGGGCCCCAGAGGGCAGAAATTTGGGCGAAGTGGGTGGAGGACCAATATGACCCATAGGTGCCCTGGGAGCTTGTCTCAGCAGCCAGAGCATTGGACTTACAAAAATAACACTATAATAACAATTAATACAGTGACAGTGGTCACGTGAAGTAAAAAAGCAGCCCGCATTTGCTGGGCAGGTCCTACACTGAGCTCACTCAGCACTTGGTTCTCCGCGCATTCTGACTCTAACACAGCGGCCCAGGGAGGCCAGTCACACTGGCCCCATTTAATAATCAAGGAGGCCAAGACTTCGGGCAGTGAAGGGACTTGACTAAGATCACGTGGCTGGCCAGTGGGAGTGGAGCAGATGAAGAACACTGTCCCCATCTGGCCACCAGCCATTTGCTCTGGCAGAGGCCAAGCCTCCTTCCTTCCCAGCAGGATGCCCGTGGAAGAAGGCGCGTGATGGAGGAGAAGGCCCTGGAATCCTGGGTTTTATCTTCCCTGCAGGGCCTCCTGCCTATGCCACCGCCTGACCTACCTGCACCTGTTCCAAGTGACGTCAGTCCCCTGAGGCTCAGAGCCCAGAGATATAAACACAGCTGGCGTCAGTGTTTAAAAGGAGGTTGGCCGGAGACCCCCCCCAGCCAGACTGAAGCCACAGGGTTCTTTGTTCCTCCATCACTGCTGCCAAGGCCTCCTGAGGTCTTCTCACACTTGAAACTTTTATTCAAACCCCCAAAGCCTGAGTTCTCCCCCAGGGGTGCTGGAATCCCAGAGGGGCAGCCCAGAAGGACAGAGTTTACCAACTGAAGCAAGTATTAGTGGAGTGATTTCAGGCGATGAGGCAGGCCGGGGGGAGGGGGCCTTCCTGGTGTCCTCACTGCATTAGACACAGGCTGTCTGCTCTGCTTATTTCTGAGCATGACCAAAACTGCTGACAGGACTCCTCCTTCCTCCCAGGACACCATGAGGAGCCCGGAGGCTTGGTGCCCCATCCGGGCGTGGTTGGGCTTCGCTCTGCCCTCGCCTGGCCCCCCAGGTTTCAGGGTCACACGCCTGTACTCTAGCATCTATCGAAGAGAATGGGAGGCCACTGGGCAGGGAGCCAGGACTGGGGTTCCAACTCAGCTCCCTCTGCCATTGTGCTCTCCCGTCTCTGTCCTCTCCCATCCCTATACACACAGTGAGATTCCACCAGAAGGAATGGCACCAGGGATGGCACGGTCACAGCCCCTTCAAGGCCCATGCCAGTTAATAGGTACAGAAATCAGCCAGGTGTATGACATCTCACTCACCCCAGGCTACCCACCTCCACCCCAATTCTGGAGTGGTTAGAGCTCTCAATTTTTCAAGAGAAGGTGGGAATCCAGATTGTTATATGAAATCAGCCAGTTTTTACAGGCAGAACGAGCGCCTCTGCTCAGTTGGATCTGAGTCTCACCTCCTCATCTTCCCTTCCTGAACCCTCAGCCCACTTAGACTCAACCTCCGCATGCATTGTCACTGACCGCCCTGCTCTCCCAGGGGCCACAGACTTCCCCATGACTGCTCATCCTTTGAACAAGTCTGAGAGGCATTCCCCCGCTTCTTTTTTAAAAAATATTTATTTATTTGACTGCACAGGGTCTTAGTTACAGCATGTGGGATCTACTTCCATGACTAGGGATTGAACCTGGGCTCCCTGCACTGGGAGTGTGGAGTCTTAGCCACTGGACCACCAGGGAAGCCCCAATCCCCATTCTCGAAGCCCCTTCTTTCTTTGCTCCCAGGACACCTGGTGTCCTGATCCCCCTTTCTCTCTCTGCCCACTCCTTTGTGGGGCCCTTTCTCCCTGACCCTGTGACTGTCCATGCTCCCTGCTCAGTCCCAGACCCTCCCCTGCATCTCTACACTCCTGAGACATCTCCCCCACCCCAGACTACCCACCTCCACCCCAATTCTGGGGGTTCCAGAATGTTTGGGTCCAGTTCAGACCTTTCCAGCCCCTGGACCCACCAGTCAGTATATATTCTATGCCAGACTTAGTCTTCCCCAAACTGGCCTTCTCATCCCCTCCCCCTCTGGGGTTCACTGTCCATCCAGAAAACTGTGAGTTACAGAGACATTGTGAGTTACATTGTTGGGAGGAGCTGAGCTCACAGATGTTTAAAGGATGAGCCCGCACAATCAGTAGCCAGTCGTGCGTGCGTGCATGTGTACTAAGTCACTTCAGTTGTGCCTGACTCTTTGTGACCCCATGGACTGTAGCCCACCAGGCTCCTCTGTCCATGGAATTCTCCAGGCAAGAATACTGGAGTGGATTGCACGTCCTCCTCCAGGGGATCTTCCCTACCCAAGGATCAAACCTGCATTTCTTGTGTCTCCTGCTTTGGCAGGTGGGTTCTTTACCACAATTGCCACCTGGGAAGCCCTAGTAGGCAGTGAGGCCAGGACTCATGAGACCCACAACCCATGAGAGAATGCTCAGAAGGCTGAGGGGTTTTATCTCTGGGGAGGTGGGCTGCGGTCTCCCTCTTTCCTGGTCCTACAAAGTTGGAGACAGAGATGCGGCTGGCCCTGAGTGAGGGGAAGGGCTCATGGTCCTGACATTCTCCCACCCCATCTCTCATTTGCTGACTTCCCACTTAGTTCCAGGGCCTGTGGGGAGTGCCATGTGCATGCTGAGATGTCCTGTGGGTATTGGAAAAGTTGGACCTGGGGAGCCAGACCATGGCTACGGTGGGGGGTGATCAAGATGGTCAGTGTGGCCAGGAGAACCAGGATTCAGGATCCAGCCCCAGGGTGCCACGCTGGGACAGAGAGGCCAGGGTCCAATCTGCACCAAGGATCTCAAAGCCCCAAGGCACCAGAACCTCAAGAGGTCCCAGCCCCCACGCTTCTGGATTAGAACTTGGGGTCTGAACTCTCCTCCTAGGCTAGAACTGCTTTCAGGGTGGTCCTGATGAGCTGTCCCGGGTTAAAGCAGGGTCCCAGCAGTCCAGGCTGAGGTCTGGCATAGCAGAGCTGGAGAGGAGGGGCTGCCTCTGTCTCCACGTGCTTTTCCAAGGGTCCGGCGCCCCTTTCTTCATGCCACAAACACTTGCTGGGATCCACTGTGCCCAGACTGGGAGCTGGAAACAACTGCAACTCTGACAAGGCAGATCCCTGTCCTCCAGGAGCTCACAGTCTAGCGGGGGGAGATGGAGTAATGAGTAGTAGATACCCTTCACTTGCCCTGTGCCCACAATCTCCCAAGGCAGAAGGCAGCTGAGCAGGCTCCAGGCCCCAGCACACGGGAACAGAACTCCTGAGGGAGGCTATCTCTTGGGAAGGGGGCAGGAGGCAGGCTCTGTGTCTCGAGTCATTTTTCTGAAGCTGGGAAGTTCACTTAAATGTCTGCCCACATTCTTTCTGCTCTGAAATGGCATCTGTGCGAAAGGGTATACTCAGAGGAAGTGTACAGAGAGACCCATCGAGAAGGATTCCAAGTCATGGTGGATCTTCCAGGGTTGTCTCTCCCAAGGCTGTACTTTCCCAAGGAGACTGTCATGACATCCTTTAGGACATGGTGTTGACAGACAGCTGGGCCCTCTCTCCTCTGCCTGAGAAATGGGTCCCTCACCAAGCTAGGCCACAGGATTGGCCACAGCTGGACATGCCAAAGGGCTTCTCTGGTGGCTCAGATGGAGAAGAATCTGCCTGCAATGAGGGAGACCTGGGTTTGATCCCTGGGTCATGAAGATTCCCTGGAGAAGGAAATGGCAACCCACTCCAGTATTCTTGCCTGGAGATTTCCATGGACAGAGGAGCTTGGTGGGCTACAGTCCATAGGGTCACCAGGAGTCGAATGCGACTGAGCAACTTTCACTTCAGACATTCCAAAGGTTTGCAGATGGCACAAACAGAGGCCCTTCTTTGCCTCCTACCATCCCTTGCCTCAACAGAGACAAAAGGGGTCTCTGGAAAACAAGGAAATTCTTCCCAGGAAAGGATGAAGGACGTGATGGTGCCTGGTAGACTGGGCCTTGAGTCTGGCTTTGGACCAGCCCCAA
>NW_011494753.1:9221129-9241318 GCF_000754665.1 Bison bison bison | reverse complement strand
CAAAGCTCTGTGGGCTCTGGTTTTCCTGTGGGCCATATGGAAAGACTATCCCTGCCTGGCTGCCTCCCTGAGCTGCCAGGGGGAGGGGTGCCTGTTGACCATAAGGGGCTCCCCTGAGAACAGCAGGGCTATTTCAGATGAAGTGTGGGTGGGGGTGTGGGGATCAGCATTCTTGTTTTACAGAAAGACTTCTTCCTTTGCCAGAGAGCTCATCTCAGAGTTTCTTGGAGTGTGCCATTTCTGATTTCCAGAGCAGTCCCCGCTGCCCACAGGAGAGTGCAGGGAAGGAACCACGCCCGTGCGGATGCCGAGATGACTGGCCCCCAGTTTACACCCCGCTTACACCTTCGATCCTCTAAATCAAGGCCCCCCTGTCGTGGTGTAGCACCATCAACAATTAGTGATGGTTCATTAGCATCCAATTAAGAAATGAAACCCAGGATGAGAGCCCATCACTTCGCTGAGAATAACAGCCCTGCTTATGCCTTAAGTGGCAGCCTTCCAGGAGCTCAGAACCCACAAGGATCAGATGCACTGGGAGCTGGGCGGGGGGAGGCAAGCATGAAGTGGGAGGGGGACATCATGGATGGGCTGTTATCTGGTGACGTGGGAGAGGCGAGAGAAGGAGATTCAGACTAGACACTCCCTGACTCGATCTCAGCTCCTCCTTCATGGAGCCTCTGAAAGCATCTTCTTGCCCAGCTATCCCTTGGCCAAGACCAGAGGTGTGAGGAGCAGGGCTTTTCCCTCTACCTGTCTGGCCTCAGAGGATGACCACATCTGGGTGTGGAGAGAAGGCTGGAGAGGGAATGAGGTCAGGGAAGACCACAAGCCTCATTTTCCTCTCTGACTACTCCAACTCAGGCTCCCAACGCACTGACCTTAGAGAGGACCGCCAGCCCCTCTCCAGACCTGCCCATTGGCCTACAGCTCTTTGAGCCTCAAGCTCTATCCTCCAATTGGAAAGGTCCTCCTTTCCACCTGTTCAAGCCCTGCCTCCTCCAGGAAACATTCCTTCCCTGGTCCATCTCAGGCAGGGTCAGAAACACAGGAATCCAGCCTCTGAGCAGCCTGATCAGATGGCCATCTCTGCAGAGGCCAGCTCTTCCATCCTGTCCACATTGTGTAAGACTGGGCCTCTGAGGCAGGAAGTGGTCATGGGGTTTGTCTGTGCCTTCCGGGGATGGGGGTGGCCCTGTGACCTGGGAACCCGGCAGCCTCTTGGGCTTCTGGAGGATGGGGGAGGCTGGCCTTCCTGGCTCAGAGGCCAGCACGGAGGGTCCGGGAAGAAGACAGTTTCCTTGTCTTCTCAGAACAGAATGAGGCCCAGTCATGGCACGCCAGCATCTGGCTGCAGCAGTCTTCATCTGAACCTGTTTCCTCACCTCCCTCTAAGGTTCTCTGTGAGAGAGCAGCAGGGCTGTGGAGGACAGGCCAAAAGGTCACAAGACCTCCTCTGCCACCCATCCACCTACAGTTCTGCCCTCCACCACATCCTTCTCTATCTACCCAAGCACTTCCCTCCCCGGGGCTTCTGGGAATATCCCTCTGGTCTTTCAGGATTCGGGAGCCTGCCCATCCGGGACCCCAGCAGCCAGAGCAGGCCCACACTGGAGTGCTCCCCTTTCCCTTGATCCCCCAAGGGCTGCCCAGGGATTGGCACTCGGGTCAAGTCAGGTGGCTGACATCCTTCCAAAACCCCGCTTAGGAGGAGGCCAGACCGTGGCAGTTGTTCATTTTGAGGATTGTGGAAGACCGAGAGCACAGCCAGGGCAGGAGGTGGGCTGAGAGACACAGAGGCACCTTGAGGGCTAGCAGACTGGAGGCCGGGTATGAAGATCAGGCACAGCATGTCACACAAACCTCTGGGGCAGCCTGTGTGTGCGCATGTGTCTGCGCGCACGCACTCGCACACACACACCCACACATGCACACATGTGCTTGTAATGGGAGAAGGGAAACCGAGGAGTCAGCGGAGGCTTCCTGAGCACAGGGACTTTGGCCCATAGGTTTTCCCCTGAGGTATGTGCCCCGGAGGGCATTCGGCGGACAGTGGAGGCTGAGGAGGACCTCAGGGACTTGCCTGTTTCTCCCTCAGCACCCTGTGCCTTCTCGGAGCGCACCTTCATTCAGAGCTGAGGCCCCTGGAACCAGACGACACACTCCCCTTAGTTCTGGCCTCACGAAGCAAAGCAGAGTCCTTCTCCCCTCCCACTTGCAGCTGGCTGGACTTTGTCAAACACACATACACCCGCTCCAGCGCCTGGAGGGGTAGGCCGGATGGAGGCGGGCTTACATTTCCTGCAGTTTGGGACCCAGGACTACTGCACTGGGCCTCTGAACCCAACCCTGGTTCCATCCTGGGGTGGCTGCCCTGCTCCCATGGCTGGATGAAGTCTGAGCCCTGGGACAGTGGGCAGCAGCTGGCAGCTCCCCACGGGCCCCTGATAGAGCCAGACCAGGGCTTTAGGAATAGGGAGGGAGGGTCTCAAGCTTGCAGGCTGCCTGTGTGTGGAGGCAGGTCCCTGAGAGGTCCCCTGGGTGCTGAGACTGCACTGGGAGACCTGAACTCCATCGGAGGCCTGGGGGATATTAGAACGCAGCTTCTCTTGTGCGAGCTGGGGGCCCAGAGTGGGGACTGAAAGCCTGGAGTGAACTGGTTTCCTTCTGCAACTGTGTGAAGGATCAGAGGCCCCTCTAGCTCTCATTTCTAGAATAGCATCAAGACCAGGAGGAGTCAGATATGCCAGGAAAAGCCATTACCCTGACAGCCTCCCTCCACCTGCTAAAAGCCTCCATCCTTCCCCTGGGGCCTCACCCCTCCGGAGCTGTTTCTTCTCAGCTCACCTAGCTCTGCCCAACCTCAGTACTCCCACTGAGGGAGATGCTTGCTTAACCCTTTCTATACCTGAGCAGAGTCAGCACCAGCAGGCTCCCTTGGCCTTTTCCATTGCCCTTCCCTGTGTCTTTCCACCTGGAATTCCTCCTGCCAGATGCCCAGGAGCTTATGTAGAGGAGGGGAGGGGACAAGAGGCTGAAGACATCAGAAGGGTGGAAGACAGGCTGGAAAGTTGGGGTCATGGGTTAAAACCTGCATTGCGTCACTGCACTGCTGCAAATTAAGTTCATCACACACCCGGTGGGTCTGTCCTCTCTTTGCTCAGGGAAGCCCCCAGGGGTGCAATACCATGTGCCCTGAAGGAGCAGGCTTGCCATTTGGGTGGAGAAGGTCTGACTTCCTCCTGACACATGTCCTTACATCACTCCCTGCTCAGCGCTTCTGCCTCTCTGCTTCGCTCTGCCTTCTGTCCTCCGTGGAGCCTGGTTCCTGGTTCCCAGAGGAAGGGAGGCGTGGAGACCAGACTGAACAGGCGGCATGGGAGCTGGTGGGAGGCTGCTGAGAGCTCTGAGGCCTCCAACCTTGGGCCTGGCTGTCAGAGGCAGGACCAGAGCAGAGCGGCAGGAGGAGAGGTCCCAGTGTCACCCCTCAGTTAGCAGAGGCCACAGAGCTGGGAGGAAGGGGCTGAGGAGCATGGCAGGCTGGGCTCTACCGCCCCGCCAGCCTTTCTGCTGTCTCCTCTCCAGCCTGGCAGCCTCTCACATGCATATCCCTGGGCCTGAAGGACCTGCTTTTCAGGCATGGGGAGGTGATGGCCGTATGTGGCTAGGCACTGAGTCTGGGGGGCTCCAGGGTATTGGTCTATGGGCACCCCTTCATACCTCATTGTGGTGGCAGGGGGATCAATACCAAAGCTTATTATACTTTCTTCCCTGTCCTGATAACCATCCTTAGAGGGAGTTGCTGCTTAGAGAAGAGGAAACTGGCTCAGAGAGGGGAGGTGCTCGGCCAGGAGAGAACTGTGGGCTTGAAACCACTTTGGCGTGGTTCCAGAGCCTGTGCTCTTTGCATCGTTTCGTCACAGCAACCAGGGACCTCCTGTTGCAGACCAAGAGTTGGGAGTCAAGATGGAGAGACACCAGGTCAGGAGCAGCTAAAATTATGATAATTATTGCTACTATCATTATTGTTAACACTCTCGTGGTATTTAACAATGTCAGATACTTTACATGTATGAATTTTTGTCCACAACAACCCTGAATCACCACCCCCGCTTCACAGATGAAGGAAGTAAAGCCCAACAAGGTCACGAACCTTGCTCAAGGTCACACAGCTACTTAAGGATTATGTGCTCAGTCATGTTGGACTCTTTGTGACCCCATGGACTGTAGCCCATCAGGCTCCTCTGTCCGTGGAATTCTCCAGGCAAGAATACTGGAGCAGGTTGCCATTTCCTCCTCCAGGGGATCTTTCCAACCCAGGGAGCAAACCTGTTTCCTGTGTCTTCTTCACTGACAGGCAGATTCTTTACCTCTGAGCCACCTGGGAAGCCCCGTACTTAAGGGTTAGTGCTGGGGTTTGGAGCCCATGTGGTCTGACTCCAGGGACCCTGTTGTCATCGACACCATACCATACTACCTCTAGCTGAAGCAGAGGGAGGAGTCCTCAGCGGACCCCTGGAGCTTGGATACAGGACTCCCATATGAATGGGTGTCCATAGAGTAGAGCTGTAAAGGTTCGAAAGAAAGTTCCAGGCCCCTGTGTCACTCAAGTTGAGAGGACAGAGGGAGCAGTGAGGGCCAGGGCATCCCAGAGGGCTTCCTGGAGGAGAGGAGCATGCTGGGCTGGGAAGGATCTCAGGCTGGGGCTGCTAACACAGGGGCCGCATTGGCTCTGAGCTTCTGAGCTGACTCGCTTGCCCCACACTCTTTGTGGGGGCCTCTGCAGGTGGGGGCCAAGGGTTGGTGAGGACATCATCTCTGCTTCCCACCCTGAGGTGCCATTTGATGCTTCTCCCTCCTGAGTGCGGTCCCCCTGCCAAGGTTCGCTTGGATGGTTCCTCACCCGTGATTGCTGCAGTTAATGTAGCAGCACCTGTTCCAGCCCTGATATAATAACCTCCTCAACAGAAGAAGCATTAATTCCCTTACTGAACTGTTTGATGGCTCAGGATCTCAGGGCCGCTTATCCCAGATACCTGTGGGGTGCTCTGGGATGCAGAAGGCCCATGTTCCCGCCTCACCTCGGACCAGCCTGACCTTGCAGGACCTTGAGGGCTCATGGGCTTGAAACTCCTCACCACCCTCTGCCCTACCCCATGCCCAGCTCCAAGTGCCCAGCCCCGGGGCCCTGCACACAGTGGCTGCTGCAGAGGGCAGTGGTGCGTGTGCATTCCATTGGAAAGGTTCAGAGCCAGGGGAGCTGGGAGGATGAGGGTTAAAGGAGAGACCAAGCATGGGGGCACTGCACAGCTGCCCTGCCAAAGCCCCCCTCCCACCAGAACCTCAGAAGAGAGCCAGGAGAAAGGCATCTATGCACCCAGCTGCCTGATGGGCCGCCCTTACCTGGCAGGGGGCAGGAAGTCAGACAGACAAGGAGTTTCCCTCCAATTCTACCCCACCCTCAACCTTTGGTGCCTGGTCACCCGGGTAGGTAGGGCAGCCAAGGAGCAAGGCCTGGCGTTCCCTGGGCCCGGGCCGACATGAGTGTCTCTTCCTGGGAGGGAGTGCTTCATGCTCTGTCCACCCTTTGCTCAGATTTATGGACAGTGGAGTCTGACAGTGGGAACAACAGGCAGGACCCCCTCCCTCTGACTCAGCCTGCTGCTCCTCTCCCCAGGAAAACCACGTCCGAGGGGACAAAGAACCGGAGTTCCAAGGCAGTCATGTCTGTGCCCTCAGAGCCCACCAAAGCCCACATCTGGGGGGACACAGTCAAAGTGGAGATCCAAGCGGAGCATGTGGGGCATGAGGGGGAGGTGGGGCAGGTGGGGCTGGCGTGCTGGGGTGGAGTGCGAGGCAGAACCAGCCTCCCTCTCAACACAGCTGGAGATCACCTGAACATCTCCTTGAGCTCAGTTAAAAGCACTTTAGAGGAAAAAGTCATAATGCTGTCATGCCTCATCTCCCCAGCCTGCTCGAAAAATGAGTTGTTCCACATAAATGAATTTTCCAGACAATGAAAGCTTATCTTTTTTACGACCGTTGTTATTATTTTCATGGTTGTTATTACCACCGTCTCCCACTGAAAGGCACATTGCTGCTTCCTGGCACGTCCCCACACGCTGCTCATTGGCTCACCCCTCCCCAGAGGAGCAGTACTGCTCCCGTTGCTGAGATGAGAACACTGAGATTCAGGGAGCTTATGTCACAGACTCAAGCTCAAGTGGTCGGTAAGGGGGGAACCTCGGCCCAGGATTCCATGCTCTCAGTGGAGCTCCTGAGGTCCCCTGCTTCCCTGGAATGGCTGTGTTGTCCTGCCTCATCCTCCCCAGGCACTGTTTGCTGTCAGACAGTAGAATGTCTGTGCTTCCGAGGGTCGGGGGTCGTGTTCATAGAAGCTACCTAATAGTTCTCACTCCTTCACCCCCGGAAGCCTTTCTAGGCCCTGTGTTTTGGCAAATTCTGACACTGCAGGCAATTTAAGGCACCGAAGCACACACATATGGGCTTCCTGGGTGGCGCTAGTGGTAAAGAACCCACCTGCTAATGCAGGAGACAGAAGAGACATGGGTTTAATCCCTAGGTCGGGAAGATCCCCTGGAGAGGGGCACGGCAACCCACTCCAGTACTCTTGCCTGGAGAATCCCATGGACAGAGGGGCCTAGGGGGCTATAGTCCATAGGGTCCCAAAGAGTCGGACACAACTGAAGCAACTTAGCATGCACACACGCATGTACACACACATGTGTGCACACTTGTGTCTTCCATACTGGGGACCCATCTGATTTCCATTCTCAGGTGAGAGCTTAGGCTGGGCACCCAGCAGTACTGACCAGCTGATGCCAGGACAACTGTGGGCACCAGCATCAGGCTGTTAGTGCAGACTTGCAGATGCCTGTCTTATCTGGTCAGTCTCAGGTTCCCATTTGCAGGTGACCTACCCCAGAAGACAGGCCTTACTCCTTCCCTTGAAAACCTCGCCAGGGACTTAGACAGAGCTCCTTGTCTACCTCACAAAGATGGGCCCCCAGCTGCTAAAGATGGTGGAAAGGGAGAGAGGGAGGGGGTGAAGAGCAGCATCAGTAACAGGAGAAAGAAGCTGGTTCTAGGTCAAGCCCCAGGATTTTTCTTTTCTGCCTATAAAGGGATAAGTGGAGCTGCTGAGAAAATGTGGAAAAGGAGGAGAAATTGACCACGGATCTCATGCATGTACACATGTATGCCTGTGTATGAACACCTACATGCTGGTTCATATGCATGTGTGAATACGCGCTTGTGCCTATAGGCATACACATCTGTGTGTCTTGTATGTATGGGTGCATTCACATGTCTGGCGGCAACAGTGTGTTATGTGTGCAGCTAGATCTATCTGGAAGCTGGTGTATGCCTGTTGGTACATAATGTATATAGTTTGTGTGTGTGTGTGTGTGTTTGTGTGTGTGTATACATCTGTGTGGCTGACAGGCTAACAGGTTGGGATGAGTAGACCTGGGCTGTGATCCTGCCCTGGGCTCTCCACATCTGGGGGGATTACAGGAAAGGGCATGATGAGTCAGTGACCTTGGGGCCCATCTGTGTAGCAGAGGGGAAAGCAGGATTCAGACAGGAGGGACAAGAGGTGGGGAGACCTTGTGGGAAGGCAGGGAGTATTCGCAGGAGCCTCTTTGCAGCCTGAAGGAGCTGGATGCTTGTTGGAACCTGGTTGGAACCGGTTGCTGTGGTGATATCTGCAGTGGGGGGTGGGGAGATTGGGGGCCAGGCCAAGAGGTGGGGGAAGGGTGGGAGGTAGCTCAAGGATGTGTTAATGAAAAGCAAAGGGGAGTTGCAGACCCCGTGTCAGGGCCAGAGCAGGCTGGCGGCAGAAATGGCTTGTCGGCCACACAAAGGGAGCTGTAGGAGGCCAGAGGGGCACAATGCCCAGAAAAGAAGCTGATGAGGCGTGTTTGTAGCAAGGAGACAGGAACAGGGAGGATGGCTGTCCATTTTCCCCAATTACAGCTCATCTGCTGGCTGCCCACACAGAGCTCCAGAGATTGGGGAGGGGGGTGGTGAGAAATACAAGCACTCACCCCTTGTTTGGCCTCAGCAAATTCCAACTGGATTTGAGGACTCAGGGCCCATGGGTAATGGCCATGAGGGGCTTCAGGCTTCACAGCTACTCTTGTAACTTTGACTGGGAGCACTGGAATCCCCCAGCTGAGTGTTTTGAGTCTGCTCAGGGCTGGATGAGCATATGGAACACTACAGATGGTTAATGAGCAAGAAAAGGGTTACTGCTACAAGGAACACTTATTTGCTAAGAATTTTATGGGTTGGAAAACGTATACCCCTTCCCTACAGCAGTTATTAGGAGAGGGACAGAGTTTTTCTTCTTTAAAGTATTAACATTTGCAGAGCAGGAACATGAAGCTCAGAGAGGTTAAGTAACTGGCTACAAGTCACAAAGCAAGTCAGTATGTTGGTACTAGAAACTAGGTCTACTGACTTCATCCCTTGCCTTACTCTACTTTCTTTTTTTTGTTTTAATAAATCACTTAAAAAGTGAAAGTATTCCTTGCTCAATCATGTCCAACTCTGCAACTCCATGATCAGTAGCCCACCAGACTCTTCTGTCCATGGAATTCTCCAGGCAAGAATACTTGAGTGGGTGGCCATTCCCTTCTCCAGGGGATCTTCCCGACCCAGGAATTGAACCTTGTTCTCCTGGATTGCAGGTGGATTCTTTATTGTCTGGGCCAACAATGAAGCCCTATATTTCTGTTTTATTGCATTATTACTTTTCAGCTGTGCAACATATGGAATCTTAGTTTTCCAACCAGAGATGGAACCTGCACCCCCTGCAGTGGAAGTGCAGAGTCTTAACCACTGTACCACCAGAGAAGTCCCTTATTCTCCTTTCTTCGAGGCAGCTTCAAGTCCTTTCAGTGCCTACTTCCCCCTCTTTCCTTTGAGCATGAATCCCATATGGCCGGCTCTTGAGGGACTTTGGCAAGTGTCTTTCCCTTCCTGTGCATCCACGGTAGCTGTGGGAAGGAGGAAATAAGGAAGAGTAAGCAGCAAAGCTCTCAGCTCCTCCTCCACCCCCTCATCCAAATGACCCACTCAGCTCACGTGACCCAGCAGTGCTGTGCTCCCAGTGAGCCTGCAGGGCCGGCAGCTGTCCCTGGTGCTGAAACGTCCTTGTCTCAAGAAGAGAGGCAAAGGGCAAGGGGCTATCCAGAAATCTCCCTCCAGTATATCCATCCACCCTGATTCTCCCTTTCCCATTCTCCTCTAGATCTCTCTTTTTTCTCCCTCCCTTCTCCATCCATTTATTTATTTCCTCCTTCCCCCTCTCCTCTTCTTCCTCAAATCATAGGTTTCCAGAGTGGGAAGATGACTCCAGGGTCACTAAATCCAGCCTCTCGCATCAGCCATTTACCAACCGTGTGATGTTGATCAAGTTAGATCACCTCTCTGAACTCCAGGTCCACACTTAAAAAACAGAAATGATGATTCCTCCTTGAGGGTCTGTGGTGGAAATTTGTTGTAATAATGGCTCAGGAGTGCCCATCCCTATGGCTGGCAATCAGTAGGTGCTTACTAAGTGGGATCACCATGATTATTTCCAGGTCAGTGGTGTTCCTCAGAGTTCATCCCAAAGTTCATGCATTTGAAAACAAAACAAAGTCTCTTTGGAATGAGTTTCCTACATGGTGCATCATTCTTAGTGTTTAGACCAGTTTTCATTTATAGACTTTTGTTGATATTTGCATTGAAAGATTTCTTGATTAGAACATTTTTTTCTTACTGAGCCTCATTTTTCCCCCTCTACAATATATGGGAGACAAGCCCTCCCCCTCCTGCCTAAGGAGCTAGTAAGAGAGTTTGTGACCACAGGAAGGGGCCTTATTCCTGGGAAGGGGTACTATCCCTACTTACGTGTGTGTCTCTGTGTCTGTCCATGTGTCTATTGCTAAGGGGACTGGGCTCAGTTCTGTGTGTGTTCATCTCTGGGCTGGGAATCTCGGGAGCAGGAGAGTATTACATTTTTCGGTCTCAACAGCACCTAGCATAGATCCTTACCCTGTGCAGGCACTCAGTAGTGCTTGTGAAGTTGTGTGCATCTGTGTGTTCTACACTTGTGCGTGCATGATGATTCTTCAGTGTGGGTCCCTTGCTCACCTCTCACTGCCTCACCTCACTCGGAGGGACAGCGATCAGCTGAGCCCTGCCATGAGCCTGTGGTCATTTTTCTCCCTCTCCAGAAGTTACTTTCAAGCTGGTGGACAATAAAAAGAAAGAGGACCTGTTGTCCTTCCAAATCCCCATCAAGTACTTGCATGCCTTCCGCCTCTAGCACTTTGAGTTGGTGAAAGTGAGGCAGAGCCCCGGGCTCTGGGCTCATGTGAGCCTGGGACAAGTGAGAGAGGGCGGGTGGGCACCATCTAAATGACCCCAGCTATCCCTTCAGTGCAACTCTGGGCACCCCAGGCTGACCCAGAAGTATGACAGCTCTTGGGCCATGTGGGACTAAAGAAACATAGCTCCCAGCAGATAAACAGGAATCATTTCCATGAGAATTTGGAATTCTTTGAGTTCATCTCCATAAAACAGTGCAATGAGCACAGAACATCTACTGCATTAAATGAATACACCAATTAAAGATGTATTCTCATTTCACACATGTTTAAAGAAGGGGAGGTTACCTAAAAGTCAAAGAAATACAGTATTTACAGAGCACCTACTATATTCCAGGTCCTGGGCTAGGTACCACACACACCATCTCTGATTCTCAAGGTGAATTGTATTTTGCATACATAGAACTGAGACCCAGAGAGTAGAATGCTCTCATCCTGGGTGACAGAGTAAGTGAGTAGCAGAGTCAGGGGTGAGCCTAGGGCACACTGTCTCCCACGCTAGCTCATTCTGTGCTGTCTCCATGCTGCCTTGGCAGGAGGAAGGCTCGGGAGAATTGGGGCATGTGGGAGGTACAGTGTTCCTTGGAATGCACCCCTCTGGTGGACAACATCCCTCTAGTGGACACTAGAATGCACCCCTCTAGTGGACAACAGGGCAAGAGCCTAGAGGCGTGCATTCCAAAGCAATAACCCCTCAGTCCATGACCCAAGCCTCCCTGCCCCAGTGCCCCATGCCCAACCCTTCTTCTCATTGCTGACTGATAGAAAGGAGAATTTATTCTTTCATTATTCAAGTACTTTATTAAGCACCTACTGTGTGCCAAGCACTGGCAAGAGATGGACAGAAGCATCACTTTTCCCTCTCAGTACGCATCACAGACCCCTATGATTGTTTAAAGAAAAATGTGAAGTTAGCCTGGGTTCCTAACCCAAGTTTGCTGCTTACCTATGGTCTATCCATAACCCCTAGGCCTCCATTCCTCCTCAGCAAAACTTAGATACTGTCCCTCCTAGTGTGGACATTAGGAAGCTCAAGTGCCATGATGTGCATAAAGCACATAGCAAGGGGTAGGCACATAGTAGGTGCTGAGTTCAGATTAGTTCTCCTCCTCCCTCCCACCCTCCCTCCCTCAGGCCCTGGCACTGACTTCTTTCCAAGCAACTCCTCAACCATGGCCCCAGGAGTCCATACCTTCCCTGGGTTCTAAGGAGAACCCCATGCCCAGGGCCTCAGGATGAGGAAGCAAAGATCCTGAGAGATTAGTGACTTACCTGGGAGACTGAGCACTTCAGCCACAATACTGGGAACATCAGCCAGACCTCCTGGCTCTCTGTCCGCTTACAACCCTTGTTATCACATCTTTACAAAGAGAACAGGCAGGCAGTGGTCCTTGTGAGGGCGATGAAATATTCAAATAGAACAGGGAAGATTTATTATATTGATCTCCTTGGAAGGGCTCACAGGGACCATGAGCTTTAATTATCAGCTGGGAGCCCCAGTGGAGCAATGCCAAGTGATTGCAGAGGGCTGGATTTATGGCCAGGGTCGGCCCCGTAGTCACGCTTCTTCTTGTATGTCTTCTTCCACCACCCTGTCCCTAGCCCACTGAGTCTGGGAAAGTCAATGAAGCCTCGGCCAAGACCCAACTGTATGCAACAGCCATTCAGAAGGGCAGCTTCATCCCCTGCTACCTCGACCACAACCACACAGCTCTGGAGGTGTTGGCACTGGGACCCTCAGGCATGGGGTGGGGTCAAACTTTAAGCAGGCCCCAGGTTCTGCCCATGGCCGCCACCTCTGGCTGGCCTGATGGTGTGAGGCAGGGGTGTCTGGGGAAGAAATTGCGAAAGAAAAAAGCAACTGGACCTTTCAAAAATAGCCGAAGTAGTTTGTATAGAACCTGCCCTGGGATGGTAGGAATCATGGGAATAAAAATGATGATGATGATGATGATCCCTGATCTTTTCCAGCACTTCCCAGGCATGCGACCCTGCCCTAACCTCTGCTCCTCACATACCATGCAGGCATGCTGTAGGGAGGACAGGAGGTTCCCAAAGCCTGTGTCTCCCTGACCGTCATGGGGTGAGGCAGAGTGCCCCTACTGTGGCCCACATTCTCTGGTGTTCTCTCTCTTTTTCTGTCCCTTCAAGAGTAGTGACCCCTGAACTAGGGCTCACATACCCAAGGGAAAGTTTTAGGGACCTCCTTACCCTTCCTTGTTTCTGAAGAGGTTTGGCTGGTCTTCCAGTTAGGTCATCATTGATTCATTTATTTATGCATTCATTCATTCAATGACTATTTTTGGAGCCTCTTCCATTAGCTGGGTCAGGACTAGGCCCAGCTTGGGCCTAGCTTCCATACATGCTCCCCCCCCCCCATTACTTTCTATCTCCAGACCTTTCGGTAGCCCCAGGAGGACTGGCAATGCTCCAAGAAGATGTGGTCTTGGGACCTAGCCCTTCTCCCTTGCCCTCAGCCTTCAAACAGCCCAGGATGCCAGATTCAACTCCAGTCATGGCCGGAGTATGATCAGGGTGGGAGACAGGTGGCTCCCGCCTAAGTCCTGGGCTTCCCCTGCCCCAACAGGGCTGGTCTGATCTACCCCATAG
The DNA here is from genome assembly GCF_000754665.1 of Bison bison bison. NCBI lineage: Eukaryota > Metazoa > Chordata > Mammalia > Artiodactyla > Bovidae > Bison > Bison bison. The sequence goes on along the minus strand of NW_011494753.1, from coordinate 9,228,308 downwards.
CACTGTAAGCCCGGTAAGGCAAGACGTGTTCTTCAGCCCCATTTCACAGCTGGAAACACTGAGACCCAAGGGGAGACTGGTATGGGAGCCCAGAGCTCCTGACCTACATCTCTGCTTCCCCTTGAATGCTAAGGGTGTCAGACCTGCAGACACCCTCTGCTCCCACCTACCCCTCTTCCCCTTTGATCATGTCTTTCCTGAAGACAGCCAGCAGCTCACACACACACACACACACACACACGAGGAAGAGTAACAAGAGCTTGGCCTTGCTGTCCCCAGATCACGCCCCACAGTGAGGAGGCCACACCTGTAATACCCAGGCTGAACCTTGGCCTGCAGGGCGCCCCCACTGTGGATCTGCCCCACCCCATCCCAGCCCTCTGACTTGTCCTGTAGAGTCTGGGCCCCTTTGCCCTCCAGCACCCTGCCCACTCCCCTGCCCCAGCACAGATGTCCTTCCTGTCTGCTCCTGTTGGCAGAGCAGAGAGCACAATGGAAGAAATTGCTTCAGGTTGGCATGAGCAGGTAGGTGCTCATTCACACTCGACCATTCAGAACAGAACAGTTGGAAATTAACACCTCCCCCGCCATGCACACACTTCTCAGACCCCTGTCTCAGCCCTTACATCTGTTGAAGTCCCTGTGAGTAAAAGTCTAACAGGTTCCAGTGAAGTTCCTCAGGCCCCGACCCCACTTCCATCCAGAGTTTAAATTACCACCATCAGAGATTCAGTCCTTTGGTTTTAGTAAAGGGATTCTGTCTCTTGTGAGAGCTGAATGGTCCTCACCACTGTTTAAGCCCTTGTCAGTTCATACCTGTGTGGAGTGAGCAGGCAACCAGCTGAGAGGAGTCCTGCAGGGGGGCTTAGGAGAAGAGTCCTGGCAGGAGGGCTTAGGAGAAGGTGCTGGAGAGACACAGGGAGGAGAGAAAAGAGAGAGATCCAGAGCAAGCCCCTACTCCCAGGCACTCTCTTCCCACTGAAAGCAACGCTAGAAGGGCCAGAGAGAGTGTGGTCCAACCTGGCAGGGGCCTCTTCCCATCCCCTTCCTCATCCTCCTGGCAGTCTCCTTGGCCCCATCCCTGGCCCATCCTCCTCCTCCCCAGGCCTCTGCGTTTGGTGGGTCCATAGTCCTCAGGAGGGGACTCAGTGAGGCCGCCGTGAGTCCTGGGGAAGGGAACCTGGGCACTGCAGCCCATATCCTGAGCAGGGCTTTCTCAAGGCTAGGACCTGTGATCTGAAGGATCAGGGTCTATCATCTGTCTGGGGGTCCAGACCTGAGCAATGCGGGCTGCCTCACTTTTCCTCATTCACATCAATCCAGAGCCCACATGGGAGTCCTCGGCCACCAGGCTGGGCACAGAGCCACAGTGCTGGACACCCATCGCACTCCGGTACTGAGGAGGGTCTCTTTGCCTCCCCAGGGACAGTCAGGTAAACCAGAACCCGGCCTCCCTGGGGCTTCCCATCACCCCACTCTCCTTCCCCACGCCATCCGGAATGAACTTTGACGTTCCTCAGATCAGCCAGGATGGGTACCCTCAGGTATGGCGCGTTCCCTCACTCGCCTTGTCTCTGGCTCATATCCCTGGTAGCTCACACACTCATGTATTCATTCGTTCACTCAGTCAGCTGTTCACTTGACTGTTAAATAAGAGTTCACTGAATCCTGGCCTGTACCCCAAGCCAGGCCTGCCTGTGCTGTGGAGAAGCTGCCCTCAGGGAGTTTTTGATTTGGTGAAGACAGGAGTCACACATGTGAAAAGGTTAAATATACAAGATAATGTATAATAGCAACAAACCAGGAGGGACTGGCAGAGCCATAAAAATCAGAGCGGGGATAAATATTATATGATTCCACTTACATGCAGTACCTAGAGTAGGCAAATCATAGAGACAGACAGTAGAATGGTGGTTTCCAGGAACTGGGAGAGAAGAGAATGGGGAGTTATTATTATTTAATGGGTACAGAGTTTCTGTTTTGTATAATGAGAAAGTTCTGGAAATCAGTGGTGGTGATGGTTATGCCACATTGTAAATGTACGTAATGTCACTGAACTATACACTTAAAATGGTTAAAATGATAAATTTTATATTATGCCTGTTTTACTACAATAAGCAAAAATTTTTAACCAAAGGTGAGAGGGGTGTGAAGGCTGGACAGGTACCCAGACACTGGACTGCTGAGTTTTTAATAGGGAAGGGTTGGTTTAGAATGGTTGGGAACAAGAGCACAGATGTGGAGACAACAGTGCACAGGACGTGATACACATCTGGGTTGGAGAGGAGGGTGGTGGGTTTGAGTACATCGGGGAGGGGTGTGCAGACTGTGGCTGAGTCCAGGGCAACGGCCTCATTGATCTCTTCCCATAGTCTTCCCTTCGCCCCACACCATGGTCCCAACTTTCCTGGGGTCTTAAAGAAGATAGGAGTGCTTGGGAAGTCCTTCCTGTTGTCTGCCAGCCAGAGTTCGTGTCTGGCATGGCGAATATAGAACGAGGCATCCCTTTGGAGCCCCAGTCTCCATTTAAAGGCAAAGACACTGGAAGAAGGCTTAGACATGAACAAGAGTGATGGTGGTAGGAGGGGTGGGACAGAGGGGGACTCTGGGGACAGAGGCTTCAAACCCAAACCAGTCCTCGGCCTGATTTCCCCGGAGTCATCTCACTCGTGGCCCCGCATTTGCCCAGAAAATTATGAACCAATCAGCAGGCAATCCCGAGGGACAGGAAGCGCTGACTGCTTTAATGAGTGAGCCCCCTCCCCACCCTGGGGGGCTCTGGCTGCCTTTGCTGCCTAACTAGTCTGGGTGGGGGCATTGTTCCCAGTGCCTCTTGCATGTGTGGGATTGGGGGCCAGAGGCCCAGCGATGATGGGACACTTGCTGAAGGTCACCCGGCCATGGCAGTTGGGCCAGATTGGGAACTCACTGGCAGCTGGCAAAGAGGTGCCCAGGTCCCAGCAGTGAGAGGACATGGGCAGGCTTCTGTGGTACAGGCGGGGAGATGAGGGGGGTGAGCAGAGCCCTACCTGGAAGGGGCACCAGTCAGCAGCTCACACAGGTCCTTGTCCTGTCCTCTCTCAAAGTTATCAGTCCCCTCATCTTAGTTCAGCGGTGGGGGTTGGACTAGGTCACTGCTGGGACCTGCCCCTCGGACATCTTGGGGTGTAATGATGTCCCACCCATCACGCACCATGACACAGCCCTGTGGGTGGGGACTTGAGAATTTAGAAGACCTGAGTTTGACCCTTCTTCTGTGACTTGCTGGCTGCATGAACTTTGGCGAGCTTCTTTGTTTTATCTGTTTGGCTGTATGGAGTCTTGGTTGTGGCACATGGGGTCTTCTGTGTTCATTGTGACAAGCAGGATTTTTTTTTTTAGTTGCAGCATGCAGGTTCTAGTTACCCGACCAAGGGTTGAACCTGGGCCCTCTGCATTGGGAACGTGGAGTTTTAGCCATTGGACACCAGGGAAGTCCACTTGGCAAGCTTCTTGATTTCTCCAATTCCTAATTTCTACCTCACTAGGCTGTTAGGAAAACTTACTGGGTTAACCTTTGCAAAATGTCCACATCCTGGGTGGAAGTGAAATGGATTCGGACCCTTCCAGAGGGGCCCTTCTCCTAGTGCAATGCCCCCTCTGAGGCCAGCCTTGCCATTGTACATTTGGCTACAAGTAGCATGAACCCTATTTCCCATCGACTTAAACTCTTATGGCACCTTGGGATGGATCCCCATGAAGATGCTGCCAGAATTGGTTGATGCGTGGGCTCAGCAGCATCCTCAAGGACTCAGGATCTTTTCAACAGCCCTGGATTGCCATCTTCAGCCAGTTAACAGCTCATGGATACAGAACGTTCTGGCACCCCATCCAGAGGAAGAGGTGCCAAGACCAGGAGGATGAGAGAGCCTCTCCTTCCCAAAAGTGTGCTTTTTTTTTTTTTTTTACTTTACTGAAGTATAGCTGATTCTCTGCTAAACAGCAAAGACTCCGTTTTACACATATAGACATGCTTTTTATATATATTCTTTTCCATTACGGTTTATCACAGGATATTGAATATTAACCCCTGTGCCATATGCTGCTGCTGCTAAGTCGCTTCAGTCATGTCCAACTCTGTGCGACCCCATGGACAGCAGCCCACCAGGCTCCTCTGTCCCTGGGATTCTCCAGGCAAGAACACTGGAGTGGGTTGCCATTGCCTTCTCCATATAGTGGGACCTTATTGTTTACCCATCATCCTACATATAATAGTTTACATATGCTAATCCCAAACTCCCCTTCCCTCCCCTCTCCATCTCCCTCCCCCTTGGCAGCCACAAGTCTGCTCTCTGTGTCTGTGAGTCTCTTTCTATTTTGTAGGTAGGTTGATTTGCGTCATATTTTAGATTCTACATACAAGTGATGTCGTGCGATATTTGTCTTTCTCTTCCTGACTTACTGCACTTAGCAGGCCAATCTCTAGTTGCATCCACATTGTTATAAGCGGCATTATTTCGTTCTTCTTTACGGCTGAGTCGTGTTCCATTGTGTATATGTACCACGTTTTCTTTATCCACTCATCTGTCGATGGACACTTAGGTTGCTTCCTTGACTTGGCTATTGTGACTAGTGCGGCTGTGAACATGGAAGTGCCCGTATCTCTTTGAATCATAGTTTTGTCTGGGTGTATACCCAGGAGTGGGATTGTTGGATGATACGGCAGCTCTTTTTTTTTTAGCTTCCTGAGGAACCTCCATACTGTTTTCCATAGTGGCTGCACCAACTTACATTCCTGCCAACACTCACAAGTGGTTTTCATGAGGACTTGGCAACCTCCTCCAGCTGCCCTTCAGAAGACTCCCCCCTCTCATCTTTTTGGCCAGAATTGGATCACATGCATGTCTCTCGGCCAATCATGGAGAAAAGGCATGGCATATCACCCTGCCAGTGCAGACAGGTGTAGAGAAGGGGCATCTGGACCAAAGTTGGTTCTGGGCTAGGAGGAAAGAAGGGGATGGCTGAAGGGTTGGCAGCCCCAGTGTCTGCTTCACCCCTCTCGGAGCCTGGTGATGACTGCGAAACCTGAACTCTGATGAGTTGACCCGGCACAGCCTGTGGGACCCAACAGAGGGTGGAACTTAGGAGTCACACCTACCATGGCCTCCTACAGAACTGATAGAGCTCTTAGCTGATGAAATGCAAGCAGTGGGGTCTGTGCCCACTCGCACCTCTCACGAGGCCCCTTTCCCTTGCTTTTCCCTTGCTGGCCTCTCCTTTTGGCTGGACCATTGCAGCAGCCTCCAGTAGGCCCCCTCCCATCCATCCTCTGACAAGTGGCCACAGTGGCTCCCTGTCCAGGGTTAGGCCTTCCCCCGGATTCCTTGTCCCTACCACGGACAGGGCAAAGCCCTCACTGTCAGCCAGATACACAAGGCCTTGTCCCCTCCAGCCTCCTGGGTCTCTGTCCCTGTTCACCCAGGCATTCTCTAGCTACACTGGATGACTGGCTGTTCATACCCATGCTGTCCTCTGTCACCTCCCAGTCTTGGCCTCTGCTATACTCTCAGCCTGGAGTGGTCTTCCACCTTCTTATACCTCCTACACAATCCCTAAAGCCCTCCCCTCTCTAGTCAGGAAGTCATAGCTTTTCTCTCAGACATTTGGCTTCCATGACCCACAACTTGCTTAGGCCTTTGCATGGATCATAAGTGTGTGTGTGTGTGTGTGTGTGTGCATGCGCGCGCACACACCCTATCTGGAGCGATGAGCTCCAGAGGGGAGCACAGTCAGGCTCTAGTTCTCCCATAGGCCCTACTGCACCCCAGTATCCATGAGCATGGAGAAGCCTCCAATCAGTATTTGCTGAGTTCGCACAGAGTCAGACATGACTGAAGCGACTTAGCAGCAGCAGCAGAGTTCAACTGAACTGAGCTTTCACCTTCACAGCAAAACATATGCTGTCTCCTTCAGCCTTCACAGCAGCCTGTCAAAGCGTGGCGCCCAAGATGTTTTCTCATTGGACAATGAAAACCAGGTCCTAGACAGGGGAAGGGACTTGCTGAAGGTCACACACGAGGTTGAGGCAGACCCGGGCCCAGAGCCTAGGTGTCCCAGCCACCCAGCATCAGCTGCCCCCTTGGTGGCCACCACTGCGTCTGGGCAGAGCAGGCAGCAGCGGGTGTGGGTGTGGTTGTGGTGGACCCTGGGGAAATGTGAGGAGGGACCGTAGGCCCATGTAATGAAGGCTCTGTCCCTGGGGAAGGCAGGTCTGCCTCAGTGGCTGGGGGTTAATGGCTTTGCTGAAGATCACAGCCGAAGGTTAATCACATTCCTTATTCCACAGCCTGCCAGAGCCTTTGCCATTAGCATCTGTGGGGAATGGCTTCTGCACTTATGGTGCCCCCACCCCACGCCACCAGCCTCTTCACCAGGTCCCTGGCATCAGCCTCGGGAGGTAGTTTAACCTTGATTCCTTGCCCCCACCCCATAAACACAGGAGAGAGGCTGACCCTTCCTCCCCAGTTCTAGCTCTGAAAGGATGTTTCCTGTGGGACTCATCTGGGAAACCATTCAGAGAGGGAGCTGTCCTTCCTGGCCAGGCAGACACTGTTTCTTGCTGTGTAGACTCCATTTAGACACATTAATAGCCCCTAGAGAGGACAGCCAGCATCCATTAAACACCCCTCTTCCTGGGTGGGGCAGAGGGGGCTGTCACAGGTCCTCCTTGAGTGCCTTGGTATCTGGCAGATGGTCCAGACTGGGTGGATGCCCCTCCGGGATTCGGGAGAATGGTCGCTCAGGGATGGGCGTGGTTTGGGGATAAATCCTGAAAGGCCATTCCCAGGCACCACAGAACCCAGCGCAGCTTCTCTGACCTGACCTGGTGGCCAAGTCACTGGCCCTGAGCTGCCGCAAGCGCCTGCTCTCAGGAGCACTCCCATCACCCTTGTATTCAGGTCCAAAGTGACTGCAGCTCATCTCCCTGGGGACAGAGGCAGACACAGCTGAGCCTGCAGCCAGTCTGGGAGGACAGGAGAGACACTCCAGTGTGACAGGCATCAGGGCCCTGCCACGGCGGGGGAGGGGACCCACACTACTTCGCAGTCCTGATGTCAATAACTCCTGGAGCCGGCAGTGCATTTGTGCTGACCTTTTCGAGTGATGACTGATTCCCGCAGGAGAGCCAGAGGCGGGAGC
>NW_011494753.1:9215297-9221029 GCF_000754665.1 Bison bison bison | reverse complement strand
GCGGCTGCCACTGTTGCTAAAAGCCCCGGGCCAGGGGCACAGGCAGGGCAGCCACTTGGAGAGTCTATGCCAGTGACCCCCAAGCACCTCCCTGGGCTGGGACCATGCAGGGCTGCCTGCTCGGTGTTACAGGCTGACGCCACCCCCACCCCGACACCCACACACCCAATCCCATCACTCACTCATCACCTTTTGGCCTTTGCAGATGCTTGACCTTCTCTCCTTGGACTCCCTCCTCATTCTAGGGGGTCCACACACGCCAGACTTGATGCCACCTCCACACTTTTGCTCAGGAGGTTTTCCCACCCAGAATAACAGCCTCCCTCCCTTCAACCTGCCAGACCTTTCTCTCAGAGGCTTTCTCTAGTCCTGCTTCCTTCAGGCAGGCTTTTCTGATCACCCGTGGGAGTGTCTCAGACAGTCCCTTGTTTGGGGGCTATCGTTAATGCTGTCTCGTTTTGTCATTTAAATACTAGCCACAAGTGTGCCCTGGAGCCTGGCTTAGTCCCCCAGATGCCCTGTTGAAGACCTGCTGTGGCTGCTGCAAGGGGCTGGGACACCAATGCAGGACAGAGAGGGGCTGGTGACAAGGACAGAGGTCACATCTAATTTGGCATCTAGAACACCACCAGCCATGGGTGAGAACACTGGTATAATTGTTGAGGAAGAGTTTCCCCATGATGAATCAAGTGTCTTAAAATATGCATGTCCTTTAATTCAACAGTTCTATTTTGGGTACTTGTTCTAAGGAAATAATTTAAGATACAGAGCTATGTATCAAAGATTATTTGATGCAGTTTATTGGACAAATGGGAAGGGAGAAACCAGGATGCTTGGACATGACAGAATGTCCTGCAGCTACTACAAATGGGTAATTAATATTACTTAGGACTCTGGATATGCTCAGGTTTTAATGGTAAATGTGAAAAAAAAAAAAAAAAGCAAGATGACAATTACATGGCAATTATAAACAAAATAGGCATAGGAAAAAAAAAAAACTGTCAATAAAAAGAGGTAATTCCCTGGCAGTCCAGTGGTTAGGATCACAGGGGGCATGAGTTTGATCCCTGGTTGGGGAACCAAGATCCTGCAAGATTCACAGTGCAGCCAAAAAAAAAAAAAAACCTAGAAAGGAACATGCAGTATTATGAACAGTTGTCTCTAATGTAGGAATTCAGGTTTTATTTCATCTTTCTGATTTTCTGTATTTTTCCAAAACTGTGTGTTGATTTCATAATCAGGACAAATCTCTGTGACGTATGCAGACATGTACACAACCTGATGTCTGAACATTCCTTGATTCGGGAGAAGCTGTGACCCCACCACCTACTCCCACCTTCTCCTTGCAGCTGTCCAAGCCTAGGGGATCCCCGGAGCTGCTCCTGTGGCATCAGTCCTTCCTTTTCCAAAACCAAGATGGGGCCACCAACTTCTCAGAGGACACAGCCCTGGTGCTGGAGTACTGCCCCTCGTCTTCAAGTGAGTGACCTCCATTGCCACCTCGGGAAGCCACACACTGGGACACATGTATGAAAGAGTGTTCAGACCATCCTGCCTCTGCCTCCTGTGGGGATGGGTGAAGGGGTCCCAAGACGGCCTCCAGTGTACGCAGACAGATTGGGGAGCACACTGGGGCCTGGGCCAGGACACACGGGCCCTATTCCCATACTAGACCCATGTGTTTATTGCACCACCACCTGCCTCCAGTTGAGTCTGTCAGTGACGAGGGAGGAGAGGAACCCTTAGACCTCACAGCCTTGCGGGCAGGGATACAGGATTAAGAGACCAGCTGATCCACAGTCAATTCCACACCATCGGACTGAAGCCCCCAAAGCGCAGAGCCAAGGGAGAGCTACATACACACCTCGAGACATGGAATATGCTTAGAGTTGGCCTTGCACTCAGGAAGCCCTGAAGGGCAGAGGAGGAGACTGTGCAGGGAAAGGTCAGGAGGCAAGAAATTGGTGGGTGGTGAGGGATGGTAGAATTAGATGTCAGGTACTAAAGGAGGCTTCCCTGGGGGCTCAGTGGTAAAGAATCTGCCTGCAGTGCAGGAGACACAGGCAACGCTGGTTGGAACCCTGGGTCAGAAAGATCCCCTGGAGAAGGAAATGGCAACCCACTCAGGTATTCTTGCCTGGAGATTCCCAGCTGGAAGTAAGCTGGGCAGGCTACAGTCCATAGGATCGCAAAGAGTCAGACACGACTGAAGCAGCTTAGCACTCAGCACTGACCAAAAGAGGGGCCCCAGTGGGGCCTCAGATGCTGGGATCCAAGAAGCCTGGGCTGGGGGCTTTGGTGGGAGCCCAGTTGATCTTCCACCACAGTGAAAAGCAGTGAATCATGGACCCTTAACATACTCCTGGGCATCTCCGTGTTGCCACTAAAGAGCCGTTTGTACCACAAGATGCTGACAGGGAAAGGCCTGAATGGACTGTGCATAGAGAAGCTCCCCATCACTGTGAGTAGCCCCCTGGCTCGTCCCCTGGACAGAGTCCATGGCTGGTCCCCCTAGCCTCACCCATCCCCAACCTGCTCCTCCTTGCCCCAACAACAGAGCAAATCTGGCTTCTCCAGCAACTTCCAGCAGGGCCTCCACCAGGGCATCTGACCACTGTCAGATGTGAGGAGTACTTCCAACACCAAAACTCAGTCTTGCCCCTGGGCTAGTGATGAAATTGCCCCTGAGCAACATGGGAGAAGCACAGGGAAGCCCTGGGGGAGAGCAGACTTTTAACCAGCCAGTGCAGTGCAGTTCAGTTCAGTTCAGTCTCTCAGTCGTGTCCGACTCTTGGCGACCCCATGAATCGCAGCATGCCAGGCCTCCCTGTCCATCACCATCTCCCGGAGTTCACTCAAACTCACATCCATCGAGTCGGTGATGCCATCCAGCCATCTCATCCTCTGTCGTCCCCTTCTCCTCCTGCCCCCAATCCCTCCCAGCATCAGAGTCTTTTCCAATGAGTCAACACTTCGCATGAGGTGGTCAAAGTACTGGAGTTTCAGCTTTAGCATCATTCCTTCCAAAGAACACCCAGGGCTGATCTCCTTCAGAATGGACTGGTTGGATCTTCTTTCAGTCCAAGGGACTCTCAAGAGTCTTCTCCAACACCACAGTTCAAAAGCATCAATTCTTTGGTCTCCAGCCAGACCTGAGTTCAAATCTTGAGTTGCCCTAGTCCTCACAGTAGAACCTGGGACAGTTTACTTAACTTCTCTGAACCTATAGAGCACCCATCTCTAAAATGGAAACAGCATGCTGGATATGATTTCTCTGTATATCATGAGAGTCTGGAGCCAGACTGTCTGGTTCTAGTATTTATCAGCTTACAGGACCATGGAAAAATTACTTGATCTCAGTGCCTTAGTTTCCCTATCTATAAAATGGGTTCATAATAATAGTACTTTTCTCATATGGTTGCTATGAGTTTTGTTTTGTTTTTGAGGAAACACCTGCATAACACTTAGAATAGAATAAATACTCAATAATAACGAGTTATCATCATCACCGTCTATTTCTATGCCATGTTTTTCCCTAAAAGACTATGGTCAAGGGACTTCCCTTGTTGGTCCAGTGGTTAAGACTCTGAGCTTCCAAAGCAGAGGGCTTGGGTTCGATCCCTGATCAGAAAACTAAGATCCCACATGTGGCATGGCCAAAAAATTAAACTCATAAAAAACAAAGAAGCACAATTTGGCAACCAAAAGTAATTTTAAAAAGATATCTTGGCCACCCTGACATAATAGATAGTGTTAGGTGCTCAGTCATGTCTGACTCTGCAGCCCCACGGACTGTAGCCCACCAGGCTCTCTGTCCATGGAATCCTCCAGGCAAGAATGGAGTGGGTAGTTACGAACAGACCTCAACAAATTAGAGCTTCCCCGTTCCACCAGGAGGCAAGCCTGAAGGAGCCAGTCAGCTCTCCTGCGGGCTTGGGCTCGGCGGGGTATGGAAGCAGTTAGGGTGAGCAGAGGTGGGAGACCAGCTCCTGCCTCTCTTCCACCCTCTGGGCACAGCCTCCACCAGGCACCATCCTAGGGAACCTGGGACAGTGGGCAGAGCAGTGACAGCAGCTGCCTGTCCTGGCCAGTGCGGCCGACGGTTCCCTTTACCTCCCCCAGGACACCAAGCTGAAAATCATAAATAGTGAGGCCCCCGCGATGGATCTCTCCTTCCAGCTGCTTTCCTCTGATGTAAGACCATAGTCAGGGAAAGCTCAGGGCCTGGCAGCCCACATGCCAGCTCGTGTGGCCTCTCAACCGGTTGCAACCTCCTTCTCAATTGCTGACCTTGTTCAGGAGCTTTTGGAAGGAGGGGGCTACTGTTCCTGAGGGTGAGTTTAGGCTTGAAAAAAAAACAGATTAGGAAGAAAGAGTTGAGAACAGAGGGCCACTCAGACCTGGGAGTCAGCCTCTAACTCCTCCCACGCCAAGCCTGGCTCCCTGGGATCGAGATGCCACAAGAGTGAATGAACTAGGATATTCGCTTCTGTCACTGTGTAAAAAACTACCACAAACTTAGTGGCTTAAAGCGACACCAACATAAGAGCTCACACTTCTGTAGGTAGGCAGTCCAATACAGCAAGGCTGAAATCAGCATACAGGATGTGGCAGAGTCCTATTCCCATCCAGAGGCTCTGAGGAAGAGAGCACTTCCAGGCTCACTGAGGTTGTCATCAGAATCCAGTTCCCTGCAGCTGCAGGACTAAGGTCCCGTTCCCTCGCTGGCTGGGCTCAGCCAGGGGCCTCTCTCAACTCCTGAAGGGCACCCACATTCCTTCTCACAATGCCTCCTCCATCTTTACGCCAGTCCGCATGTCAAGCCCCCTTCCCACAGCAAAGCACTCTGACTTTCTCCTCTGTCGGCAGCCAGAGAAAACGCTCTGTTTTTAAAGGGGCTCCTGTGATTCGATCAGGCTTCTGCTAATGTCCTATATTGAGGTCCGCGGTGCCACGTGACATAATTTTAGGAATGATAGCTCACCATATTCACAGGTTTCGGGGCTTAGGGTGTGGAATCTTGGAGGCTTGTTTTTGGAACCCTGCCCACTGCAGCTGAGTTGGCCTGAGTAGAAAAACCCCAGGGGCTGAGCCCTGTCTGATGGACGGGTTCTCTCCCTCCACCAGCTGTACCTGAGCTCTGAGTCCAGCTTGAACCTGGGTCGCTTGGCTCCAGGGCACATGATAGGCTGGATTCTTTCCACTTTTCCCTCTGAGGTGCTGAGAGAGGCAGGAGGTTGGAACTTGGGCAGTTTAGGACCATGAACCCTGGAAATGCTTGCAGGGGGCTGATGGCTGAATCAGCCCACTCCTGCTGGCTTCCCAGGCTAGGAGAAATAGCCACCTGCTCTAGGGTAATACTTGGCCCTGTGACTTTACCTGTGAAGAACCCAGGGACTTCCTTGTGGGAGCATCTGAGGGGGTATCTGGGAAGGTACCAGCCCCAAAGTGTCTCCCCACAAGCCCTCTGGTGAGTGCTGGAAACCTCCCATTGCACTCCCCACTGTGCAATGTTCCGCATCACCTTCTCAGAGTCTCCTCTGGTTCTTGGTCACAGAAGGTTTGTTAGATACCACCTGATGTCCACCCCACCACCACCACCACCACCACCAAACCAGGGACAGATGGCGAAGTTACCAAGAGGGGAGGACACAGAAGCAACAAAAGAACCCAAGGAAGGGGAAGCAAAGTCCTCGGAGAAAAATGTCCCAGACTGGAGCGTAAACCTCCCA
>NW_011494753.1:9197550-9214978 GCF_000754665.1 Bison bison bison | reverse complement strand
ACCCATTTACTGGAGCACATGTGTCCTGAGGAAGGAAAGGAGCGTCACGTGCTGCTGGTCAGGGCACTGGGGGACCCGGCAGGCAACAGGCAGGTGGGCAGGATGTTTCCTCCATCGCCCAGGGGCTGGGCACAAAGGTCTCAGTGATGAATTATTCACTGGAGCTGTGCTAAGTGCAGAATTAATCCCTTTCCTTCCAGCTGGCGGCCTCACTAAATTATCCCTCCAAGTCATGCGGGAAAATGCTGCCGAATTCATTTAGCTGCTGAGTGTTTTGATCTGGGCCTTGTGATTTTAGCTTCCCCTTCTCCCAGCCCCCTCCCCCTGGAGGTGGGTTAAAAAAAAAAAAAACCTTTCAGTAATGGATTTCCGAGAAGAAAGGAAAAGAAAGGGATCAAGATTGGGTGTGGACCAGGAAAACAGTACTGAAGGAAATTCAGATTCTGCAGCCAAGTGTTCATACACACACAGCTCTACACATGCTCTCACACAATCGCATTTGAAAACACACACACAGACAACCACATATGCAGAGACGTGCACACACAAACTTACACACCTCTCTGCAAGGGTGTACACATTTAATGCATACAGATGCATGCCCCCCCACACACAGGCAAACTGACACACAGATGTTTTCACACCGGCATTGGCGCACACAGAAGCGCAATCTTTTTGTGGTTAAACTGTTTCTTGGCGAAACCATCTGAGAATTGGCCAATAACTGACTCGCTTTGATTCTAGAATCTTGAAGTCCAATGTGGAGGCCTGAATATGAAGAGCTAACATGGTTGGCTTTGGCATAAGGTTCCTGCAGGCTTGGTAACCCAATCATTCATTCTTTTATCCCACATATATTTGACGAGGACTAGAATTTCAGAGGCCCTTGTGGACTGCAATGAGGAGAGGGAGGAGCAGGCAGACAAGGAGCCCGCCTGCCTTGAATTCACCCTCCTCAGGCATGGACATGGCTCTTTGCTAGTGTCAGAGCCCTTTGGCGTCCTCCTCCCTAAGGGTGGTAGGAGAGTGTTGATGAAGAGATCAGAGGGTATAGCAGCTCCGCCTAAAGGACGCGTCCCCGCTCCACTCCTCACCATTGTCTTTACTATAACACCGCCACCGTTTTCCATGCGACGGCAAGTCTTTGCTGAGCACCTGCTGTGTAATCGATACTGTCCTAGGTTTATGGGCCTTACACCGAAAAAGATGAGAAAAGGCCCTGTCTTCACAAAGCTTATATTCTTAGAGAGAAGGGAGTGTGGACCAGACAATGAGCAAATCAATTCACGAGCAGATATCAGTTCAGGATACGAGGCCGGATGAACCCCAAATGAGTTGACATGATAGGGAGTGTTTGGACAGGCTGTTTGCATCTGATGGGCTCTCTGAGCAAGGTTACCAGCCAAGCTGCTATGTCAGAGAAGACTGGGTTCCTTCCATCTTATTGATCCACCTAAGGTGCTGTCCACCGATTTGTGGTGGGAGTCACGCAGCCTTCATCTCTGCATTCCAGCCTCTTCCCTGAGAACGTACGTGTCCTGCAAGTTTGGGCACAGGCCATCCTGGTTACTTGACCTTCTGATAAACACAGTTTCCTCACAGCCACAGCTTCCATATCATCCATTCTCAGAGCTCCAGGAACAACACTGTGGAACTTCCAAATAGGCAGAGACCACAAAAGTGTCTCTCAACAGCTCATCTGGACAGGAATCTCTGTGATGCTGCCCACCACGATGGTCATCCCAACCTCTTCCTCTTGCTCTGCCCAGTCTGGGAGCTCACTGCCTCCAGAAGCAGCCAGTCTCACAGTTCAGTGGCTACAGCTGATAGAAGTGCTCACTCCATATTGAGCCCACCCTGCCTCTAGGGGCTCTTCCTCTGCCCAGGCTGCTGACTCTGCCCTCTGGAGCCACTACGCAACCCCAGCAAGCCTCCTTCTGAGCCCTCCAGCACGCTGGTGGGCAGACTACACAACAAAGCCTGCCATCACAGTCAATGGCAAGAAGGAGCAGTTCCCTGGTTTGGGGTACTGGGCTTGAAGCAGGTTCTGCTGGTGACAGGTTAAGCTTTTTCCCTCTGATGGAACTCCTCAATGGACACCTGCTGCTTAGAGTGACCTGTCTTAAGCTGGAGTTGTGTATGTGTGTAGATGAGTACATACACATATAACTACACATAGATACAAAAAAGGAGAAGGCAATGGCACCCCACTCCAGTACTTTTACCTGGAAAATCCCATGGACAGAGGAGCCTGGTAGGTTGCAGTCCATGGGGTCGCTAGAGTCGGACACGACTGAGCGACTTCACTTTCACGCATTGGAGAAGGAAATGGCAACCCACTCTAGTGTTCTTTCCTGGAGAATCCCAGGGACAGGGGAGCCTGGTGGGCTGCCGTCTATGGGGTCGCACAGAGTCGGACACTACTGAAGCGACTTAGCAGCAGCAGATACAAAAAACTAGGAAACCATGGATGTCTGCATATATTTGGAAAACTTCTCTTCGTGGCCTACTCAGCGGGAGTTCACCTTGGAGGTCTATTCGACTCTGAGAACCCAGGAGTCAATGGCCACTCCACATATACATACATGAATAAACCCATAGCCTCCTCCATTCCATCTCTGATCTTGGCCTCTTCTCTTTGAAGAGTGCAATCTGTCTCCCAGGAGTCTGGGCTTCTCCGGGCTAAGCAGTCTGCCTGTTTTAATGAACTGGTTTCTGGATCCCACAGCATCCTGGGTGCCCTGCAGCTTGCAGACAGCCTCTTTGAAGTAAGATCACTGACTGGGTTTCCTAGGCTGACTATGTGGATAGGAGCCTGGCTTGCACACAGTAGGAGCTCATTGTGTCAGCTCCTGACTCCTTGCCTGGAAATATGCCTCCCTACGAGGTGGGACAAGTCCTTGCTGTCATCTGGCTGTTCTCTTGGGGCTGGGATTTGGGACCTAGAGTCTTGCCAAAACAGGGTGCCAGGTCACCAGGCAAGTTAGGGCCTCTCGGGTGGGTAGCCACTCTCGTTAGCCCATAGCCCTGAGAGTCGCTGGAGAATTCAAAACCCACTGCTTCCTTGGGTTTGTCACAGATGAGGTACATCGAAGGAGACGAGGAGATGACCCCTGCTCTCCCCACTGTGGGTGGCTCCCACAGTCCCATCTGATCTGACCTTCCCCCTCTTTGTTCTTCTCAAGGTGGGGGGCAGGGCTTTGATGCCATGCAAAAGGCTACCCTGCTGCTTTTATTCAACCCACTTACAAAGCTCTCTCTGGAGACCAGCCCAGAGTGGGGACAAGTGGCTGTTTCGCAAATGTGGAGTGGAGGGCAGGCGACAGGCAGAACCATGCGGACTTCTGATGAATTTTTATGGATTTTTGGAAACCGCACATGACAGCCCAGGGGCTGGTCCTCAGAGAAGCCCCAACACAAGCTCACCTCCATTTCCTCACCAAGCCCAGCTGCCCAGAAGACCCCGTGTCCAGGGTAGCACAGCTGCCTCCTCAGTCACTTCTATCCTCCAGGAGCTTCAGTTCCACCCCCAGGACTTCAGCTTTGAAAATGCTACTGTAAGGACAATGGCGAATCCAGAGAAAAAACACTCTTTCCCCTCTTTCAACCTCACAACATCCCTGACTGTCTTCCCTGCCCTACCCCCAGCCCCGAGCCTCACTCTGAGCCCCTCCCTCCCTGTCCTCCCATTCTCCCAGGCCACATGGCAGGAGACAGAGAAATTGTCTGTCTGTCTCCAGTTCCCAGGCACCCTTTCCCCACTTGCTCAGACTCTAGGCCCAATTCAGAGATCTTGCCATACAACCAAAGGAAGCTGGAGACAGATACGTGAGAGGTGAGAGCCTGTGCTTTTCCAGGGCTCGCCTGGGCCTTGGCTCACAGGTGCTCAGTGTTGGGGCAGGGTTCACCATCCCACCATAAGAGGCTCCTGCCTGCTTTTCACAGTGCCTGAACCCCTCCCAGCGGTGCTCCATACTCCCTCCACAGGCTGTTGGTTATGATTCAACCTTCCCACCCTGCTCCCTGCCTCAGAGAGGACATTTGACACTCCCTCCAACACACAAGGTTTGACAGACTCTGCTTGCTCACTTCTCATGACAGGGAGCTCACTATCTCTCAGGAAGCCCTCTCCAGTCTCCATCAGTTCCCTTATAGACCTCTCCCTCCCTACCTCTCTCCAGGTGCCTCTCCCAGTCCTGCCTTTTCCCTTCTGAGATCGGCTCCGGAGAAATCAGCTCCCATGCCCATGTCAGCCCTGTTGTTGTTTGCAAACTTGTGTCATCTCCAGCCTGACCAACTCTCCTTCCTCTGACTGTCCTTGGTCACACTGAGTGTTTTGCTTCTCATCCTCCTGGTCACCTCACCTTGCCAACACTCCTCTTAAAGTGTCCCCTGCAAACTGTGGAACTGGATCCGTATTGGTGGGTGGAATAGGACCAGCACCCTTTTTCTGCAAACACTTTCTCCTCTTTGGTACAGCCGAAGTCTATCATTTGCCTTATTTGATTACTAACCAAGGCTGTGGGGGTCCCTTTAGAGCCAAGGAGTCCAGTCTGGTATGTGAGCCATTGTCAGGCAGCACATCTCCACCTTGACCATCTGCTGCTCCATTTCGAACTTAGGCAGGGCTTCTCTTCACTGCGGTATTTCACCTTCTTTGTCTCGGCATATTATCTGGACTTGAGATCATTCTGGACTCTGATTTCATTATGGATCACAAGTTCACAGCCCCACCCCCACCCCACTCCAAGCTCCAGGTCATCTGTCGACATGGTTAGGACACTTTGCTGCAATGTGCAGTAAAAAAAAAAGATGCATCCTTAGAACTGGGTTTGAGTTCTGAATCTTCCACTCAATCTTAGCCACCTTGAGCTTTACTTTACTCATCTATAGAAAGGGGCTGTGATCCCTACCGGCCAGGAATGTAGTGAACATTGAATGAGGAAGCACGTGTAAGTGCCCAGCACAGGGTCTTGCAGATGCTCAGTAAAGTGAGTACTTCCTATTGTTCACCCAAGTCGCTGACAAACACGCTGAACTCATCAGAGATGAGGACAAGGCTCCTGGGGGAGGGGAACGACAGAGCCCTGCTAATCCATCACTCAGCGCCCGCCCCTCATGACAGCTGCTCCACCAGATTCCCATCCATAAGGACATCAGGAGGCCTTGTCGAGTGCTGAAGATAAACGTCACCAGCACCACATTTGGTCTCACAGCAATTTTTCAGGGAATGAAGAAACGCAGAACAGACAGACAATCACGTCTCCGGAGGCCAGAGCCCTGAGCTGGGGGCTGGAGAGAAGATAGAGAAAATGAAGACCTGTGAGCTCCCAGGCCAGGGAAGTCATAGCTGAACCCAGAGCCACACTGCAGGCTTATCCTGAATGCCTCCCTGATCACCCTGTGCTGCCTTGAATGTGAGCCTACGACTCCCAGCCACAGATGGAATGGATTGAGTCAGGATACAGACTTGGAAACTGGACATTTGGGCCTTCGCCTGGCCTGCTCTGCTCTTCCCATGAGCCCAATGCATAGCTGATGGATTGAAGAAGGGGAGGTGGGGAAGTAAGACTGGGCGGCAACTTTCAGACCAAATTTCTTAGAAAGTGGAGGCTGCTCTTGGGTTTTTCCCTATCTCAGAGCCAGACTACCACAGTCTAGATGTCCTTTCAGCCAAACCATGTGTGCCCTGGGTCCAGCTGAGGTCATTCAGGCATGAATTCATCAACCGTTTATTAGATCCCTAACCTGCACCAAGCAGTAAAGCACTCCAAAAGATCATCAGTATCCATCTTCCGAAGGGTTCTAGTTAAGGTAGGTGCATTGAGCACAGGGGACGAGTCATAGAGAAGCATGGTTTACACTCTGCCTCAAAGAGTGGCTTGGAAGTGGGCAAGACAGAGGAACCACAAGTGCAAAGCCCCAAAAGCATGTCTGGAGCGCACGGGACGTGAGGGGACTGTTGTGGGCAGCAAGACTGGAGAGTTAGATGAGGCCTAGATTGCGGAGTGTCTGGATGCCAGGATATAAAGTTTAGACTTTGTCATATAGTAGTAGGAAGCTGGCCTTCCCTGGTGACTCAGACAGTAGAGAATCTGCCAGCAATGCCGGAGACCCAGGTTTGATACCTGGTTCAGGAAGATCCCCTGGAAAAAGAAATGACAACCCACTCCAAAATTCTTGACTGGAGAATTCCATGGACAGAGGAGCCTGACTGGCTACAGTCCACAGTACCAAAGAGTCGGACATGACTGAGTGACTAACACACGTAGACACACAATAGGAAGCTGAGGAAGATGTTTGATCAGCAGTAAGATCTATACATTGGAAGGATCTCTCTAGATACGAATAGAGGGAACCCAAGGGGAAAGATTCAGCGCAGAAGGACAAGATTTCAGGCTAACAAGAGAAAGCCCACAGCTTATCCACTGAGCCATAGGCAGGGCTCTATTTAATACTAAAATCCCTGCCAGAATTTTTTAAAAATCTTTATCACTGGCTTCCCTCCTCTGACCCCACAACTTGCTTTTAGATTAACCCTGTGACACCATTTTCTGGAGAATGAATCATGGCCCCAGTGAGGATTAACACTTGGGCCTTTCTTGGCCGGCAGACAGACTCAGAACTTCAAACCCCACTGCAGCTGCCAGGCCACATGGTTTGTCATAAATGAGGCTTTCGATATTCAGGGGAGGCGGCAAGCCCTCTTGGAGGGACCCGTTGCTGAGCCTCGCCTTCCACTGAAGAGATAAGAACCTACAACTGCAGCCACAGGAAATGACAAAGCGCAACTGACGGGGGATCCACTGCACAGGGCTCATTACAGCGCTTGCCAGCGGGCGAGACACCCTTATCAGGGAGAAAATTGCATCAGGCCTCCTGAATTACTAGCGATTGGAAGCAGATTTCTTGGGACGCACTTTGTTAGATACCTAATGAGCAGGATACAGGCAGGCAGAGCCCAAAGCCAGTAGGGCGGGGGACAAATGTCTTTGTTAAACAGAATTTGTCAGTTTCCGCTTCAGGCTCCCTGGGGAGGGTTCAGGGCCAGCTAATTGAATTAAGAGCCTGTGCGCTCCAGCAAGAAGGTTCTGGGCGGGGCGAGAGGCAGGCAGGCCTCAAGACAGGCACTTTCAGAACCGAGGACAGCAGCTGCAACCCAGCTAGTCTGTAATTGCCAGGGCAGGTTGGAACTGTTGCATTTTGCATGATCAGGGATCTAGGGGATGAACTGAGTAGGAGGGAGGCAGAAGATGTTAGGGGAGGGGGGAGGACAAGTGACCCAAGACACCTTGAGCCTGTTAATGCTATTGGCCTGGTCTGTCTCAACAGACCCTCCTCTGCAGGCAACAGCGAGGGCTGAGAAGGATAAAGAAGGGGTGTCTTCTCCCCTCCATGCCTCATGTGGTGTGGGGCAGCTGCAGCAAGACAAGGAGCAATGGGCTGGGCGCTGAGTCTGAGCCAGTGCACGGCTGTGCATCACTTTGAGCTTTCAAAGTAAGTCTCCCAATTATAGCATTAATGAAGCAGGACATGCTGTAGCCATGGAGCCACAGAGCGAGGGGCCACTTGTCAGCCCCAAGCTTCCTCCGCAGGCAGGGCCAAGCTTACCAATAGCAAAGCAAATAAGCAGCCTTGTGGGGGTGAACCAGCAGCTTCCTCCCCCACCTGGAAGAAGCGGGGAGAGCAAGGCAAGGCTGAACCTGAGTATGGAAGAGCTAGTCCTCAAAGCCCCACCCTCTTTCCATCCCCGTTTTAGCACTGCTGCAGCCTGGCTCACTGCTACCTGCAGCCTGGCTTCTACCTGTAGTGTCAGACAAGTTCCATCCCATGAGGAGCGAGGAGAGGAGGGCACGACCCCCTCCCCAAACTGTGGGCAGGCAGTGTTGGCCCTAAAGAAAGGGAACGACTGGGGAGAATTTAAGCACTATGTGAGGTGCTATGGTGGTCCTGGGGCCCCTTACATCAACATGACTAGAACAACTGCCTCTGACCTTCCCTTCGGAGCCTGCATTATGTGGAAATGAAAAAGATTTTTCTGGAAAAGTCTCCCACCCGCCTTGCCCCAACCCCCAGGATAGGAGGAATCTTGGCAAAGCTGACGGGGGCAAGGATTGGAAATGTGGGCAGCAGGGCTGCAGCAGTAGGGGCTGAGGAGGTACTGGCATAAAGCAGCCGTGGAAACAGGTAGAGGCCAGGGCCAGCCAAGGAGAGGACAGAGCAGGAACTAAGTCTGGCAGAGGCTATAGAAAGAGCCGAGAGGAGTCCACAGCGGGTATGACGGGCAGGACAGACTGAAGTCAGTAAATAGCCTGGCTTTCCTTCCCTCCTCCTTGGAACAACCCCTCTGCCCACCAGCAACTGATAGGGTGGTTTGGATCGAGGGGTCTGTCGCGTGTTTATCTTTGTGATGAAATTAAATGAATTATACATAATACATTTCAGAATCCACATAAAAATAGTACCTGGTGAGTGGCCAGCCCGGATCAGGGGGCCAGTAAGTGTTGGCTCTGGGTCACCAAATTGACCCACCTGGTACTGGGACCACACAGGGTGGCTATCAGGCCGGCAGGTTGTGGGGGGAGGGACTCTCTCAGCAATGTGTCCCTGCTTTCAGAACTGACGGGGGCACCTCTGGAGACCTCGCCCTTGATTTCATTACTTCTACTTCCTCCCCTAACTGGATTAGATGGCAGTCTATGAAATCCAGGGCATCCAGATTGGCTTTCTGCCTGGAAATGAGGAGAAATGTCATTATAGGTCCTGAATCAGCATCTCACCCCAGTCCCAGGGGCCACTTGGTCAATGGGGAGTTGCTCTTTGCTCTGGCTAGCTATTCTTTCCTTCCCTCTCTCCTGCATCCTCCCGCCTATCCATCCATCCAGTATACATTCTGCCATTTTTCTGCTACAGCCAGTCTGGTGTTCAGCTGTTCCGAACAAGAGACAGACGTGGTGCTTTCTCCTATCTAAAACACACAGACGACCAGAAAACCCCAAAGCATCTGACTCAGATGCTATACAGAGGGCATGTTCAGTGGGGAATCTCTGAACGAATGAAACTTACTGAGAGGAGTCGATGAGAGAGACAGCCAGGCCTCATATCCAGGGACAAAACAGCCCCTGAAGTCTTGGTTATGAAGTGCAGTCCGTGCCAAAGTCAGCCTCGAGGTCACCCAGTGCTTGACTCTTCCCATCCGGAGTCTTCATACAGCAGCTTTCTCCTGGTACCCATTTGATGGTGGAGGGAGGTAGGGGTGAGGCCCAGACTGGACAGGATACCTCTGTACTTGTATGAATGTCCCTTAATCTACTTATACAAGCCTGAAAATGCTTCTTGTTAATGAAGTTCTGCACACCAAATTTATTTTATTTTTTTTTAAAAAACATCGACTTATCTATGTATTTATTTGGCTGCATTGAGTCTTAGTTTGCGGGGTACCGGATCTTCGTTGTGGTGCACAGGCTTCTCTCTAGTTGTGACTCATGGATTCCATAGTGTAGGGACTCAGTAGTTGTGATGCTTGGGCTTAGTCGCCCCTCGGTATGTGGGCTCTTAGTTCCCCGACCAGGGATCAAACCCTTGTCCCTTGTATTGGGAGGTGGTCCTTTACCACTGGACCTCCGGGGAAATCCCCACCACATTTCTTTTTAAAGGTAATGGGCTTCTCTGGTCGCTCAGTGGTAAAAGAATCTGCCTGCTAGTGCAGGAAAAGAGGTTCTATCCCTGGATCGAGAAGATCCCCTGGAGAAAGACATGGCAACACACTCCAGTATTCTTGCCTGGGAAATCCCATGGACAGAGGAGCCTGGTGGGCTACATAGTCCATGGGGTCACAGAGTCAGAACCAGCTTAGCAACTGAGCATGCATGCACGCGTGCACACGTAATGGGAAGGGTCGTTGTCCTACCTCATCTGGTTCATACGTGTGGATTTTCATATAAAGCATCCACTTAAAGAGAGGACCACCTGCATTCATTCTGTTTTGTTCAATGTCAGACATTCGAGCATGTCTAACCTTGAGCACGTTTGTCCTGGTTGGCATGGTGCCCGTTGTTCAATTTGCTTCTAGCACAACACTCTAGACAGTGGAATAATTTGTCCCCTGTGTGGCCAAGACAGGATTCCAACAGCTGAAGTAGGGTGGAAATGGGTCACTGTTGAGGTCCCTACAAACTTCAGACTGACTACACAGTTCTTTGAACAGTGGGCACATTTTGGAGGCTAACATGGATTTTCAACAGAGCTTTCAAGTAATCTCTCCCCACAGGGAGTATGAGACATATCCCTAAGCCTGAGCAACTTAAAGTTTTGCCAGAAAAACAGAAGTGGCAAATAAACCTAGAATTGGAGGAAAGTGTGAGAGAAGAAAGCTTCCCAAGGTGGCTCCAGTGGTAAAGAACCCGCTTGCCAATGCAGGAGATGTAAGAGATGCAGGTTCAATCCCTGGGTTGGGAAGATCCCCTGGAGGAGGGCACAGCAACCCAAGACAGTATTCTTGCCTGGAGAATCCCATGGACTGAGGAGCTTGGTGGGCTATAGTCCATAGCACCGCAGAGTTGGACACAACTGAAGCGACTTAACACATATGCTTGTGAGAGCAGAAAAAGCCAGCTGCTGGGCTGGGTGAACCCAGAAAAGCTTCAAGCAAGTGTGGGTGGAGGCCATCGAGGGTTGTTGCTGGTCGTTGCTGTTGTTCAGTTGCTAAGTCATGTCCAGCTCTTTTCAACCTCATGGACTACAGCCCGCCAGGCTTCCCTGTCCTTCACTGTCTCCCTGAGTTTGCTCAGACTCATGTCCATTGAGTCAGTGATGCCATCCAACCATCTCATCCTCTGTTGCTCCCTTCTCCTTCTGCCCTCAATCTTTCCTAGCATCAGGGTCTTTTCCAACGAACCTGCTCTTTGCTTCAGGTGGCCAAAGTGTTGGAGCTTCAGTTTCAGCACTTCCAATGAATATTCAGGGTTGATTTCCTTTAGGATTGACTACTTTGATCTCCTTGCTGTCCAAGGGACTCTCAAGGCTTCTTGGAGGGGCTGGTATTTGAGTGGGGTTAAATTCTGGATAAGCAGAGATGGGAGTATTAGTCATGCCAAGGGAGGAAGAAGAGAATTAGGAAAAACAACATGGATGGAGAAAGAGGCCCATCAGAGTAGAGAAGATAAGAGGATGAGATGAGAAGATGGAAAGGAAAGCAAGTCTACAAAGCAAAGGATATCAAAGGAGCAGAGAGATTTTCAAATCTGTTATTGAACCAAGGGTTGGAGTCATAGATGGCACAATTTATTTATTCTTTCAACAAATATTTTCTTAGATTTCCCTGGTGGTCCAGTGGCTAAGATTCCATGCTCCCAATGCAGGGGGCTGGGTGTGATCCCTGGTCAGAGAACTAGATCCCACATGCCACAACTAAGGATCCCACACCCTGCAGCAAAGATTAAAGATCCCAGGTGCTACAATTAAGACCCAGCACACCAAATAAATAAAATAAATACTAAAAAAACCACAGATACTTCTTGAGTACCTACAGTGAGGCAGACCCTCGGGATAAATGGGGTCCCTGTTCACTAGTAACTTGCATTCTAGTGTGGAGAGTGGAGGAGGGAGGCAGACAGTGAACAAGTAAACACATTTTTTGAAAATGAATTTTCTGGTAAATACTGTGAAGACAGTAAAATGGGATAGTGTGAATAGAATGTATTGGAGGAAGGGTTACTTTGGGTGGGATGGGCCTCTATTTCCAAGGCAGGGCCTCTCTGAGAAGATCCCATCTGGGCTGAGACCTGAATGATGAGAAGTGGATAGCCATGCAAAGATGTAAGGGACTCTCCAGGTAGAGAGAACAGCAGATGCAAAGGCCCTGAAGCAGGAAAGAGCTTGACTCATTGGAGGAAAGGCAAAGATAGTGTGGTTAGGGCGCAGTGAGCAGGAGGCAGGTGGTAGGAGGTAGACAGGGGCCAGGCATGCAGGCCTCCTGAGCCATAAACAGGAGTGGCTTGGGGGGGTGGAAGGGCACGTTTATGGTAGAAAAGTCACAGAGCCACGTCTCTGCACCTTCTCTCCACAAAGACTGGAAAACTTCTTGACACCAAACTACAGCAGTGGCCTGCCCGTCCTGGGCCCCAAGATCTTAGATGAGAAGCTGGGTGCCATCCGTGAGTTCTGGTCCAAGGCCATGGTGAGCTCCACGATCGGGTCCATCACATCCCAGAAACAGAGGCCGAGTCTCAGGTGCCCAAGGTGTCCCGAGAAGTGGTGAATGTGTCCCCTTCCCGCCAGGGCTAGGAGGGCCAGAGTGGGGATAGGACCTGGGGAAGGGGCTTGCCCGCTACCTGTGGGCTGTTCACTCCTAGGTGGCCAGTGGACCTTCCCTAAAGGGAAGGCTCCTTCTGTATGTGAGTCACCCTAAACAGGTGAATTCTTCATTTTACCTAGTCTCTTTCCCTTTTGAATGGAACTCCCATTTGCGCTTCCCCGGTGGCAGAGTGGTAAAGAATCTGCCTGCAAGGCAGGAAACCTGGGTTTGATCCCTGGGTCAGGGAGATTCCCCTCGAGGAGGAAATGGGAACCCACTCCAGTATCCTTGCCTGGAAAATTCCATGGACAGAGGAGCCTGATGGGCTACAGTCCAGGGGGTTGCAAAGAGTCAGACACGACTGAGCACACACACAAGGGATTTCTTTCCAAACAAACCCCCTGCCACACTTGTAAGACGGGGTTCCTTCCTCTGACTCAAGTTGCCATCAACTCAGAACTTCCTTGGGAGCTCGCCCTCTGGGTAATGGGAAGCCCCCAAGAGACCAGTTTGAACTTTTGAAAGAGGAAACTGGGGCTCAAAGAAAAGGAGACTCGGTCTTGGGTCACAGAGTCCCTGCCCTTAATCCTGGGAGTTGGTCTGGCTTCCTGTTGATCAGACGCTGGGAGAGGGATGGTGCAGGTGGCTGAAATGATGCCTTCCTTGGATGAGGGATGACCCAGTCCCAGACCCTTGAGGCAGAAAGCTCCAGACTGGCTGCCGGAAAGACAGCACAGTCCAGGGCCCCCACTGAAGTCCTGCCCCAGCCACCACGGGTGAATTCATACGTGGCTTCTTCCCTTCCCCCCCAGCGGGCCCCATGGGGAACCCTGCTCTGGAAGACACTGAGAAAAGGCCCAAGCCGAGGCCACTGGCCCCTAGGGGAGCCCTGGGCCTCCTCTTCCCAGGACTTAAGCCTTTCCACCAACAGCCTCCGCATCTTCCCCTGGCACTTCTGCACCTTCCTGGAACACGTCCCATCAGACCAATAGGAAGGGAGCCGTCCGCTGGGTATGCCAGGATGCCCCCACGTGGAGCACCCCTGCCCACCCCCAACGGTGCCCTCCCTGGAGACCCAGAGCACTCAGGTCATCTTCTAGACTCTTTTCACCTCTGCCCCTTGGGAAAGCAACTCTCGGGCCTGACCTGCCAGCCCACCCATCAGTTGGGTTGAAAATAAAGATTCAGGCCTGACTTTGGAGACTTTGGGTAGTGTGAATAATCCAATGCCTGCTGCCCCCACAGCCTGACCTCGTGACACCCCTCTTGTGCCTCTGAGCAGAGGATGTGCAGTGGAGAAAGGAGGAGGGGAAACAAACAGGGAAGAAAGGAAAAGGGAAGGTGCCATGGGAGGGGAAAGGCAGACCAGGAGGAAGGAGAAAGGCAAAGGCATTCCCTCCCTGGTCACAACCCTGAAGAGACCTCACCCCTCCAGGGCACTCTCCTCTCCTCACCCCTCCAGCTCCAGGGGTCTCCCCTGGGGTGCTGAGCCAGCCAAGCCTCGGTCATCACCTAGTGAGACCCTACTTACTGCTGGATGCAGACCTCACACATCCCCAGGGAGCAGAACGAGCCTCTCATCTCAGCCACTGTGCTGGCCCAGTGGGACCAAGGAGGGAGCCATATGGGTCCCACTCCGGGTACTGTGCATGGCAGCCCTCTCTGGTTTGGAGTCTGGTGAACATTTCTGCTTGGCAGAGGATCCAAGGTCTGAGCTGAAGTCAGTGGCTTTGGATTATTTGAAAGAAATTAGATAGAGATGGGGGCTTCCCAGGTGGCGCTAGTGGTAAAGACCTATCGAAGCAGGAGACTTAAGAGACACAGATTTTATCTCCAGATCAGGAAGATCCCCTGGCAGAAGAAATGGCAACCCACTCCCGTATTCTTGCCTGGGAAATCCCATGGACAGAGGAGCCTGGTGGTCTACAGTTCATAGGCTCGCAAAGAGTCGGACACGACTGAAGCAACTTGGCACCCATGCACAAGGATAGAGACGACTTAGTATGGTCTTTGTGTTTGGTGGGGGAGGGTATGACTTATTAATAGAAAGGGTTGGAATGGGCTGAGCTGGACTTTTCATACTGCATACAAAATGCATTGGTTTTAATGGCCATGATGGGGGTAAGAAGGAGAAAAAAAAGCAGAGCTGAGGGGAAAGGGCCTTTACATATAGGATGGATCCAATAGGTGGGCAAATTTAAACATTTTATATATATATATATATATTTAATATCCTTTAATACTTCAAGTATAACTTGGGTATGGCCAGCTAGTCTTGATCTTCTCTTAAGGATTAAGCTGTGGAGATGAGTCCAGATTGCACCTGAGAAGCCAAAGCTAGCCACCAGGAGGAACCCTTTTTGAGCGAGGGGTTGAATGAATATCATTAGTGACAGAGGGTAGGAGGAGAAATAAGTGGCCCTAGGGCACTAAGGCCGGAGAAGGCAATGGCACCCCACTCCAGTACTCTTGCCTGGAAAATCCCATGGACGGAGGACCATGGTGGGCCGCAGTCCATGGGGTCGCTAAGAGTCGGACACGACTGATCGACTTCACTTTCACTTTTCACTTGCATGCACTGGAGAAGGAAGTGGCAACCCACTCCAGTGTTCTTGCCTGGAGAATCCCAGGGACGGGGGAGCCTGGTGCGCTGCCGTCTATGGGGTCGCACAGAGTTAGACACGACTGAAGCAACTCAGCAGCAGCAGCAGCAGAGCACTAAGGCAGGATGTGAGGAGGCTCTGAGTATGAATAAGGGGGCTCAGGGGTGCCCTGTACCCTGTGAGAGGTGTTGTGAGCTGGGTCTATATGGAGAACCAATTCCAGCATGCCCTCTCTGGGTATCACAGCAGCACCCTCGCTGGCGGACTCAGTCCTCTATCCTCCCCCTTGCCAGGTACTTGGCAAGGTCTCAAGCACTGGCTTCTCGCCCTACCTTCCTGTTGAATTCAGTAACTTCAGCCACCACCTTCCAGGACTTGAACTAAGAACACTTTGGCTTCCTCATCTCTGAGCTCCAGGGCCCAGGGCAGGCCTGGTCCTACACAGATGTAGGTGAATGCTTTGGGGACCATGTGAGAGAATTCCTAGCTGGGCAAGGGCATCAGAAAGTACCTTAGAGAGAGTATCCAGGACAATATCCTAATTTTGCAAAGGATGTCAGTGAGGAAGCCCAGCCGTGGGACGACCCTTGCCCGAGGTTCCTGACTCCACTACCCCAGGGTGTCCTGCACACAGCCGAGTGAACACCAGATGGCTGCAGAAGCCCACACATCCAGCCCTGGGCCCTTTGGCCACCCTGACACCGCTGGATCCCTCAGACACTCAGAGTATTCAGGCAACAGGCCTGCCTGTCTCCCTTTCCCATTCATCCTGTCCCGCGCCCAGCTTCCAGCCTATTCTCTGCTGACTTTTGGCTCCATTCCCTTTACCCTCCAGCCCAGCCTCCATCCTCCAGTGCATCCTTCTCCTGTCTCTCTCTCTGTCTCTTATCAGCACAGATTTACCATGCTAATCATTCCCACCTCTGCCTTGGCTGAGTCCGAGACTCAGTCCCCAACTCCAGTTCCAAGCCTTTAGCCAGAGCCTCGAAGGACCAGCGCAGGAGCCAGACAAGCATTCATGCAGCCAGCAGAGCCCAAGAACAAGCACTAGACCGTGGGTGGGTAGCAACCGTGCACAGCTCCGTGACAGGGAGCATGCAGCAATGGGTCGCTGTTCCATAGCAACCAAACAAAATTACATAGCAATCAGTGAGCTCATGTGACCGAGAGGCACAATGACAAGCTATAGGCCACGGCCAGGGGGCTGTGGAGTGTCGTAGCATAGCAATAGACTCAAGCCACACAATGATATCACACAGCCCGGCGTAGAGGAAGGCATAGCCATGAAGCACGGCAGTGGGCAAAGACTGCAGTATGTACCCTGTAGACGTGGCCACGGAATGTGGAAAGACACCTGACCGCACTAGAACACATCTGGGTGGCCGTGGCACCGTTGCAGGTGTGTGACTCCTGGGTGTGCCGTCAGGGAGCGGTCAGCAGCAGCGGAGCCTGGGGGACAGCGGTGGGCACATGATTGGCTGTGTCCCTCGGCTCTCAGCCGCTATATCTGAACCTGATTCCAGGAGTCATTAATTTGTGTCTGGTCTTGAGCACACCCCAGAGCCCAGAAACGATTCTGCCGCTGATTTCCTCCAGAGCCTAATAGGAAATTGAACATTTTCTGGAGAAAGGATCACCTTGGGAACAGAGAAGGGAGTGGAGGAGACCAGGGCCTGTGCCCCCTCTTCCAGGAGGATACCACTGATGCTCCCTGCTGCCCTGGGCCTGCCTGTCCCAACCCCACACCCCCTTTCCCTTACTGGCCGCGCTTGCCCTCGTGTGCCCTCGTGTGCCCTAGTGTGCCCCTGGATCTGCCTTCAGGGCAGTCAATTCTTCCTCCCTTCATTCAAGACACCTGATTTTGACGCAGGCTTTTCAAGTTCCATTCTGTCCAAGAGGTGCAAAGCTCCAGTCCTGAGTGGACCCACGCGGGTCAGGGCCTTGTGGGTGTGACCTTGGGTCCAGAGTTACTCCTGGGCAGAGTTAAAGAAAGCCTTCACTTCCCTTCTGAACAGCCTAGGGAGCCTTCTTTGGAAGAGGTAGGCTTTTGAGTGAGGGTGAAGAATGAGATATTAAGAGTCATCCCAGGGGACTTCCCTGATGGTCCGGTGGCTAAGACTCTGAGTTCCCAATACAGGGGGCCCAGGTTCAATCCCTAGTCAGGGAACTAGATCTCACATGTTACAACTAAGACCCAGCACAGCCCAATAAATAAATAATTTTTTTAAGCCATCCCAAAGATGCTAACTCTTCAGACTCCAAACAACTGGTAAGCATTCCCTGCTCGCTCCCTAGACACCCTGAGCCCACCTCCTGCTGAGCCAGGCAATAGATGAGGGGCCCCAGTTAGCCTCCAGATAGAGCAGCTCCACTCACTGGGGCTTGTAAAACCCTTGCCATTGCCCAGATTTCTGTTCTCCAGCAGCTCCATCAGCAGTTTCTCCAACCAGCCAGAAAAAAAGAACTTGCCCCAGCGCCAGGTGCCCAGCCGTGTGCCCAACTGTGCAGGGGCCTGGAAGGTGGGGGGGGG
>NW_011494753.1:9192559-9197444 GCF_000754665.1 Bison bison bison | reverse complement strand
GGCACCCAGCTCTAGGAGTTCCCAGCAGGTAGGAGGGGCAGAGTAGGTACACAGTAGCTGATAAATATTTGCCCTTTTCTCTGTCTCTCTCCTCCAGTGTCCCCCCAAACCATGCCCCCTCTGTTTCCTTCCCTCCTCCTTTCCTCCACTGCTCAGAGGAGATTTGTGGCAGACCAGAGGGCCCTCATACCAGCAGATGAATAATTGACGAGGGTTGTTTAAAGATTCAGAGGAATTTTTCCAACCTCACCGCACTAGAATAACTTATTTCTTTCATTCTCTGTTTGAAAGCCTAACCCCCTCCCTTCATCTTTCCCCTTCCTGGTCCCCACATGCCTGCCCCGCTCTGAGCATCACACTTCTGTTTCTCTTCCTCTCTTGAGTCTGCTGAACTCCGAACGATCCCTTGATCTCCGCCTACCCCCGTTTCCTTTGTGTCCCCTTCCCCAGCTGTCCCCATCCCCATTTAACCTGGTAGGTTGACTTCAGCTCCTCTAGACGTCATTTCCCCAAGACAAAGGGCCCCATTTCAAGGATGAGGTAAGGAAGGAAGGCGGCAGGCGCTGTGGCTTCTCCCAGGTCACACAGCTGTGGAGGTCGGGGCTCGGGAGACCCAAGTGCAGACCTCCCAGGCCAGGGACAGCTTCCTTCCCAGCCAGGCAGAGAGGGGTTGGTTCTGCTGTGCCTTCCCAGGGTGGCTTGGAGCCCTTTGTGTCCCTGGGCCTTGATTTCTCCCTCTTACCTGCCTTGCTTGCCTCTCAGGGTCAAATGGAACTGGTGAGGGGCCTTCAGAAAGGGCTGGCGTGTAGCAGAGACACCTGTGAGCCTGGGCCTGCGAGTCTGCCTGGCATGGCCTTTGTGGAGTCCAACTGTCCCTGTTTTCCCAAGACTGAGGGATCCCGGGACACAGGACTTGCAGTGCTAAACCGGAGTCCCAGGCAAATCGGGATGGGGTCATGACGTGGGCGCTCCCCTGCCCCTGTGGCAGCCCTGCTCCTTTCAAGGTAGTAGCCCCCTCAGCCCTCCACAGCCATAGGACATATACCCTCCATCTGTCAGCCCAGCGCCACACTGTGCCCCACACTCACAGCACTCTCGCCTCCTCCTTGAAGTGACCTTGAACTCTCTTCCCTTCTCTGGGCCCCAGTCCCTTCCTCTGTCTGCAGAGGAGGTTGGAGCAGATGTTCCCAAGCCCCCGGGAGCCCCTGGGCTGTGACTGGAGCCTTGGTCCTGCCCCCAGGCTCTGGCCCGGGAAGAGGACTGCAGACTGATGAGGTTCAGCACCAACCTCAGCTCCCCGGGCACCACGTGGTAGCAGGTGATGGGTCCTGGGTAGGAGGCAGCTGCCAACACTGGTCCCCAAGTACGGCCACCACGCACATCAGCGGCAGCTAGTAGCCGGAATATCAGCTCAGGTTGTGAGCGTCACAAGGCCAAGAGCCTGGGGTCAGCCCCCAGAAACCAGAGTGACACGGAGCCCACCCTGGGAGGCAGACTGCCCGGTGCTGAGAGTCTGAGCCCCACCCAGATCTTTGGTCCACAAGAGGGAGGAAAGATACGAGAGAGACAGATGGGGGCAGAGACAAAGCACAGCCCTCTGGTGCCCCCTCAGCAGCCTCCAGTCAGATGGCCCTGACTCAGTGCCCATGTGGACCACCAGCTGTGTTCCAGAAACATCACTGTCACCCCATCCTTCCTGCTCCAACACCCCAGTCTCCGTAGTCCCGACTCCACTGCCCAGCGCCCATGGTCCCATTTGCCAGGTCAGGCTTCTGTCCCTGTCACTCTACGAGCACCCCTGTTCTGTCCACCTGGCTTAAGGCTCATTTAAGGATACGTGTTCATCGCACATGGGCACCAGATCCACTCCCATCCCGAGCCCAGCTCCTGCAGGTAGAAGGTCTTCTCGGGACTCCAGCCCGCCTCAGCTCCTCCCCTGCACTCCTGCAGCCCGAGTGGTAAGCCCTGCATGCTGGCACTTGGGGGCTGTCTAAAAATAAATCTTGTGAGGGTGCAGCAGTCACAGCTCCCGGGCTTGGCTGAAAGCCGTCACCAGCTCCACTCCGCTTCTTCTCTGTCCTTCTCTTCCTCCTCCAGTCCCTACAGAGTGAGAGAGGAAAAGGTGCTTACCAAGCATTTGAGAGAAACAAGGATCTCATCCTATATGCCTCTGTTATCTCCCTCTGCAGACCCCTCCTCCCCTCCTCCTCTCAGCTGTGAGCCATCTCCATCTCGCAAGAGCTGTGTGACCTTGGATAAATCACTCCACCTCTCTGGGCCTGTCTCCTTGTTGTTAAGTGCAAGAAATCCACCCCTTCCCCACCCATACACAACCTCCTGAGGCTGTAGGGAGGGTTAACCAGAGAGTGGATGACAGTACAGTGCATTAGAAACTGTAAGGGGCTGTCCACTTTACAGAGGCTTATATAGTTACTGTGTTGGTGGGGCTTTTGGAGCCAGAGAATGAAAGGGGGGAAGCACGCATCTCCCAGGCCTCCCCACTCTGACCCCTTCTGCAGAAGGGCTGTTCCCAGACCCCTGACCCACTTCTCCCTCCTTCCCCCCATCCCCAGCATCTCCCCGGTGGGCCATTCTCCTCCTCCATCCATCACCTGGGACTAAAGAGATTAATAAACGAGACTCATAACTCAGCTGTGGGATGCAGCAGATATTTACAGCTTCGTTTCAATTTGCAGAGAGATTAAGTGTTTGTCGATTTATTGTCTTGGTGTGTGTGTGTGTGTGTGTGTGTGTGTGTGTAGCTGAGCGAGGCCCCCTGCAGGCTGGCTCCACCTCCCCCACTGCACATACTCTCTCACTTGTGGGCTCACTCCCTCCCACACCATCCCACACCCCTGTCAGGCCCCTGGAGCTGCTGGGGAGCCCAGGGTCAACCAGTAGCCAGTCCAGGGAAATCCACTGGCCGCTGGAGTGGGTTTGTTTTTCTAACTAACTTGACCAAAGTGGTAAATGGCTTGGCCACAGAAAAGGTCCCCAGGGCCCTTGGAACCAGGGTTTTAGACAGGACAGGAGAGGAATATCATCCTTAGATGATTTAGAAGGGCCCTTTCTGGGCTGCCCCCAGCCTCATCTCTCCCCAGAGAGCAAGGGGTCCACAGGGCCAGGTAAATGTACTCTGGAGCCCAAGCCTCGCAGTCTAGACCAGTCTTTCAGTATCCAAGACCTCAGAATTCCCTGCCGGAATGGACCTGAGCCTGCTTCTGAGGCCTGTGCAGGCCTCTTGCCAAAGTCTATCCTCCCAAGATCCAATACTTTTGGGGCTGCACCCATAAGCCCAGGAGATAGCTGTTTATCAGGGAGTGTGGGCACCTGCTGGTAGCCTCTATTTATGCCCCTATCCTGGGCCTCACAGATATCAGGGGCAGACCTAGAGATGGGGAGGCATGATTCCATGGAGAAGGCCCCCAGCCTAACTGGGAGGAGCCTGCAGAGGCCAAGGGAAGTGAGCCAGCCTGGGTAGGTGAGTGAGAAAGCAGCGCTTCCCCAGGGACTGCAAAGGGGAAAGAGCTCTGCCCTGAGTCTGAGCGGGGCTTGAGGAGCCAAAACAAGGGCATGTGGGCACAGGGAACAAAAATGTCAAGCACTCCCCCACCCCTACATCCCCTGAGCCACTCCCCTTCCCAGTGGACTTTGCAGTCAGGCATATGAACTCACTTGTTCATTCATTCACTCATTCATTCATTCATTCAACCAGGTTTTTGAGCATCTACTCTGTGCCAAGCCCTGTTATCTCCCCTTGCAGACCCATCTACTCATCTGCGCAGCTATAACAGGTTTGAGTCATGTTTCCACCACTCAGGAGCTGTGGGACCTTGGAAAAGTCACTCCACCTCTCTAGGCCACCTCATCTGTTAAAAGGAAGGAATCCTCTCCCCCTACCCGACTCTTGAGGCTTTTGAGAGGATTTATAAGAGAGTGGATGGCGGTACACGGGAAACTGTAAAGGGCTGTCCACTTTGCAGGAACCTTATTAATAGTCACTGCATTCATGGGGTCCTTCCAGATGGAGAGAGAAAGAGGGAGGTGGCACAACTCACCCAGACCCTCCCTTCTGATCCCTTTCCAGAAGCTTATCCCCAGGTTAAGTGACAGTAACATGATAATAGTGAAGTGAAGTGAAGTTCGCTCAGTCGTGTCTGACTCTTTGCGACCCCACGGACTATACAGTCCATGGAATTCTCCAGGCCAGAATACTGGAGTGGGTAGCCCTTCCCTTCTCCAGGGGATCTTCCCAACCCAGGGATTGAACCCAGGTCTCCCACATTGCAGGCGAATTCTTTACCAGCTGAGCCACAAGGGAAGCCCAACATGATAATAACCCCCTACAAAGGTCCCTATCCTCAGGAAGCCCAATTCCACAGAACAATCGTTGTTCAATCGCTCAGTCATGTCCGACTCTTTGTGACCCTATGGACTGCCCCATACCAGGCTTCCCTGTCCTTCACCATCTCCTGGAGTTTGCTCAAACTCATGTCCATTGAGTTGGTGATACCATACAATTATCTCACCTTCTGTTGTCCCCTTCTCCTCCCAGCACCAGGGTCTTTTCTAATGAGTTGGTCTTTTCTAATGAGACAGAAGAGACACATCAGAATTCACAGGAGGAGAGTATGTCCAGGGCTGGGGAACAGTCAGCTCAGAGGATTGTAGGAGCACAGAGGGGAGTACACCTAGCCCTAACCCCACTGGCAGGCAGGGCACATTTCATAGAGAATGCCAGGTAGGGCCCACAGATGGCACTGTTGGTATGAAAACCATGGTGGATTATTGATTTGCCAGTAGAAGAGAAGTGTAGGTGAGTGAGCTTGTTCCTGCAAGAGCAGTCTGTTGAGTGGCGATGACATGTGTGTGTGTGTGTGTGTGT
>NW_011494753.1:9174139-9192459 GCF_000754665.1 Bison bison bison | reverse complement strand
TCCCTATATCCCCCAAGTGGGACCCTGGCCTAGTATCTCACCAAGAGGTCCTGTGGAGCCTTTGGGCTAGTCTCTTCCCTCTCTGGACTTAAATTTCTTTATCTAAAAAATGGAAATTGACCAAATCAGGGCCTAGCCCCAAGCACCCAAGAACTGGGCTCAGAGAGGGAGAGGATGAGGGGGCCACTGGGAAGAGAGGAAATTAACAACTGAGAGAGCACCTGACGGGAAAGGCATCTAAAGGCCTGGGGCCCAGTTTCTGTTCTGCCACTAACTGGAGGAGACACCCTGGCTGACTCCTTCCTTCTCTGGGCCTCCGCCTCCCTCCTCTGTGGAGTGAGAAGCCTGGTCTTCATGATGTCCTCCTTCATGCCAGCAAACAAGGCAGACGGAAGGCAGGATGGCCTTCTGGCTCGCTCCTTAGTGAGACGGCTCTTGCTGCCCTGTATCACTGTCCAACTCAGTTCCTTGATTAAACAGTGGGTGGGTGGGGCAGGAGTGCAGCTCTCTCTGTAAATAAAGCCTAGATGATGAGGCCATAAATTGCTGAGCGCTCCAGTCATCGACTGCAGAAGGTAGGAGGGGACTACAGAACCAGGGGAGACTGGGAGAGATTTGCTAAGCTGGGAAATGGGACCCATCCCTTTCCACAAACAGCCAGCTTAGCCCTCCTTTTAATACTACTAATTATTCCATCAATCTTTTACTGAGTTCCTACTCTGCTCCCATATCTTTGTCATAATCTTATTTCATCCTTGCACCAATCTGATCAAGGATGTACAATGATCATCCCCATTTTCCAGTTGGGAAAACTGCTGGAAGCTCGATAACCGTCTCGGGGCTGCAGGGTGAGACTAAGGGAGAGCATTCATTGGTCCAGCGCAGGTCTGGGTTCTCCGCCCAGGGCCTGCTCCTGCAGCTGCCTTGGCCAAGCCTCGTGACTCAGAAGTCAAGGGCCTGAATCATCGTCTTCCCAGCCTGTCTGGGTGGGAGGACTGCCTTGGTCTCAATTAGACTCCAAAACAGAGCTCTGTGGCTGCAGGTCCCCTCCCCAAGCCCACCCCAAACCCTTGAGAATACATGTGGAGATCTATACATCACATTATCTATATCCCAAATAATCAAAACTTATAAATCAAGCGGACCCCCTAACTCTTATATACATTCTATTCTTCTATCTCGACAAATATCATGAGAAACGCTGGACTGGAAGAAACACAAGCTGGAATCAAGATTGCTGGTAGAAATATCAATAACCTCAGATATGCAGATAACACCACCCTTATGGCTGAAAGTGAAGAGGAACTAAAAAGCCTCTTGATGAAAGTGAAAGTGGAGAGTGAAAAAGTTGGCTTCAAGCTCAACATTCAGAAAACGAACATCATGGCATCCGGTCCCATCACTTCATGGGAAATAGATGTGGAAACAGTGTCAGACTTTATTTTTCTGGGCTCCAAAATCACTGCAGATGGTGACTGCAGCCATGAAATTAAAAGATGCTTACTCCTTGGAAGGAAAGTTATGACCAACCTAGATAGCATATTCAAAAGCAGAGACGTTACTTTGCCAACAAAGGTTCGTCTAGTCAAGGCTATGGTTTTTCCTGTGATCATGTATGGATGTGAGAGTTGGACTGTGAAGAAGGCTGAGCACTGAAGAAATGATGCTTTTGAACTGTGGTGTTGGAGAAGACTCTTGAGAGTCCCTTGGACTGCAAGGAGATCCAACCAGTCCATTCTGAAGGAGATCAGCCCTGGGATTTCTTTGGAAGGAATGATGCTAAAGCTGAAACTCCAGTACTTTGGCCACCTCATGCGAAGAGTTGACTCATTGGGAAAGACTCTGATGCTGGGAGGGATTGGGGGCAGGAGGAGAAGGGGACGACAGAGGATGAGATGGCTGGATGGCATCACTGACTCATTGGACATGAGTCTGGGTGAACTCCGGGAGTTGGTGATGGAAAGGGAGGCCTGGCGTGCTGTGATTCATGGGGTCGCAAAGAGTCGGACATGACTGAGCGACTGAACTGAACTGAACTTATATATGTTAATAATATATGTCTTATATATGCATATCTTAGAAACAACCTCAGAGGATTCTCAGATTCCACCTTGAACCCTGGCAACATGGGGAGCACAGCTCCCAGCCCCCGCCCCTAGTGCCCCCACATCACACAGGAGGCACCCCCTTTCCTTTTCATCGGGCTGTTTCAGCCCCACACCCTACGGACCCAGTGACCATGGGAGACCTTTCACCTGTATAAGAGTGCACTGTCCCCTTTAAGAGGACAGGCATTTGAAGCAGGAGGGGATTTCAGGGTCCCCTGTACCAGGGTGTGGTCTAGAGTGGTACTCAGACCCTTCATGGGCACAGCCCCTGGCCCCATCAGCTCCTCCCACCCCATGGGGAGGGTTCGGCCCTAGGAGCGCTGGAGTAGGACTCCATATAAGACACAGGGCCCAAGGCAGGGCCCTTTTTTGTCCAGGGCAGAACTGTCCCTCCCCCAGCTCAGTTATTAGGGTGGGCTCCTGAGCTCAGATTAAATGCTTTTCAGTACAATCCAATTTCCTCCCGATGTGGACTAGAAAAGCCCAGTTCATGCATGTGCGTGCGCACACACACACACAGACACACACACACTACACTTGGTGTTAAATATCCAATCAGGTCCAAAGATAATAGAGAAGGGCCAGTTCACTCCCAGTTTAATCAGATAAAATGCCCATTCATCGCTCCTCCAGCCGCAGCCCTCCCCTCCTCAGCGCTGCAGCCGGGACCGAGCAGACAGGGCGGGAGGGGCGCAAGGGGAGGGCTGAGAGGCCGGCGGGAACTGTGGGAGACGAGAAGGGGTTGAGTAGGTGGGCTGTGCCTTTAAATCTTCAAGGAGGAGGGGCAGGTTGCCCACAGGGGACTAATTATCCTTCAGCCTTCAGCCCGCTCTTACTCAAACAGACAAAAGGGGGCTCGAAGCCCTGGTGGCGCTAAGCTTCTGCGGCAGAATGTTTTTTTTTTTCACCCTCAGATATGCAAATCCACCTTGATGTGTGGACACTGGGGATGGCCAGATAGCGGCTCAGGGATTTTAAAAGGCCAGCCAGGGCACGGGCCTGGCAGCTGGACCGCCTCAGAGGACTGGTGTGGGCCACTGGCAGCATCTCACGGTCCCTGAGTCCTGCTCGCCGCTGGAGGAGAGTCTCCTGGAGGCCAAGATGAAGGCCCCTCCCTCTCACCTTCTTTCAGAGGTGGGGGCTCCTGTGGAGTGCCGGAGGGGCTCCCTCGGGAAGCCAGCTCAGGGTCCAGGAGCCAGCAGTCCAGATGGAACTCTCCTGTACACCTGAACCCCTCCGCCCTGGCACAGAGCCACCCAGCTTGTTGCTCCCTAAGCCTTCCACAGTTCCCTTACCTGCTGCATGAGCCCCTCAGCCTGATGACCCCTGCGACCTCTGAAGCCTGTGCCCCAACCCAGAATATTCTGCCCACACCCAACCCTACTCATGCTTGCTCACAGCTCAAGGCCTTTGCTCCTCTGCTCTCTCTGCCCACATTCTGGGGAGCCTCGATAGATGCTCCATAAATGGGTCCATGGATGCATAAAATGTCCCTCCTAAGCAACCACGTGACCTGGGGAGACAACAGGTCTGGATCAGAGATAGGAAGTTTGCTTCCCACTCAATACCCAGCCAGCACCTTATAGGAACCTCAGTCTTTTCAGCTGTGAAATGGGATAGTGATAATGCTTACGCTAACGATACAGACTGGCTTTAAAAATCCCATGGTGCCTGGAAAGGGTTCTGTGAGCTGTGAAGGGGCTTGAGTGCCTTAATATTCACAGCAGGAGGTGAGGAGGACAGTATGGGAGAGTTTGGGGAATGGGGGGTGAGACCAGATTTCCTCTCTCTCAGCCCGTCCAAGACCCTCATATCAGACTACATAGGCACTCCCTTGGGGAATCCAGTCCCCCACTGTGTATGGATCTCTGCCTTACCCAATCCAGACCTTCCCAAATCCTCTGGAGAGCCGGATCTTACTGCTGTCTCAGCAGGAGGGACTTGGGACCTGACATTAGACATGGGAGGGGAGCTGGCCCTGAGGCAGGACTTGTGCTTGGAGCAAGTCTGACTAGTCAGGATTTGAACCTGGGCCTTAGCTGGCCAGGGGCATGGGCACCCCAAGAGCCTGGGTAGAGAGGGAGCCCTCAGCAGCACCACCACCCACCTCTACCGCCCAATGAAGCCCATCCTCTCACTGCTGCCTAAGTCTGTGAGCACCAGGACCTGGTGTGGGGTGGGTGGGATTCCCAGGATGGGGAGGGGCCAAGTCATGAGGGCAAAGTGCCTAAAAGAGGCTGGGTCACCAGTCAAGTGAGAAGGAGTTTTGAAGGGACCCACTGCCTTGTGGCTCAAGTCTCTGAAGGCAAAGCGTAACGTGGTTGTCCAGAAGCACCGCCCAGGAGGCTGAAAGCAGAAACACTGTGAAGCTAGGGGATGAGCCTGGAGCCTGGCAGAAACGGAGCCCAGTGTCTAGCACTTCTGGGCTGGCTTGCAGACAGGAGGGGACAACCAGCCAGAAAGGGTCCAGACACTGAGGGCGTGGGGCAGACGACATAAAGGTTTCTTAAAAAGAAACTCGATGCGGCTAGAGAGGCAGAGATAAGGTCGGTGAGCTCCCAGGGGTGGGGAATTATACCTGCCCATCCCCAAGTACCCTGGGGCGTTGCCCAGGCATGCCAGAGAAAGCCCTGGGAGTCTGGCCCTTGGGCACATCAGGTCCAGGCATTTGGAGTAGAGGACCTGGCTTTCCAGAGGCTAAGGTGAGCCCGGGAAAGAAGGAAGAGAGACCCCACTTCCAACCCCTCCGTCACCCCAGCCTCTCCCCATTCACTGTCCCTCTCTCAGCTCCAGATTGTCTCAGCCCCCTTGAATCATGCAAGAGGTCCAGACGTCCAGCCTGGGGCTCCTTCCTCGGCACCAGAGACCTGGCAGGTAGCCTGAGGACCTCTCTCTACTGCAGTCTGCTCCAGTTTGCTTCTGGCCTAGGGAGGGGACACTGAATGGGAAGCGGTGGACACACACACCTTCACAGAAATGATGAATTGTGCAGGGGAGGGGTGCTGAAAATGAAAGTCTAGAATTCAGGTGTGGAGCACGCTAACAGAAACAAATGATGGTCTACTAATAATCCCAACTCCTCCAGCCAAAGACGACAGAGAAGGTGGGTGGGGACCTCGGGAAGTTGTGCTTGGGAAAGGACGGGAAGGACTCAGGCTCCCGTTGGGTGATTCAGGGGAGACTTCAAGGACAGAGGGCTTTTCTCTAGTCAGATGCTCTCAGGAGGGGGGATAGTTCTATAAGCAAGGATTTTAGTGATTCTCACCCCGGAGGCGGGGAAACAACGAAAACTACAGCTGTTCTTGGTAAAGAAGCAGCGGGCACTTGTCTTAGCCAGGGAAGGCTGCAGTCTTGTCACCCTTGTGGCTTGGGCAATGTTCACATTTCAGCTGTGTTCAGACGCGATTACGGAGTGTCTTGCTGGTCAGAGAGTAGCCTTGTATGATGCTGTGAAATTATGTTCAATAGGAGAACACCAAGGTCCAGCTGGGTGTGCCGGGCCAGCTCCTGGCATGCAAGGGGCTGCTGCCTTCTTTCTCGGTGGCTTCAAGCAGCGTGACCAAGAGGAGAGGGAAGGGCTGTGTTGCACATGCACCGGTGCCAGGCCTGGTGCTTGACTGTGACAGACACTGCCCACCTAGTCTTCACCCCAGTCCTGTTCCCACTGTACAGACGAGGAAACTGAGGCTCAGAGTGGCCAAGTGCCTGGCAGAGCCAAGAGTAACTGGCAGGCGAACCCTGAGCTCCCTGGCCTCAAAGTCTCTTCTACCCTGCTGCCTTTCATCTGGAGGCTGAACCTCTGCCCACTCTTTGGGGCCTGGGACCCTAAGTCGTGTCCCCCTAGGCATCCCAGCTGGGCACCTCTTGCTGCAGCGGCTCAAGCCGCTGTCACAGTCCAGCCAGAGTGTCAGCAGCCGCCACGGCTCAGGCTGGTCCCCTGTGCCTAGAGGTGTGAGGGGTAATGAGGCCCCGTAATTAAGGTTTCTGGAGACACAGCCAGGAGAT
Source organism: Bison bison bison (assembly GCF_000754665.1). Taxonomy (NCBI): domain Eukaryota; kingdom Metazoa; phylum Chordata; class Mammalia; order Artiodactyla; family Bovidae; genus Bison; species Bison bison. The sequence goes on along the minus strand of NW_011494753.1, from coordinate 9,186,346 downwards.
TTATAGACAGGCTTTGTCAATAACTGTGCTAGCAACTGCAGACCCAGAGAGACATCGATAAGTGCTCGTTACAGCTTCTCACCCGTCCTCCCAGCCCCCCTCCATCCCTCCCGGGCCTGTCAGCCTGCCTGTTCACGGCACCTATGTACACAGGCTTCGCTCAATTAATCTGCACTTGTTGGCACCATCTGTTCTTTTCATGTGTCCTTATAGGGAGCGTGTGGGTCCTGCCTCCCTGCCAGACGTGCTCCTGAGCAGGGCCATGGCTCCCCCCTCAGACTGGAGCTCCACAGGCAGGGGCACCGTCCCCTCCCTCAATCTAGGACCATCCCCCTGAAGGTAGGACCAAGTCTTCCTTTTCCTTCATCTCCCTCCCCACCTCTAGCCCCTCACCCGGTGAGCCGATGAGCCGGGCCTGACCTGCGGTCCTTGCAGATCCCTTCTGAGCCCTCCCCTACCAGGCAGGGCCTTGGTCCTCCCATCCCAATCAAACTGTCCCCCAGAAAGCTGGCTGCCCCGGGGGGAGCTGAGAGGCAGAGCCTGAGGTTTTCAGGTTCCTGCTCTAAGAAGAGGGACATCACGGAGTCACAGGATGGGAGGGCGCTGAGAAGTCACGGCCAAGTCTGCTTCCTGTGAGGTGAGATAGGGCTGGCCTGGTGGCTCCAAGATGTCAGGATAGGTGGCCCACCCAGAGAAAGGGCAGCACTCTAAGTTCACCTGCCGGAGGCTGACTGCCCATCATCCCCAGGTTCTCAGCAGCCAACATCCCAGCGCAACCCCTTCAGGGCCACTCTTTCCTCCAGAAGGTCTCGGTCCTTCCAACGCTGATAGACTGTTTTCCAGCCCCCCACATGGATCCTGAAGCAGCTGGCTTTCCCAACCCTGATGAGCTATGAATGCCAAGCTGGCTCTGCCACTGAGGTCTGTAGGAGGAAGGGCAACTCCCTGCCCTCTCTGGGCTCTGGTGCCCTCTGCAGCTCGCTGGGCATGGTTACAAGGCAACCAGGTCTTATTCTGGGAAAAGTGTGAAAGTGTTAGTCGCTCAGTCACGTCCGACTCTTTGCAACCCTATGGACTGTAGTCTGCCAGGCTCCTCTGTCCATGAGATTCTCTAGGCAAGAATACTGCAGTGGGTAGCCATGCTCTTCTCCAGGGGATCCTCCTGACCCAGGGATCAAACTGGGGTCTCCTGCATTGCAGATTCTTTACTATCTGAAACACCAGGGAAACACCCAAAGGTCCTGGGAAATTCATCGTCAGGCTTGGTGCCAGCATCTAGCTCCAGCCCAACCCACCTCTCTTGACTATGATGGGCTTAGACCCCAGCCTGGCATTAAAGTCCCCATGACTCGGCCCTGCAGTCACACCAGTCTCATCTCTCACCATCCCTCCTCAGCACACATCCAGACAGTCTGCCCTTCAGCCAGTGTGCCAGGCTGCTTCTCACCTTCCCTCCTTTGCTCCTGTGGCTCCCTCTGCAGGAACCCACCCCTTCCTCACTCCCTTCTCACCTGACACACTCCTACTCACCCTTCAAAACTCGTTTCAGCTCCGGGATACCCTCCCTTTACTCTTCTGCCTGCATGCATCCTGGGGTGAGGAAGGGCTGGCTGAGGGGCTCCCCCACTTATGCACTGACCATCCTGTGTATCATATCACACTCTGCTTGCTGCCACATCCACTACAGGCTCCCCGGGGACAGTACAAGCCCCAAGCCTCGGTCACATGTGTGTCCCTGGTGTGCAGTATGGGCCTGGTCAAACAGGGCTGCTGGGCTTGTGTGTTGAATAGAGAGGCCCTAGTGTCCTTATCCCAGGTTGGAGAAGAGAGGTACTCAAGCCTCCCCCACAGATGGGGGGCTATGCCCTACCTTCTCCCTGGGCTGCCTGCTAATAGAACCCTGGAGGTCTCAGAGGGGGCTATGGATTCATTAGGGCCCAGTGCAGTGCCCCACCAGGGAGGCACCCAAGGAGGGGGCTCTACCCAGCTTCCCACCCCCCTCCCCCAGCCCAACCCAGCTCCAGGCCCAGCACAAGAACCCTGTGTAGATGTTGGTGTTAGAGTCATAGTGAGTCCCCTGCCACAGCTCCAAGCTTATCCTGCCTGGGCACCTGGAGCAGGGATTTGCCTGGGTGGCAGAAGGGGAGGGACGTGTGATTCACGGCTTCCATGTGTATTTCAGACCCACGGTGGCATTTCTGCCAGGAGAGGCTTTTAGAAATGGAGACCCACACCCCCTTGGCATATGCCGGGCCTCCAGGTACTGGTGTCTGAGGCCCCACACAGCCCGTGTCCAGGGACACAGAGCCCGGGGTGCCCACAAGCCCCCTCCCAGGCTGAAGCAGAGGCCCATAGCTTGGCAGGGCCCAAAGAAATACGGCAACGATCCAGAAACCGTGGGACAAACCACCTCAGTTCCAGTCTCCTCTTCCGTGTGTTGATGTGCTTTATTGCAGGGAAGGGCAGCGCTCAGGACAGCCTCAGAATGTTGGAGCCACTCTTGGAGCCCGGAGGGTGGGGGGAGTAGGTCAGGGTGGGTGTTATGAGACCTCTAGGCTCTGCTCTAAGTTCCCCTGAGCTGGGAGCAGGGGAGCCCTAGGCCCTGCAATGGCAATACCCCAGCCCTAGTCAGTAAGGAAGCGGGGAGCATAAGCCCTGCCTCGGGGGACCCGAAGGCCAACTGAGGACAGGAGAGCCAGTCCCAGAGTCTGGGCAGGTGGTCAAGAGAGTGGACTCTGGAGCCATCTCCTCCACTGGGACAGGTTCCTGCTGCACTGCCCTGCTCTGTAGAATAGATGTAGTGGCAGCTGCCTCACTGGGTTCCAGAGGGGTAAAATCAAATTCATCTCTACAAAGTACTTAGAACACAGCCTGCCCATGGTGAGCGCTCGGGTCTGGTTCAAGCTCTGGAAACTCACCAAAGGAAGCTGCCATCCCTTCTCGCCAAGGAGAGTGGAAAGGCTTTGTCAGGAGGGAGACTCTTTAAGAAGGGATCTGCAGAGATAGGGTGAAGGCGCCTCCATCTTGCCTGTGGAAGAACTGCAAAGGCTCAGAGGAGAACAGAACAGAGCCTCTGTTCTTCCCCCAGCCTTGGTTCTGAGACCATAGAAGCACTCGTGGAAGGGGAGCTGGGCTTTGAGGCTGGAGAGGGCAGGGCCGGGGCCACACTGGACCTTGACCATGGAGTTGGGTGAATAACCCCTGCCTCAGTGCCACCAGGCTTCTCTCTTCTTCCCTCAACTGCCTCCCCACCCCAGCCTGGTGCCTACCCTGCTTTCCTGGAATCCACAGAGGAAGGACATCCCCCAGCCCCACAAAGAACACTAGAATTCCCCTAGCAACTCTCTGCCATGCCTCACCATGCTTTAAGGAGTAGGGGGCTCCTCAGCACCCATTCTAGGGATGCAGTGACTGAGACAAGGCTTCAAGGGGGCAGGCTCAAGTCTTTGGGTCCCACTTCTTCCCACCTGCCAGCATCCCACATTTACGGGGTCCAGTGATGGACCCCTGAGGGCTCCACTCCCGCCTCCCACCAGAGCAGACTGGAAGACAGCCGTGTCTGGGGCCTGGCTGAGCTCAGCAATGCCTCTGCATGGTGCATTATTGATGGGGCTTCTAATTGTGCGTTTCCCAAAGTCTACAGGCCTTTGATGAAAAATTCATGGCACGCCCGAGGATGGGAGCAGATTCAATCGATAGGCAGCGCAGCAGGCGTGGGAGCCCAGGGCCCCTCTCAGTGAGGGGGCGGGCAGCTGAAGGCCGGGCTGGGAGGGGGTGTTACTCTGGCTTTGCCTGTATCCCAGGCCTCTGCCCCAGGATCTTGGGTTGGAGGTGGGTGGAGATGGGAGACACAGCAGAAGGCAGCAGCCCGTTTCCCCTGTGGGGAGGCTGAGGGGCAGGATCAGGAAGGTCTAGGCCCATATCTGGGATGCCATCTGAGAGGCTGGTGCTGCCCAGAGAGGGTGGCCAAATCCCTTACAAGCCTCATTTCCTTAGAGAAGGGTTAGAACCCCCAGGGGTCCCACAGAGGAGATGATAACATTTCCAGAGCTGCTCACGTCCCAGGCACCCTGCTTAGAGCTCTACGCGCCCCGCTGCCCCCCAGCAGCTCTGGGAGGTGGGTGTGGTCACACTCTCCATCTCACAGAGGAGGAAACTGAGGCCCAGGGTGGGACTCGAACACAGTGCTGAGCAAACACAAAGCCGACTGACTGCCTTCCCACGGCTCCCAGCCAGCTCAGGTATGAGCCCCAGAGCTGTGTGGGGCTTATCCTGCTCCATACTCCTGCCTTTATGATATCATATCCCTATGATAGAGAGGAAGAAACCCCATGAGGAACAAGTGAATTCTACAGGATCTCACAGTAAATTCAATGAGAAATGAGGCCTGCCAAGGAAAAGAGTAAGAGCCCACCTATAATACTAACAAGGGGCCCCCACCCACACAGAACCCTGGGCGGGCACCCAGCAGTCAGGGGTGGGGGTGCCTTAGACAGGCTGGAGCTTTGGAAACAGGTCAAGCTGTCTGTCTTGGACTGTCTTCTTGAACCCCCACTGAAACCCCAGAAACCCCCGTCATTCTTCCATTCATTTACTAAACAGATGAACAAATATATATGGAGTCCCAGCTTCATGTAAGCATCTTGCTAGGGGCAGATGGAGGGGTGGGACTATCAGAGGAGACTTTGGGACCAAGCTTGTCTGGGATAGACAGGCTGGACCCAGCTCAGCTGGGGCAAAGCCAGACAGACAACTCCAAGCAGTAGGAGGGTGTCTCGGCAGTCCCAGGCCAAGGGCAGTTGGAGCAGATGGCTTTGCCTTAGAGACCAAGGCCGTTTCTAGGTGGTGGGCTGCCTTGTTTGGGTTTGTTTTCCATTTGCTTCCCAGGGAGTTCCTTTTAAAGACATCCACCCATGTTGTCTCCACTGAACTAACAGGAAAGGAATTTGTTCAGACTATCAGGACAGCGGAGATGGGAAGGCCCGGGGGGTAGGGTTGGGGCCCTAGGCCTCGGTGTGCAGCTGCAGGAGAAAAGTGAGCCTGGCCTGGACCACTGCAGAGGATTGCTGGGGGTTCAAGGGCCAGAGAGAAGGGAGCCTGAGGGCTAGAAATAGGAGGAGGCTAAAGGGAAGAGGAAAGGGGAAGACTAGGGTGCGAGGTAACCAAAAGGCAGAGACACTGGGGATGGAGGGCGAGACTAATGGGAGACTGAGGTCTACATAGAGGGCAGGTCGGGGCGGGGGTACTGAGACTAGTGTTGGGGAGACAGAAGGTCGGAGCCCTTCAGGGTCTTGCCTGTTTCCTGGTCTCCTAGCTCCACAGCCCTTCCAGGTCCTGCCATCTCCTTGAAGTTCCCTGGCTAAGGAATGAGCCTAGCCTGATTCCAGCCACCCCACCCGGATGCCCTCACCCTGGAACAAAGCGGGAGTGGTCCCCTGGGCCTGCCTGCTTCCAGCGCAGGGCAGGGCTCAGTCACCAGGCAGGCACTTGTTGTAGCAACGGTCTCCGGGGGCCCATCCTGGGGAACAGAACTGCTAACAGGAAAGATGGGGGAGCCAGAGTCTCCAGCCCCTCCAGCCCCCCAGGCTGCCCCAGGCCTCCTGGACAGCCACTCTGTAAGTCTGCCCCCATACCGCTGGTTCTGGGAGGATGGGTTGGCTTACCTAGCAGCCAGGTGTGTTGAGGTGTGTTGCCTGGCAACCAATAAAGGTATTCCTAGAGCAAGGTAGAGGGAGGACTAGAAGATCAGGCCCGCAGCCACTGGCCACTGGATGCCTGTGGTCATTGGAACCTCTGTGGGGCTCCCAGGCCCAGCCTAGGCTACCCGAGCCCACACCTGGGAACCCAGAAAGGGAAGAGAGAACAACTTCTGGGAACACCTCTGTAAGTGACCACTGCATCCTGCTAACACGGGGCTTGGCTCTGGTCTCTTGGAGGTCCAGCCCTATATCCTAGAAAGTGACTGGGGCTGGGCTAGCCTGGGGAAGTCAGGCCAGGAGGTCTTGTTGATAGGGCCAGAGCTCATAAGGGCCAGTGAGGGTGAAGAGCAAAGCAGATTATTTAGTCATTAAGTCATGTCAGACTCTTTGCAACCCTATGGACTGCAGCATGCCAGCCTCCCCTGTCCTTCACTATCTCCTGTAATTTGCTCAAATTCATGCCCATTGAGTCAGTGATGCCATTCAACCTTCTTGTCCTCTGCTGCCCGCTTCTCCTTTTGCCTTCCATCTTACCCAGCATCAGAGGCAGATGGGGTCATCCAAAAGGAGGGGAATCAGCCTTAGGCCAAGGGGCCTGCCTTGCCTGGGATGGGGACACCTTTCTCATTCAGACTCCAGGAGCCAAAGCCTTTGTTCTTTCTTCGTGGCAAGAACCCAGAGCAGGCCCACAAGGGAGCATATCTCTAGCCCGCAGATCAGGAGACCTGGAGCAGGTCAGGGCCTTGCTTAGGGTCACACAACTGATTTGAGCAGAGGCTAGATTAAAACCCAAAATTGTGGACTCCAACCCGGGCTCTCCTCACATCCCACATGGAGCACTCAGGGACAGCAAAGCTCTAACTAGGGAGGAGGCTGGCAGGACATGAGCACAGGAGAAGGGGTCTGTTATGGGAGAGTAAGCAGAACCTGTAAAGCCAGGGAAGGGATCTGTCTGCTCACCAATGCCATGAGTGCCTGGCCCTCGACTTCCCTGGGCTGAGGTCAAAGACCAACCCCAAGCTGCGTGTAGGAGAGGCAGGTCTCTGATCTCCAAACCTGAGGAGGTGTAATGGAGGTGGCCCAGGAGATCTTCCTGGAGGAAGAGGGTCCAGAGTGGAGCCTTGAAGGTCCACAGGGAGGCCTGGGAAGGGAAATGGGAATGGGAGAAAGCATCCTCCAAGAAGCCCCTCCCCTAAGCCAGCCCTACCCATCCTCCATTGTCCAGGCCCTGCTCAATTAGCCAGCCTGGCTCGGCAGGGGCCACTTAGGCAGCGCTTGGGGTCAGCAACCAAGGCCTTGCCACCACCCCTCAAAGCTTCAGTGTGCTGAACACAAAAGCTTTCCAGGCGCCATCTCTGCTGCTGCTGGAAGGAAAAGAAAGAACAGAGGAAAGGAAATTTCACTCCTTTTGTTTCATTGCTGTAACCTTGGGCTGAACAAAGACGCAACTGCCTCCCCCTCAGGGAACCTGTTTTAAACTGCAATTTGCACAGATTTGCTTGTGTTTGGGAGGCTCAGCTGACTTCTGAGGTGTGGAAGTGTCGGGTGGAGGCACCAACTGGAAAAAAAAATTGCACAACCTGAGATCTGGGAGTTCAGTTTTCTGTGGGGTCTTAGGACAATAGCTCAGGAGACAGCCTCTCTCGTAGCTCTGATGGAACTCCTTCAGAGAGGTAGTGGGGGAGGTCCGCAAGCACATATGTGACTGTGGAGAAAGGGGTTAGCCATGAAGCACACATCTCGGTAGAAGGCTGCTCTTAGTTACAAGGAACAGATATCTCAGTTAATGGTTTTAGTGCTTTTCTAAGTAGGGGAAGATGCAAAATTCTGGATTCATACAATTTTCTCCTGAAAATAAACCTAACTATCTGAAGGCTTATTCTGCCGTTTTCCCCAGAGCACAGAGTGCCTCGTTCCTGATTTTTGCCCTGAATTTCTTTCAGGGTATACTATACATGGAACTGGATGAGGGAAAATATTTATAAATTCAACCAAGGTTTGGGAGGCGCTGCATGACCAATTTTTAGTAGAAAGGCTCGTTGCTGCGTCGGGCAGGGGTTCCATTGCTAGGCCCTCAGTGGATTATTACTGGACTAGACCCCGTTAAACGCAGCCCAAAGTCTCTGGACATGTCTAATCTGTTATGGTCTAGAAGAAGATTCCCTCTTTTGCTTCTTCCCATATCTGCAATTACACTATTGCAATCATTGATCTTATGTAGAACTATTTATCTGGTCGGTCATTTCAAGTCACCCAGCCTTCATTTTTATCAGTAGCTGTCACACATTGGAGAATACAAGAAATAATAATCTTGTAAAATAGGCAGAATATAATGTGAGTGAGTGTTAGTTGCTCAGTTGTGTCTGACTCTTTGAGACCTCATGGACTGTAGCCCACCAGGCTCCTCTGGCCGTGGAATTCTTCAGGCAAGAATACTTGAGTAGGTTGCCATTTCCTCCTCCAGTGTAACTAGTAGGCTTTATAAGGTCATAAGTAAGAATTTAAGCCAAGAACTTCCATTAGATGCTGCCCAGTACATCCCTGGGCAGCTGACCCAATCTGTTTAGTATCCATCTCTATCTTTAAGGGCAATGATGTCTTGGCCCTGTTCCTAAGGCACCCAGCCCCAATTTCCTAGTGTTATTAGGCTGATTATCCTTAGTATGATTTAACTGTTCCTGACATAAGGGGAGGAGGGTCCCTTCAATTTAAGCCATAATAGCCTGATGTAAGCTGTATAAATCCATCCCATAACTGAGCGGGTGGTCCCTCCTAATAATCGAGAAGTTGTATTCTTTGATTGAAATTTAGGTCATTTCTCTGATTGAGCCTGAGTAAATTTAAAGATCTTGCTTAGAGCCAGTATGATTGATTGGCCAAGTGGGTTCCATCTAGTAAGATCAATAGTGACTCAGACAGAACTACAACTTCTTTCGTCTAGAATAAATTTCCTAAGGGCTATCCAATTAGAGCCTCAGAGAGGAGAAATCCACCAAGAAGTACTGGTCATATTGGTAATTGACCATAAACCCAACAATTGGATTAATTTTGAAGTTCTGCATAGGCTTATGCTCATGATAGAAAAAACTTTTGATTCATATGCAAAAGTTCAAGACCACAAAAACACTATAAATAATCACACAGATCAGGTTCAGCGTCTCAGAATTGCTGTTGACTGCTGTGGTCAGGCACAACCTCTGTCCTCTCCTCTGCCTCCCTGAGACAGCTCCCCTGAACTGAGCTCTTGCTCAGACTTCCGATCTCAGGAACTACAGAAACCACACCAATCGGTACGAACTGAGTGTTTCCATTTTAAAGAAATGTGGTTAATTTCCCCTTAAAGCTACAGATTAGCCAAGAGTGACCTCTCAGACATCCTGAGGGGACCTATAGGAGCTCTGTCCATCAAATGATGACACATCTGGCAGGGTCCTTGGCCACCAGTCTGGGGCTGGGGGTCTTCCTGACCCTACTTCCCCAACTCAGAATGGCAACCAGAGGTTGTGGAGAGGAGGAGAGGTCCTTCCATAAGTCAGGATCTTCCACAAGCTAAGGGCTTCCTTGGTAGTTCACACTGTAAAGAATCTGCCTGCAGTGCCAGAGACCCAGGTTCGATCCCTGGATTGGGAAGATCCCCTGGAGAAGGGAATGGGAACCCACTCCAGTATTCTTGCCTGGGAAATCCCATGGACAGACCATGGGGTCACAAAGAGTCAGACATGACCAAACAACTAACACTTTCTAGGAGCTAAGCAGAGACTGGTGGGATAAGGAGTGCCAAGCTAGAGTGGGGGTGGAGGTCAAGGATGGCTTCTAGACAGAGCAGTAAGATTTCAGAGGTAGGGAGGAGCCCAGGAAGGCTGGCCTGTGAACTTGGTGGCCAGGTGATACAGTTGTGCTGTGACAGATGGCCCTGAAATTGAGTTGGAAGTTTATTATGCAGGCACGTGGAACCATTGGAGGGCTCCAGAGGCCAGGGAGAAGGTTCCAGTTACCTCTTGCTGCATAATAAGCATCCTGGATTTAAAGCAGTAATGTCTTCTTTTATCATTCTCAGTTTTGTGGGTCAGGAGCTAGGCCAAGGCACAACAGGGAGGCCTGGTCTCAATCCATGATATGTGGGTTCCCAGCCGCCATGACTTCCCAGCCCAGGGAGGCTGGGGCCAGGCAGGCATCTCTCTCCCACACACTTAGTTTGGGCTTCCTCACAGCGTGGCCACCTCAGGGTAGTGGACACTCTTCTCTGGGGGAACAGCAGGGTTTCCAGGAGGAAGGGGGGACGCTATGAAGATCTGATGACCTGGCCTGAGAAGTCCCAGAACTTTGCAATGTGCCATTCTGCAAAGTCTCTGAGGCTCAGCCAGTTATATGGGGAGGGAGATTAGATTCAGTAAGAGGAGGAACACAGCCTTTTTAGCCCTCTTTCATTGATCAGAGAGGTAGGCTGTGTATGGAGGCAGCACAAAGAAAGACTAAGCATAAGAGAAGCAGAGAACCATGAGGCTTGCCTGCAGAAGGCTCCAGAGATCAGACCAGTCAGCCAGGAGCAGTGGAGGAGGCTGCCCGTCCTTGTGCCCTTCTGGGCAGAGGGAATCCCTGAGGGGAGGGTGGATATACCTACATTCTTAGCTGGTTTCTCAGGGACCGGGGGCTTCCCAAGTAGTCCTAATGGTAAAAAACCTGCCTGTCAATACAAGAGATGCAAGAGACACGGGTTTGATCCCTGGGTTGGGGAGGTCTGCTGGAGGAGGAAATGGCAACCCACTCCAGTATTCTGGCCTGCAGAATCCCATGGGCAGAGGAACCTGGCAAGCTACAGTCCACGGGGTCATGAAGAGTCAGACACGACTGAACACACACACACACACACACAAAGGCAGAGGGATTATGAGGGAATAGAAATGGGTCCTCCTTGCTTGTGTAGGAGTCCAGGAACACCAAGGCCTGGCCAGACCAGGTTAAGGGGGTGTGTGGGTAGGAATGAATCTTTCTGTCTCTGACTCAAAAAAGCAGCTTCTAAGGGCTCCAAAAACACCTTGCTTGAAGGGAATGTGCACACACCCACCCCCAGGCAGACACGTTGCCTAAGAGATAGCCCCAGTCCTTGGAGAATGGAGAAGGTCAAGGGCAGGGTGGCAGTTCATCCTGTCCCCTTGGAGACAGCAGCTCAGTAACCCCACCCCAGGCTTGGCTTCCTGGGCTCCACAGCAGCCTCCCTCAACAATGCCCAGAGCGACCCAGGTAGAACTGCAGCTCTGCCCCTGTGAGCAGGGCAACCTTGAACACATCACTCAGCTCCTCCCACTCTGGGCCTCAGCTTCCTCCTCAGCAAATTGGGTCTGAAAATGCCTCCCTCGCAGACTCATTGCTCAGGTCAGAGAAAAAGTATATAAAGGGCCTGGCCAGTGACAGACGTTCAACAAAGGGGAACTGTTGTCATGAGGCTCCGTGACCCTTACAGGTCAACCTGGGCTTTGTGTACCTTCCTGGGTGGATAGAGGACTTGTAAAGATTTAGGCTTTGGGGTATGTGCGGGGTGTGTGCGTGAGGGGGTGGTGTTATGAAGTTATGAAGTGAAGTCGCTCGGTCGTGTCCGACTCTTTGTGACCCCATGGCCGGTAGCCTACCAGGCTTCTCAGACCATGGGATTTTCCAGGCAAGAGTACTGGAGTGGGTTGCCATTTCCTTCTCCAGGGGATCTTCCCGACCCAGGAATCGAACCCAGGTCTCCCACATTGTAGGCAGAAGCTTTACCCTCTGAGCCACCAGGGAAGCCCTGCATCCTAGTCCCTCTCAACTGTTCCTTTGGCACAGTGGTCAGCTATGTATGTATTACTTCCATCAGGGTCACTTCAGTGCTTTGAAATGGCTCTTGTCCCAAGTCCCATCTCTCCCTACTCACCCCATCATCTTCCTTGGGGCTCGCTCAGGACAGAAGTCCCAGCTGAGGATCAGGATTTGCTGTGTGAGCTCAGGTAAATTACTGCACCTCTCTGGCCTCCATGGGTAGTTCTCAGCAGAATCTCCTAGATAAAGAGTTCTGGGGCAGGAGGTGTGAGATGGCAGGTTGGACTGCCTGGAGGAAGAACATGTGTGCCTGGGGCTGGACAGCACCCCCAGACATGCTCCCCAAGAGCACGGGGCCCACTCAGGCCATACTTCTCACTGCAGGCCGAAGCCAGAGCATCTGTGGAAGGCGAGTGCCCTCTGCCGGCTGCAAAGGCAGACCGCACTGCAAGTAGCCTGCCAGTCAGGGATCCCTGAGGCCTGGGGACCCAGATGTCGCGTGGTTCCCCAAGGAAGGGCAAAGTTGGAAGGGTGCATGCCCAACCCTGCAAACCCACCCCCCTGGATGGGCCTCCCCACCCACCCTCTGCACCCACTCCACCCCTGCAGAGCCCTGTCACCCATGCCACCTTTGACCCAGACACCCCAGGATTCTTCCTTCCCCTTGGAGCATGAAGCCCCCGCCAATGCCCTCAATCCCTCTGCTCCAATCCATGACCCC
>NW_011494753.1:9162876-9174019 GCF_000754665.1 Bison bison bison | reverse complement strand
CCCCGGTATCCCCAGCTACCTCTGTCCTTTCTCATCCTCTGTCCTCCTCCCGCATACCCTCCTCCTGGCACCCAGAGTGCTGACCAAGGTCACCAGGGGCCATTTCCTTAGGTCACACCTAGAGGCTTCCTCTGCAGATTGGGAAGCTAGTAAACCTCACCTTTTATCAAAACCCTTTTAAATTGTGAACTACAACCCCTATGGAGACAGTTGTGCTGAACAAAAAAATTAAACACAACCAAATTATCTTAAAGTAAACATCCATGAAACCAGCACTCAGGTCTGGAAATGGAACATCGCCAGCACCCCAAGTCCCTGGTGCTGCTCATCTCCTCGACATGACCCCTGGACCCGCTCGTGTCTTATACTCTGCTGCTGCTGCTGCTTCTTTATTTATTTGTTTATTTGGCTGCGCTGGGTCTTAGTTGTGGCATGTGGCATCCTTAGCTGAGGATACAGGGTGGAAAAGAGACCTAGGGATGGAGGCAGGGTTTTCTGGAGGATGAGGATTTCTAGTTGGCCGCACATGAGATCTAGTTCCCTGATCAGGGATCAAACCCAAGCCCCTGCACTGGGAGCTCAGTCAGCCACGGGACCACCAGAGAAGTCCCATTTGCTTTATCTCTTTATACTATCAACACCTCCCTAATCACTATGACCTAATAGTCCCTGCTTTTAACTTTCTATAAAGAGCATCACGCCGTGTATGTTTTATTTTGTGTACGATTCATTTGCTCAGCTTTATGTGTGAGAGGCATCTGTATGGTTGCTGGGTGCTGTGGGTCCTCTTCTACATTGTTGTAAAGTATTCTACTGTATGGGTTCCTCACCCCACCCCAACCTCCTCTCTTACCTATGTCCATTAATTCCTCACTGTCACACCAGTCCTTTATATGTTTCAGAAGGCGATTTCTACTTTGTATCCAGCTTTGCAGCTTATCTACAGAGAAAGTTGGTCTATATTACTGCATGTGCCATTGTCCAGAGCAGAAGGCTATCTCCCCTCCTTTCTTAAGCTCTGTGGCCTTGACCAGAGCTGCACCCACCCTTTTCCTCCCACCCCTCTGGCAATTTCCCTGAATTTGAAGGCTGTCCCACCACCACCCTTTTCCTTTGTCCTTGAACCCCTCTCCCCACCCTACACTTCCTCTGACTCTGGAAATCTCCTCCCTTCAAGGTTTCCATCACATTTGGGAGGCTGTCTTCCCACCCCTTTATCTCCAGCTGAGATTCTTTAGCTTACCACCATCAGCTGCTTGTGACCACCTTCACCTGGAGGCCACACAGGTCCCTCCCACCCAGCCTGGGCCGCACCTCAGGCCAACTCCTCAGCCTCCGTACTCCATGCACGCACCTCCTCCCCTGAAGACCCACTGCCTCCCCCGATACAGGTCCCAATGAGTTCACCTGACTCGCTGTTCTCAGCCTTCATTCTCCTGATTTGTCTTCTGGGCTCAGCATCCTGAGAGGTCTTGCCACAGGCACCCCCCGCCCCACAGCTTAGGCCCTTCCATGGCCTTCAGAACAGAGTCCGAGGCCCTGAGACTGGCCTTCAAGGCCGTCTTCTGTCTGCCCGACTACCTCTCCAGCTGAACCCCTATTTCTCCTCCCTGCATCCTGCTCTCATCTGCTTTGTTCCTAATCTCACCTCCTTGTCTTTGCCACAGCGTCTCCTCTGCCCAGGGGCTCCCCAGGTGGCTCCATGGTAAAGAACCCACCTGCCAATGCAAGAGATGCAGGAGACTCTGCATCTCCAGGGTCGGGAAGATCCCCTGAAAGAGGAAAGGGCAACCACTCCAGTATTCTTGCGTAGAGAATCCAGTGGACAGAGAAGGCTGGCAGGCTACAGTCCATGGGGTTCCAAAGAGTCAGGCACAACTGATCGACTGAGCAGTGTACATTCCTTTGCCCGGAGAGCCCTCTCTCCACCTCCAGAGAGCTCATTCCCAAGAGTCAACTCAGATGATCACTTCCTCCAAGAAGCCTTCCTGCCCCATCCTGCCCCGAGGCTGGGTTGAGAGCCTCCTCTGAGTTTCCCTCTGTCACAGGCACTTCCTGCCACCTCCTCAGTGTAGAGGGGAGCCCACCACAGCCTGGAACAGTCTGGACTCCTCTGGGCTCCGAGGCCCCAGCATAGCTCACATGTGGCACACAGCAAGTACTGGTTGATTGGGTGTTTACTGAGCTGCTTCCAGTCAAGGCTTTATAACTGAGTTTCTGTGACCTTGGGCACACTGCCGCCTTCTAGCCTCTGTTTCCCCATCTGAACAGTGAAGGTATAAGGCGTACCTGGGCTTTCCTGATAGCTCAGTTGGTAAAGAATCTGCCTGCAACATAGGAGACCCATTTGATTCCTGGGTCAGGAAGACTCGCCGGAGAAGGGATAGGCTACCAGCTCCAGTATTCTGGCCGGGAGAATTCCATGGACTATATAGTCCATGGGGTCACAAAGAGTCGGACACAACTGAGCGACTTTCACTTTCACTTTGGTCAACATAGTTGGTTGTGGCCACAGGGATATTTGAACATCCTCAAGTGGCTGAAGTGCCTCTGATTCCACCGTAAGAAAGTTCTTTGTGGGGGAGAGGGGCAAGCATTGCCCTCTTCAGGCTTTTGTGAAAGATCGCCACCGCCCCTCCTTCTTTATTAAAGGTGAGGGAGGCTGAGGTGGATGCTGGGCCTCAACTTCTGTAAAATGGGAGCAGCCTGATAATCATAACTTCTGGACTTGGTACTCAAGGCTATCACACAGATACTTTTTTTTAATCTATGTCCAATAATTCCTCATTGTCTCACCCGCTCTTTATATGTGTAAGGTGATTTCTACTTTGTATCCAGTTTGTAGGTTATCAAAAGTGGTACAAAGATGGGAGGTAGAGGGAGTTCCCTAGTGGCCTAGTGGTTAGGATCCCAGGCTTTCACTGCTGTGGCCCAGGTTCAATCCCTGGTCAGGGAACTGAGATCCCACAAGCCAAGGTGGCCAAAGAAACGAAGATGGGATGTGGTGTCTACTGCTGCTGCTACTGCTGCTAAGTCGCTTCAGTCGTGTCCGACTCTGTGCGACCCCATAGCCAGCAGCTCACCAGGCTCCCCCGTCCCTGGGATTCTCCAGGCAAGAACACTGGAGTGGGTTGCCATTTCCTTCTCCAGTGCATGAAAGTGAAAAGTGAAAGTGAAGTCTCTCAGTCGTGCCCGACTCTTAGCGACCCCATGGACTGGAGCCTACCAGGCTCCTCGGTCCATGGGATTTTCCAGGCAAGAGTACTGGAGTGGGGTGCTATTGCCTTCTCCGTGGTGTCTACAGGCAGCCTATATACCAGAGCCAGGCAGGCCCTCATCACACTTCCTGACTCCACAGCCACCGCTTGAGATGAGACTATTTTCCCATTCCACAGATGAGGACACTGAGGCTCAGAGCATAGTTACTACCCTTCCAAAGCCAGAGAGGAGGTGCATGCAGCAAACGCCACCAACACCCTATAGCAGGGGAGTTATGAACCCAGGGCCACCTGGTGCTTCTCCCATCAGCTGCTCAGGGAGCTGGGGTCCCAGTGTGTGAAGGGGGTACAGTGGGAACTCAGGGTCAGGCACAGGTAGAGTCCTTGTCGCTAGAGCATGTGCAGGCCCAGAGAGATAGGAGTGAGGCTGACGTCCTGCCCACGACCCCCACAGCACAGCAGCCTGGGAGCTGGAGGGGGAGGGGGCACGGAGGGCCGGCGCACCACAGGAATCTGGGTCGTGGTGTCCTGGGTTTTCTCAAGGCTGCACTGTGACGCAGAATGTGGCCCTGAGCCGGGAGCCCAGCCCAGTCTGTGGGGAGAGGTCAGGGCTGCTGTCTAGAAGCAGGGCTCAGCTGTGGGGGTGAGTGGAGTTGGAGAGGAAGGGAGGTTGCCACCCCTCTGGGTCCCCTGGGACAGAGGGAGCCAGCAAGAGTAGAGCCTGAGGGCAGGTGATCCAGGGCCAGGTCCCTCTCCACCCATCCAGGGGAGATTTGGCTAGGGGTGGTGGCGGGGCCTGTGGAAGCTCAGTAGGGCTAACCTCCGAGGGATGGAGCCCCCAAGAACCCATCGGCCATGTGGCTGATGTAAGGCTCCCCCCACTTCAGCAGGAGCCACACTGTCCTTCTCCATCTCTTTTTTTCCCTTCCTCTAGACCTCATCTCTCTTTCTTTGTCAAGGAGGGGTGTTAATAATAGAGCTTTGTTCACCCCCAAGACTCCTGAGTGAGAGGTAATAGGGCATTAGAGAGGGTGAGCCCAATAAGAAGAGGAGCTGATTAGACCCGTGGGGTAGGCCGGGGCCACAGCCCCTTCCCCAGGACTCCCTCCGCGCACACGTGCACAGGTGCACACACATGCACACTCAGGCGCACACACACTAGCAGTCCTCATGCAATTACAAATTACTGTTGTTGTTGTTCATTCACTCAGTCATGTCCAACTCTTTTCGACCCCATGGATTGCAGCACGCCAGGCTTCCCTGTCCTTCACCATCTCCCAGAGCTTTGAACCCATGTCCATCAAGTCGGTGATGCCATCCAACCATCTAATCCTCCGTTGTCCCCTTCTCCTGCCGTCAATCTTTCCCAGTATCAGGGTCTTTTCCAATAAATTAGTTCTTCGCATCAGGTGGCTAAAGTATTAGAGCTTCAGCTTCAGCATCAGTCCTTCCGATGAACATTCCGGATTGATTTTCTTTAGGACTGAGTGGTTTGATCTCCTTGCAGTCCCTTAGACTACAAATTACTGAGTGGACTATAAAAGATCAAAGATTAGGTAGTGGAAATGGGGGAGAGGTTCTCTGCAGATATTAATAGCTCAGCCTGAGTAGAGATGTGAAGGGGGAGATAAGAGTGCTGGAGGGGAAGGGCGGGGTTGATGGGCATAAGGGGGTGGCTTATAAGAGGCCTTGAATCCCAAGCCTTAGACTTTGCCTCTAAGTTGAAGCAGGGCGGGAAGAAAGCTGCTCCAAACCTCAGGAACCACAGCCGTGATGATCTCAGCCCTCCCCACCCGCACACACATAGACTAAGGTACCCGGACCCTAGCATCCAGCAGGTTCTTCCCTGCCCAGGGCCTCTCTCGCTCCACCCCTACCTTGAGCAGGACCTACTGAAGGAGAAGCTGGTGAAGCAGCAATGGGATCAGGCCAGCAGTTTTCTCACTGTGCTAGGCAGGCTGCATGCCCACCTGTCCCAACACAGGGAGACCTGGGCACTTCTGGCTCCCTGAGGAGCAGGCTGGGGATGCCCTTCTTCCATCTCCACCCCAGGCAGCCTTGGCTTCAGGGACAGAGGGTATCCTGGGACCTTGGGACATCATATGGACACTGGTGCCTGTGTTGGCCACCACCCCCATCAGTGTCCCTCAATTTCTGGAGACAGATTCAGCTACTGTCAAGGCAGGATCCCAGTGTTCTTCCCTCTGGGTGAAGCCCCAACCTGCCTCAATCCAGTAGGTGCAAAAAGCACAGGTTTTAGCAGGGTCTGGGTGCAAAGGCTCGCTTCACATTTGTAGGCAATGGGAGACGTGAATTAATCTGAGTCTCATAGGATGTTCTGAGGCATCATTTAGGCCCTCAGCAAGGGTCAGCGTGTGGCCTGCTTGCTCTCAGAGGGCCCCTTCCAGGGAGGTAGAGCAGATCTGGCCATTTCTCCCAGACAGGACTGGGTAAGCCTCACAGGGTGGAGAGGCTCGATCAGGGCCCAGAACCAGGGCCCACAGGGAGCATCCAAAGCTCAGGGCTGGAAAGGAACCCACTATTGCTGAGAACCAGGATGATCTCCAAAGGGGTGGCAATGTGGAGGCTTCCTGTATTTAACCAAAGTTGAACCAGGATTTCATTTCTTTTTTAATTCATTAAACATTTTTAACTTTTTAATGTGAAGTACAACACCCATTCAAACAAACACACAAAACATAAATGTATTCAAGGGATGAATCATTGCAAGGTGAACACACACATGTAACCCCTACAGGCCCTGCAGGTCAAGAAGAGCACTGCCAGCACCCAAGAAGCTCCCTCATGCCCTTGTCATCTCTCTATGTTCCCAAGGGGATCTAATACCCTGATTTCTAACTCGCCAAAGTTTACTTGCTTTTAGAGAAAATCTATATGGAATTGTAGAGTAGGTACTTTGTGTCTTTCTTCTTTTGCTCACAATTAGTTTGAGAGATTCTCCATGTGGTTGTCCATGACCATCATTCATTCATTTGTATTGCTGCGTAGCATCTTACCACATGACTCTCCCACCATTCTACTGCGATGGGCACTTGTGTTATTTCCAGTTTAAGATTATTACAAATAATACTACTAGTAATGTTCTTACACCAGCTTCTTGATGCATTCACACGTGCATTTTTTGAGGGGTATATACTCAGGAGTATAATTGCCAGATCATAGGCTATGCAGGCATTCAACTTCAATAGGATCCAGTTTCCGAACAGACTGTGAAAGGATGGAGGCACTTCGTGTTCCCCCAGCAGGGACTAAGGGTTCTACTTGCGCTACATCATCACCAACATTTGATGTGGTCAGGGTTGTTTTGTTTTTGTTTTAGTCAATGTGGCGCTGTATAGCAGAATCTTTTTGGTTTTAAAGGACTAAAGAGGGTGGCCACCGATTCAGATGCTTACTGGCTTATTTTGTTGAGGGTCAGTTCCAATCTCTTGTCCATTATTCTATTGCATAGTCTGTCCTTTTCTTACTGATTTGTGGGAGTCGTTTTTATAATTTTATTTATTTATGTCTTCTGTATTCGTTGGCTATGCCGGGCCCTCGTGGCTGTGCAGTTTCCTCTAGTTGCTTTCAGCAGGGACGACTCTAGCTGTGGTTCGCGGGTTTCTCACTGCGGTGGTTTCTCTTGTTGTGGAGCCTGGGCTGCAGGGCGCTTGGGTTTCAGTAGTTGTGGTTCCCGGGATCCAGGGCACAGGCTCAATAGTTGAGGCCTCAGGCTTAGTTGCTCTGCAGCATGTGGGATCTTCCTGGACTAGGGATCAAACCTGTGTCTCCTGCATGGCAGGTGGACGCTTTACCACCGAACCACCAGAGAAGCCTGGGAGTTGTTTTCATATCTGAATATGAGTTCATCTTTGGTTGTGTTTGTTGCAAGTATCTTCTCCCACTTTCCTTGCCCATTTCACCCTGTTAATGATGTCTTTATATGAATAAAATATCTTAATTTAAATGTATAAATTTATCAACCTTTTCCATCCTGATTTGTGCTTTTTTGGCATATTTTGGTTTGGTTGTTTTGGATTTGTTTTGGGTTTTGTTTTGTCTTTTTTGCCACACTGTGTGACTTGTAGGATCTTAGTTCCCCGACCAGGTATTAAACCTGGGGCCACAGTGGTGAATGAAGGCCCGCATCTCAACCACTGGACCACCAGGGAAATCTCCCCCTTTTCTGAGCTGTCCTGTTTTGAAAAACCTTTCGCTATCCCAAGTTTATAAAGATATTCCTTTCCTTGTCTCCTGGAGGCTTTATTGTTTTACCTTTTACACTTAGATCTACAGTCCAGCTGGATTTATTTTTAATTATGGTATGTAATAAGAGCCAAGTTTCCCTTTTCTCCAGATAGATATCAATTGATGCAGCACCTTTTATTAAAATGACTATCCTTTCCCTACCACCCTGTAACACCATCATATGTTAAGAGTCCATATATGTGTGGATCTGTATTAGGGCTCTCTCATGCTTTGGCCTGCTTATCAAACTTTGCAGTTATATTACCCTATCTTAATTACTGTACTGCTACTGCTAAGTCGCTTCAGTCGTGTCCGACTCTGTGCGACCCCATAGACGGCAGCCCACCAGGCTCCCCCGTCCCTGGGATTCTCCAGGCAAGAACGCTGGAGTGGGTTGCCATTTCCTCCTCCAATGCATGAAAGTGAAAAGTGAAAGTGAAGTCGCTCAGTT
The DNA here is from genome assembly GCF_000754665.1 of Bison bison bison. Taxonomy (NCBI): domain Eukaryota; kingdom Metazoa; phylum Chordata; class Mammalia; order Artiodactyla; family Bovidae; genus Bison; species Bison bison. The sequence goes on along the minus strand of NW_011494753.1, from coordinate 9,166,102 downwards.
GTATCTGACTCTTAGCGACCCCATGGACTGTAGCCTACCAGGCTCCTCGGTCCATGGGATTTTCCAGGCAAGAGTACTGGAGTGGGGTGCCATTGCCTTCTCCGCCTAATTACTGTAGCTTTATCATAAATCTTGACAGCTGATACAGCAAGTCTTTCCACCTGTTTCTCTTCAAAAGTATTTTGGCGATACTTGTTCTTTTTATTTCTCATAGAACCAGTTTATCTATTTCTCCACATATACAAGAGGGTTATGATCTTAATTGACAATACATTTAATTTGTGAATCAGTGTAAGGAAGAACTAACTCTTTAAACATTTCGTCTTTCAATCTGTGAACATGGTATAGCCCTCAATGTATTTCGGTTTAAATTATTTTTAATTCGATGAATAACATGAGCAAATTCTTAGAAAAATGCAGAGATTAAGCAAGTGTTCCTTTTCCTTCCCAAACTGAGCAGTTACTACTGTTACTATACATCTGTATGTATACACTCATGCACACATGTACACACGTGCATTCACACATACACATACCAGTTGTGGATGTGATCATATTAATTTGCCACATTCTTACTTTTTTTTTTCCACTTAAAAATACAGTGTGGACATCTCTGCCTCAGAATAATTGAATCTAGGTCATTCCTTGTAAGTACCGCCTGTATCCAGAGACTGAGCATTTCCTAGAATAAAATCACTAACTGCAGTGTGTGGAGCATCCTTGAACTTGTTTTCTTGGACAAGTTGTGTTTTCTCTAAAAGATAATTCTAAATCAAGGAAACCCACTTGATACTGCTGTAATTGTTCAGAGAAGACATGAGAAGAGCCTGAATTAGGCTAGGGAGGGAAAGGAGAGATGAATTTTCTTTTTCAAAAATATCATGTGATTCCTCTTGACGGTCTGCTGAGCCTCCCAAACCCCTGTCCATCAAAGGGCTGCTATACATTGAAGATGTAGAGCACAGCAGAGGAGGGAGCAAAGGAACCCAGGCTGAAGGTAGCAAGGACGAAGAGGAAGGGGTCTGACCTGTTAACTAAAGCTGGTACTAGAACAGAGATGGGGTGGGATAGGAACTGCCTTCTCCAAGGCCTGCCTGCTTGAGGCAGGGCCCCTGACCTCTGAGCTTGCAGCAACTCCATGCTCCTCCTGCCAGAGGAATCTGAGGCTCAGTAAGATGAAGGGGCTCATCCAAGCTTACTCAGTGAGTCAGTAGCCAAGCTGGGCTTCTGCCTGGGGCCCGACCACAAAGCCCTGTGAGGGTGCAGTCTCTGGGCTGAGTGTCCTAGTTAACGTAGCTGTCTGAGGGCACCAGATGGGCAGATCTACAGGAGCCAAGACCTAAAACTTGACTGGGGCAGGTGCTAGGGAGATGGGCCCAGCACTGGCACCATTCAGAGGCAGTCTAGCCAGAAGGCTAGACAGAAGCAGGTGACAAGTGGTATCTGATGAGCCCCTGCTGTCTGGAAACCCCGCCCCAGGAAGCCAGCAGCCCACCATGCAACAGGTTGGAGGCAGTGACTGGGAGCCAGGCCATATCCCCAGTCAGCATGGGGCCCAGGTGGGAGTTGAGGACTGAGCTCTGCTTCCTGAGGACTTGGGAGCCCCTTCCTGGCTGGAGCACCCACCCCCCGCCTGCAAGGCCTGCACAGTCTCAGGAAGGCCACAGACCACAAGCTCCCCCTGGCCTTGCTTCCTCCTCCTTTTCCACCCCCAACCTAGCTCCTACCTCCTCCCTCTCCGCGGACCTTTCTGGCTTCACATTTTGAGTCTCTCTTTTCTATTTTGTTGTACTGTTTATATTTAAGAAACTACCTTCACAAAAGTGTTTGTAAATAACAGTAGAGGATTTCTGATTATAAAACAAATAATGTAAATATAACCTATGAATTCTCCTATGTACACACAAGGGTAAACATGAACTTTTTTTCCCAAGTTGAAATCATAATTCTTTGTAGTAACCTGTTTTCATCACTTCTCAAAATATTGTGAAGTTTCCCTACATGGGGCATCGTGACAGGATTGCACAGTGCTTAAGAACAAGGATTCAAGGGCCAGCAGGCCTGGATTTCAGACCCTGACTCTGCCACTCATTAGTTTTGTGACTAAGCAGGCTACTCACCTCTCTGGGCCTTGTCTTCATCATCGATAAAATGAGGATGATAATAGAACCCATCCTCACAGGCTAAATGAAGGAGGTGGGCCTGACCTAGAACATGGGAAATGCTCAATGAACACCAGATATTAGTATTGCTGTTGCTGCTGCTGCTGCTGCTGCGTCGCTTCAGTCATGTCCGACTCTGTGCGACCCCATAGACAGAAACCCACCAGGCTCCTCCGTCCATGGGATTTTCCAGGCAAGAACACTGGAGTGGGTTGCCATTGCCTTCTCCAAGTATTGCTGTTACTCCTAACCTAATGACAGAGCCTGGCATCCTGGCCCCACCTCATACCCTGGATCCTATAGCTGGATCCCAGCACTGACCCTGAGTCCTTATCTGGGTCTCCCAGGCTTACCTTGGGTCCCTTCAAGACCCCTGGGCTCGTTGGGAGGCTGGTGTCCAGGGGCAGCTCCCAAGGAGCCTTCAGGGAGATTTCAGAAAGATTCTTCCCTGGGTCCTCAGTGACTCAAGGAAGAAGAGGGATTAGAGAAGGAAGAAAGGAGAAGGGAGAAGGTGAGAATGGCCCTGATATAGCCAGGCCCTGGAGAGCTGGCCCAGAGCTTTTCAAGTCTCCATCGCTCAGGGGCTTCCTCAATGGTGTCTGAGGCCTGGGTCCCCCCTAGAAGGCATCTCAGGAAAAGATGTAACCCCCAGAAGAGCACATTTACAGACCTGTTCTCACTGACCAGGAGGGGTGAAGACCCTATCGTGACCACCCCTCCAAGGAGTTGCTAAGACTTGAGGGCACAGCTTGGGATTCTCTCTGTTCTTTGGCCTCGGGAGTGACCCGCTGACCTCTAAGTGTGAATGTCGATGTTGGGTGGCAGCCACACGGGGCTGGGGGTTCAGCTCTGAGCTCCGGGGTCTGCAGGAGATGAACAACTACCGGCGGGCCATGCAGAAGATGGCAGAGGACATCCTGTCACTGCGGAAACAGACCAGCGTCCTGGAGGCAGAGAACCGCATGCTGAGAAGCCAGCTGGCCCAGAAGGAGGTAGAAGAGGAGTCAGCCAGCCCCAACAAGGCCCAGAACCTGGGTGAGGGCGTGCAGGCCACCGAGGGAATA
>NW_011494753.1:9135543-9162726 GCF_000754665.1 Bison bison bison | reverse complement strand
CCCCACCTGCACCCGCCTCAAGTATTCCAATTTGAATTGGGAGGTGCCTCCTCCCTGAGCCAGCTCCTCCACCACCACTAGCATCCATGAAGCAGAAACTGCTGCTGACTGAGCTGGACATGAAGAAGCTGAGGGACAAGGTGCAGCGTTTGCAGAGTGAACTGACTCTAGTAAGCCAGGGCTCAGAGGGCAGAGGGGAAGGGCGCTCGGGAGGGAGTACCTGAAAGTGGGAGGGAGTACCTGAAAGTAGAAGGGAGAGGGACATAGGGGCCAGGGGGCCAGGGAAGTGGTGAACTGAGCAGGGGGAGCTGGGGTGGACCCTCGGGGCCAAGGGCACCCCTGTTCCCCCTTCTCCCCTCTCTCTGCAACCCCCACCACCATCAGAAGAATGATCGAGAAAAGGAGCTGCTCCTCCTACCCCAGGCTCAGCAGCCACAGGCTGCGCTGCTGAAGCACTACCAGGACAAGTTGCAGAAGATGAAGGCGCTGGAGGAGACCGTGAGGCACCAGGAGAAGGCAGGTAGCAGAAGGGCCAGGCTGCCCCGGATCCGGCCACTGAAGGGAAAGTGTGATGCCCCCGGGCCAGCCCAGCCTCTGTGCTCCGCCCTCCAGGTGATCGAGAAGATGGAGCAAGTGCTGGAGGACAAGCTGCGCAAGAGGAGCAAGCCCCTGCAGGACAAGCCGCAGGGAAAGCCCAGCATGCGTGAGTCTGCTCCCGCCCCTGCAGGCCCTGCCTTCTTGAGGCCTCTCAGTTTCAGCAGCACCTTCAAACTGCGCAGAGGGTGCTAGTTCCCCATTCATTCAGACACTCAGCACTTCCAGAGGTCCCTGAACTCCCTTCTCCTGCCAGGGAGCCCCTCAGAACACAAGGGAGGGGACACAGCGTGTGCACCATGCTAGAAAGAGGCTCTGACCTTCCAGAAGCAGCTCTGAGACTCAAGTGAACAGAAATGGGCTACCTGCAAAGTGGGGCTTTGCCAGGCAGCAGTTCCCTCAAATTATATGCTCATCTCCCTACATTTTCAAAGAGTCTGCTTCTACAAAATAAACAGAAAAAAAAATATTTTGGTTAAGTCCATGATTTACTTTCTCCATCAATGTTAACCAAAGCCATCCAGAACTGCCCATCCGAGGCAGCTCTGATGAGCAAAAGAGAACCAGGTCACACGGGATCAGGTCAGCCCAAGCGGAGGATTTCTGTGCCACCTCACTGGAGACCCCCATAAGCCCAGCCCTGTGACAGCCTTCACTGCATGGGGGTGTCAGTGGGGGGGTATTTTTGAAGGCCTTTAACAAACAATGAAAGTTGGGCCCGCCTTTCAGGAACCCTGAGGTTAGCATGAGAGATGAGAAGGCAATCTCGGGAAAGGAAACAGCCAGGCCCTCGCCCAGGGAGTAAGGATGCCAGAAGCAGAAAAAGGAGGAAAGATAGAGATGAGGAGCTGAAACAGACCCAGGACAAAGGGCAGGGCAGTGATTAGGGAGATCACCCAGGTCAGATTGTAAAGAGCCTAAAACCATGGCCTCAGGAGGCATGTGGACCTGATCTCACTGGCAGTAGGGAGCCATAGCTGGGGAGCAGAGGACGAGCAGAAAGAAGGAAAACACTGAGGCAGATTGGACCAGGCACACGGAGGCAGGAAAGCCTATCTCATGCACATCTATGGCCGCATTCACAGCCTTCCCCATACTCTCAGCCTCTGGCCTTCCCCCGGGTCCTACGGGCGAGAATCTGCCTGTTGACGTCTACTCAGTGCTGCTCACGGAAAACTTGAGACTGCAGGCAGAGCTGGATAAGAGCTGCCACCAGTCAGCCCCCATCATTCTGCAGCCGCAGGCCGTGCCGGTAAGAGCCACCAGCACAAGCGTGGTCCTGGGCCTGCCTACCCAGGTCACCAGGTGCCCAGAAACCATTCACCACACAATCCGAGGTGAAGCCCCAGACCAGGAGCTAGGTTTCCCAGGGTCTTCAGTGTGCCTGGAATCTCTGGAGAGTCTCTAGCTCTTGGGCCTTGGCTTTTTTCCCCTGGAGAACACTCACGAGTCTGAAAGCTTCACCCTTACCCTCATCTAGTATCATGGGAGAGCAAGCAAACCCCTAGCTGACCCCTGAGCCCATTTGCCACTGGCTGGCTGCAGTGGGGCTCCACACAGGGCTCTCAGTACTCCATCCTGGAGCATTTCCTGGGATTGGTACAGCCTTGGAGAACCCTTTCCCTGATCCCAGGTGGACCCTGGGGAGTTGGGAGCAAGAGGAGACCTGGCAGAGAGCCTGTAAGAGACAGAAGCCCCGGGCCACTCCAGGGGCACCCTGCCCGCACAGGTGGGTGTCCCTGGCCCCTCCCCTTCTGAGGCTGTTACAGGTGTCCCTGCTTTATGCAAACCCAGAGACCGAACATTTGGAATTACAAGCCAGGTGGGCTGGGCACAGCAAAGTTTTTCTCTTCATCACAGGATTCGCAGGAGGTGAGTTCTGTTTGAAAGCACCCTCGATGCGTGGACATCCAGGTAAAGAGCGGAAGATGGGGAACCCTCACTTTACAAACAGATCCTTTACTTTACAGAAAGACCCCCCCCCCAGCTCAAGATTCCCTTCTGTGCACTAACCTAGTGCTCCCTAGTATTAATGCATCTTTTCTTAAAAAAGATTTATTCATTTATTTATGGCTGTGCTGGGTCTTCGTTGCTGTGTGGGGCCTTTCTCCAGCTGCAGTGAGCAAGGGCTACTCTTCGCTGTGGTCCATAGGCTTCTCACTGCAGTGGTTTCTCTTGCTGCAGAGCGTGGGCTCCAGGCACGTGGGCTCAGTAGTTGCGGCTCCCAGGCTCTAGAGCACAGGCTCAATAGTTGTGGCGCATGGGCCTAGTTGCTTCGGCAGCATGTGGGATCTTTCCAGATCAGGGGTCAAACTCGTGTACCTTGCACTGGCAGGTAGGTTCTTCACCCCTGAGCCACCAGAGAAGCCCTCCCTGGTATATTTTTAAATTTTTAACTGATGTATAAAAATTTCATACACTCGAAATACATGGGGAGAACAGCTGTGAAAAAGCCACATGCCAAGTGTGAAACCCTGGACAGGGGCTTTGGCCCTGAGTCTGAGGTTCTGCAAAGAGCCGGACACGACTGAGCGACTGAACAACAACTGGGGCTCTGCATTGGGAGCTGAACTTGGAGCTTGGACCTGGCTGATTTCTTCCTCAGTGTCACCTGGCCTCCCGAGCTCACACAGCTACAGCCCCTGACGGGGACCATGTGCGAATTTCTGCTTTGCCCACAGGATCTCCTTGCCAGTAATTCAGACAAGTTTAACCTCCTGGCCAAGCTGGAACGAGCTCAGAGCCGGATCTTGTCCCTGGAAAGCCAGGTAGGTGAGGTGAAGGGGCCACACAGGCCAGAGAGCCTCCACTCAGTCAGAGACCCGGCTCCGCCTCTATATTTCAGGAGGGTTGGGGGCTCCGTGTGTGAGGAGGGTCAAGGCTCCAAGTTTGAGGAGGGTTTGGCTCCATTTGTGACCAGAGTCGGGGCTCTGTGTTTGAAAAGGATCAGGGCTGTATGTGTGAGGAGGGTCAGGACTCAGTTCATGACCAGGACTGGGGCTCCCTGTATTTAGACTATCAGGACTCCCTACTTAACTACATTTGGGCTCAGTGTGTATGTGTAGGATCAGGACTCAGTCTGCATCCAGGGTCAGGGGTCCATTTGTGACCAGGATTGGGGGCTCCATTTTGTGACCAGGGCCTGGTGTGTGACTAGGGTCGGGGCTCCCTGTGTGATCAGGGTTGGGGTCCAGTGCATGAGGGGGATTGGATCTCTGGGGGGTGATCAGGGTGGGAATTTCCTCTGTGAGGAGGGTCGTGGCTCAGTGTGTGACTAGGGTCAGTGCTCTGTATGAGAGGAGGGTCAAGGCTTCGTGTGTGATCAGGGTGGGGGCTCTGTGTGTGTCGAGGGTTGGTGATGGGTGGTTTTATTTTTAATATTTATTTATTATTCGGCTGCTTCGGGCCTTAGTTGCAGCACACGGGGTCCTCGTTGTGTCGTGCGGGATCTTTCCTTGCAGGGCACAGACCCTAGTTGTGGAGAGCACGGGCTCAGTAGTTGTGGCACACGAGCTTAGTTGCCCCGAGGCATGTGGGAGCTTAGCGCGCCTGCGTCCCCTGCGTTGCGAAGCAGATTCTCAACTGCTGAATGACACGGGTGTCTCAGTAATCAGTTTTGGTCTAGGGTTTGGACTTCCTGTGTGAGGAGTGTCAGAGCTCAGTGTGTGAAGAAAGTCAGGGTTCCCTTTGTGACCAGGGTCAAGGCTGCATGTTAGAGTAGGCTTGGGCCCAGGTCAGTCTCCATGCATGACCAGGGTGGGAATTCTCTGTGTGACCAAGGTCAGAGCTCTGTGTGTGTCTGGCACTGGTGATCGGTGTTTGCTAGGGTCGGGACTCCCTGTATGAGGAGGTTGGGACTCCAAGTGTGAAGAGGGTCAAGGCTTGCTTTGTGACCAGGATTTGTGTTTCAGGACGGTTAGGGCTATGTGAGAAGAATTGGGGCTTCACTGGTGACAAGGGTCAGGTCTGCATGTTAGAAGAGGGTTGGGGCTTAGAGCGTGAGGAGAGTTGAAGCTCCATGTGTAAAGCCTCGAGAGTGGGGGCTCTGTGTGTTTGGAGGGTCAGATCTCTGTATATGACCAGTGTCAGGGCTCCATATGTGACCGGGATCTGGGCTCATTGTTTGTCCAGGGATGGAGCTCCCTGTTTGACCATGTCTGGGCTCAGTGAGGAGGGTCAGGGTTCAGTCTTCATCTGGGGTCAGAGCTCCATTTGTGACCTGGGTTGGGGCTCCTTGTATGAAGGGTCAGGTCTCCATGTGTTTGGAGGGTTGGGGCTCAGTGTGTGGGGAGGGTTGCGGCTCCATGTGTGACCAGGGTCAGGACTCAGTGTTTGTCCAGGGTCAGGGCTCCCTGTGTGACCACGTCTGTGCTCAGTGAGGAGGGTCAGGGTTCAGTCTGCATCCAGGGTCAGGGCTGCACTTGGACCAGAGTCCAAGTTTGGTGTGTGACTGGGTCCATGCTCCATGTGTGATCAGGGTGGTGGCTCAGTTTGTGAGGAGGGTCTGGGATCTGTGTGTCAGGAGAGGTGGGGCTCCATTTGTGACCAAGGGGGCTTCCTTGGTGGCAAGACCTGGGTTCAATCCCTGGGTGGGGAAGATCCCCTGGAGAAGGGAACAACTACCCACTCCAGTATGCTTGCCTGGAGAATTCCATGGACAGAGGAGCCTGGTAGGCTATAGTCCATGGAGCTGCAAAGAGTTGGACACAACTGAGCGACTTTCACTTTCACTTTGTAATCAGGATCAGGGCTCCCTGTGTGATCAGGTTTGGGGTTCAGTGAATGAGGAGTTTGGGGGCTCAACTCGTGACAATGGTAGAGGTGAGACAGGGTTTCCCGTATGTACAAGGAGGGCTGGAGCCCCATGGTGGAGGATTGGTTGGACCCATTGTAATAGCGTCTGGGCTCAGTCCGCTGGTGAAACTAAGAGAAGATCCATCAGTCATAGTCAAGCTGTCACTTAGTCCCTCTTCACCCACTCTTGTCACCCTGAGGTCTCTTGGGAAGGTAGTAGCTAGCCCACATGAACCAGAGTTTTGCTTTTTCCCCTAAGAGCAGGCTCAGGTAGGCTGTCCTAGCTCTCAGGGAGGGGCCATGCTGCCTGGTGGTTCTCCATCTATGCCTCTTCATGTCTATAGTTAGAGGACTCAGCTCGGCGCTGGGGACGAGAGAAGCAGGACTTGGCCACCCGGCTGCAGGAACAAGAATATGGTTTGCGGCACCCTTCCAACAGTCGCCACAGACGTGCCCGTGAGCGATCCCCATGGGGGAGCTTCTCGGGGCTTGGGTGGAGGGTCTGGCAGCCACCCCACCTCCAGAGTCACTAGACCCTGAGAAAAACTGTCCAGGGGGCCCTGCTTCCTGGCTGGTAGTCAGAAGACCCAGGCTCAGCTTCTGCTGAGTTACCAGCTGAAGCTCTTGCTCCATCTCAATGCCCCTGGTCTAAGGGGAAGTGAATCCTGCCAAGACATGTCCTCCCCTTCAGGTAGTGATGAGTATCACCAATGAGGTGGCTGTGGTTGACAGCTTGCCCACAGGGCATTTCTCAAATGCCCTGGCACTGGCTGTACCTTAGGACCGGATTTGCTCATGGGCAGAGTAGCTGTGGCCCCACCCCACCGCACAGTGCCTAAGATTCCCCAGTGAACATGCCCTTCTCAGGCAAGTGCAGTGCTGCAGACCTGCCAGAGATGGGATCGTGCTGCCAGAGAGAAACCTTGCCAGCTTCCCAAGAACAAACAGGCCCCTCAAGCTCAGCCCTGGGCCACCCAGCCCCACAAAGCAAACCCCCTGATTGCTCCTGCTCTTGAATTATCAGTATTTTGCTTCTTTCCTGGCTCCTGGCCAGATCTGAAAAGGATGGGGGGCTGGGGGGTGGGAGGAATACCAGGCTACCTTAGTAGACTCACCCACTGAGCCCTGAAGACTCTGGGAAAAATTAGGTATGACCTACTGTGGTTAAATGAGTTTGGAAATATTTGAGAAGTCATGACCCACTGGATTTCGGATTGTCTGAGGCATGACTTTCCAAGAAAGATGCATTTTATTGGTTCATTCCTCTAGGGGCAGGGGCATACTCACTTCATCTTGCTTTGCCACCACAGAACCCCTCCAAGGACCAAACGCAACCCTCCAAGTTGGACCCCTTGATGCCCAGCTCAGAGACTAAGCTCAAAAAGCTCTCGAAATCTCAACAGACTGACTCCTAGCAGGCCACCCCCTCTGCATGCTGGAGTCGCAGCCCCACCCCCTTAAAATGACTTTATTAAATGCTGTATGTCAGTGAGCATTCACCCCTTTCCCAGAGCAGGGCAGCTTGGGGTACCTAAGCTTCCTCCTTCCAGACCCCACTCTGGGTCTGGGCCTTCTGCTGTAGCCCTGTAGCCTCCTGCCTGTCCCAGGAGCTACTCTCTTTAGAGAGTCCAATGCCATAGTGGACTCAGGACAGGGGTGGGCAGGGAGAGGGAAGAGGCCTTTCAAAGCAGGAGCCAGGGAGACAAGTCCCATTCAGACCTCCAAAAGAACTGAGACCACCAGAGGTCAGCTGGTAAGAGAGGCTGGGATTTTCTACCTGCCCCTCAACATGTATCATATCTGAAATCCTTTATTTCAAGTTTGGTTTATCTGTTTCTTGGGAAGCAAAAGACTTGAAGCCTGCCTGTGACAATCAGTTACGTGTTAGTATGAAATACTCCATTCACGAGGGATAGGCTGAGCTGGTAGTGTTGTGTCTAAACACATCCAGGGACAGAAAAGCAGAAGGGGCTAGAAGAAGGAGCCCTCCACTGACAGTTAGAAGGCCTGGCTTCTAGCTACAAGCCTGCTGTGTTACCCTGAGTGACTCAAGCAACCTCTCTGGGCTAACATCTGTGACTGTAAGGCCCTCCAACTCTAACATTTCCAAGCAAAACTGACTCAAGCCTGGAGAAAGGAAAGGAAGCAGGAAGGATAAAGACAACAAGGAAGAGGATTGTGATGAGGAAAAGCAGAAAGGCTCCAAGAGTGAATTCAGAACCTGCAGATCCTGGTAGAAGAGGCCAAGCCATCTGGGCTGCTATCCTGAGCAGCACTAGCCCCCTATGTCTGCCTGACTTGGACTTGGGTAGCCAAGGGCCAGGGAGGATCAGGTACCTGGTCAAGTTAGGAGTCACAGAACTCAGAGGGGGCCAAGAGGGTTAAAATTGAGACCATTGTCAGGCGGTCCAAATAATGCACCAGAGACTGCCCCAGTCTCCCTGCCTAATGCCCAGAGCTTGGACCTGTGGGCCCATCCCACTGGGGCAGGAAGTTAAGGCCTGGGGAAGTCCAGAAAAGGGTGGTCAGGTGGGGTAGAGGAAGCATGCGGGCCTCTTCTTCCCAGAATCAGTCACCTCACACCAGCCCCTCACCCACATCCTCTTCACCACATCATCCCCAGACATCATGCTCGAGACTCTCACTGGCCCTTGGCAGGAAGTCCTCATTGCCCCACAGGGAATTCCCACCCAAGGCTCAGCCAAGCAGAGCACTGTGGGAGCCTCACCCATGAGAGGCGGGCCCCGGGAGCCAGGATTGGCCCACAACCTCTCAGGCTGCCCTGTTCTCTCAACAGAACTCTGCCAAGTTCTTTATCCCTATGCCAGCTGCTCCAGGGGTGCAATGGCAATAGCCCTCCATCTGCTCTGCCTCATAAGCAACGGGACAACAGGGAGGTGGAGCCTATTGGCTCCTGAGCTGCTATAGGTGGGGGGGTCCCAGCAGAAATGGCTTCAAGGGCAGCAGTTCTCCATTCATACTCAGATCTATCTGCTGACCTGGGTCAGAGAGCATCTCTCCAAGTGTGATGACTACCTTAGGGGGTCAGATGGAAAATGAAAGCACTTTGCAGCGTTCACTCGTTTATTGCCTTCATGGGATGGGAGAAGAAGGGGAAGAGGTAGGGTGAGACAGGGGTGCCTCAGCTGAGCGGAAGCAGCTGACCCCTGAGTGCCAGCTTCATCTGGTCAGACCTAGCCAGAAAGGTGCAAGAGGTGTGGACTGAGCGAGCAATGGAGGTGCGAGTACCTCCATGGCCCCACCCCCTCGGGCCGTCTTCCCACACCCCAGCTAGCTGGATTGGTGGAAAGGGCAGTGCCCGCCCTCTCCGGTCACGCCTGGGGCGGGTCCTGGTTGAAGGGGCGGAAGACAAGGAAGATGGGCTTGTCCGGCGTCAGGATGAGGTTGAATATGGTGTCCACGTCACCGATATGCTGCATTTCAACCTTGAAGTTCTCCAGAATCTGAGAAAGAGGGATAGTGGGCTTAGGGGAGAGGCGGGGTGGGTCTGTCTCCCCCAGCCCAGGCTCATTCACCTGGGAGCAGTTGCGTGTGATGTGAGATGCTCCAAGTGGGTCTCCCTCCAGCTCCTACTGAACCCTGTGCAGAGCCTGAAAATACCACTAGCCCTCCGTCCCCCTGGTTCAGGCTTTCACTTTGGTTTCTATGAAACCTTTTCCACCCCACCCCCCTTCCATCATAAGTTCTGTGGGAACTTATGGCCAGGGAGCACCCGTGGATGGTGAGTGGATTTGCCCCAAAAGGAGACCGCAGGAGGTTGTTGGGGAGGGGAGACCAAGTCCCGGGAGACAGATGTCCCCAGGTCAGACTCACGTGGATGAGGAAGAGGGTCATCTCCAGCTCGGCGATCCGCCGGCCCACGCACTGCCGCACTCCCCAGCCAAAGCCCAGGTTCCGGAAGTGGATGAGGTCTTTGTCTTTACTCAGCCACCTGGTTGGGTCAAACTTGTCCGGACTGGAGAAGAAGGCAGGGTCTCGGCCCATGGCATAGATGGCCACTTGCACCAGTGTCTGAGGACAAGGTGAGCCGAGGTCTGAATAGGCCTTACCTCCTCACAGCCCGGAACAATAACAGCACAGCATAATACCCACTATGTGATCTTGAATAAGGCCTCACCTCTCCCTGAGCCTCGTCCATCCAATGCGTACCACCGAAGACACTAGGCTGGGGACGGGCCAAGAGATTGTCCTGCCCTTTTCCTCAGTCCCAGAGGACCCTCAGAAACCCAGGCAGCCCATGGAATCTCCCTCCTAACCTAGAAGTCCAGCAACATCCCAAAACCACCGTCCACTGTGACCATCCCCTCTGCCCTTCATTCACACTGGGACCACTGCTGCCAAGGACCCCACCAGCCAGCCCCAGGAAGAAAGGCAGGACAGAAGCCCCCCTTGCCACTATCTTATGCAATTGCAGTCTGCCCCTGGCCTCCCCTGTCTGACTGACAGAGCCTGCAGCCTTCTTGCCACACCTACCTTGGCAGGAATCAGGTAATCTTGAAGAACCAAGTCACTTTCAGGGTATCTCTGCAGGGTCACGGAGATGGGGTGGAGTCTGCCAGTGAAAAGCATTCAGAAGCTGATGCCCCAAGGCCTGGACAGAGGCCCAGCCCCCAGCATGGCAGCTCAGCTCCAGCTGCACACCCTGGCGGGGGGTGGTGGTCTGGAGGCAGGACCCCTCCTCCCCATTCCCAGCTGTCTTCCCCAGACTCCTCACTTCCTGCTACCCATCTTCTCCACCAGCCCATCCTTGTAACCCTGTGCTCAGGCAGCACCCTGTCCCTGCCCAGGGATTTGAGGGGGTGGGGTGGGGCGGGGCAGGCATAGGTGGGAGTGGGCTTGCCTCAGCGTCTCCTTGATGCTAGCTTTGAGAAGTGGGACCATTTGCAGCATCTTGCTTATGTCTCCCTCTGCCTGGCGTCGGGCATTCAGAACCTCCTCCCGCAGCATCTCCTGCACATTCAGGCTGCGTGCCATCTCGTACAAGTGCCATTGCAATGTCATGGATGTCTGGTGGAGAGTGTGGGGGTGCAGAAAACCCAGAGGGCTGGTTACTCATGGGGCATCTAGACCCATGCTAAATTTTCATTGCCAAACACTTCCCCTCACCCTCGTCCAGGGATCCAGAAACCACTATCCACATAAAGCAAAACACAATTCAGAAGGCAAATGTCAGGACTTCCCTGGTGATCTGGTGGCTAAGACTCTGCATTCTCAAAGCAGGGGTGGCCCAGGTTCAACCCCTAGTCAGGGAACTAGATCCTGCCTGCTGCAACAAAGACCTGGTGCAGCCAAATAAATAAATTTTTTTTTTTTTTGAGGCAAATGTCCAAGAAGCTTTTCTTGTGGTCCAAGCAGGAATGTTTGGGGCAGCACTTATCCCTGCCCTCCCCACTCATGTCACCAGAGCCCTCCCATCTTCCCCGCCAGTAGAGGGTCAGCCATATAACTAATGCCTTCTTCCAAAGGACTCCAGAGGCCTTAAGAGGCCAAATCCTACTTCTGTAATGATTGTACTCCTGATGACTGCCATTCCTCTTGAAATGCCTGTTAAATGAGCAGCCCTCTCCCCAGTAGCAGAGAAGGCAATGGCACCCCACTCCAGTACTCCTGCCTGGAAAATCCTATGGACGGAGGAGCGTGGTAGGCTGCAGTCCATGGGGTCGCTGAGGGTCGGACACGACTGAGTGACTTCACTTTCACTTTTCACTTTCATGCATTGGAGAAGGAAATGGCAACCCACTCCAGTGTTCTTGCCTGGAGAACCCCAGGGATGGGGGAGCCTGGTGGGCTTCCTTCTATGGGGTCACACAGAGTCAGACATGACTGAAGTGACAGCAGCAGCAGCAGCTCCCCAGTAGAACTTCCCCCTAAATGTAGCATCTGCCTATAGTAGTATAGCATAAAGTGAGGCTCATAAATGCTGAAACCAGAACAACCAGACCTGTTTTATGTCAGAGTTGCAATTAGCATGTGGTCTATACTGAGACTGACCAGCTAATCTCAGGGCTAATGTAGTGAGTGTTAACTTTCACTGGAGGTATGAGTGATCCTCCTCAGGCCCCATAGTACAGATTCTTCAGTGATGGAACTGGAATATGACCTAGGGCTAGACACATGGTGTTGGCATATTAACTTGCCAAGGATCATATTTTGGTCCAAGAGGTTTGGACATGCTTCTTATTCCTCCCAGTGGAAGCAATTGTGAAAAAATGCCATCCAGTCACTTCCCAGCTTGAAATTCTTGCCTGGATCCCTGGAGTCCCCAGATCAAGTCCAGAGGCTGTGACCAGACCCATGGACCCCCTCCAATACCTGCCGGTTGCTCCCAGCCCACTGCCACCTCTCTCCAGCATGCTCCAGCCGCCCTGAGCTACACACAGTTCCTGAAGCCCAGAAATCTTCCTCATGCTGTTCCCTTTTCCTACAGTTCCCTTCCCAGCCTAGGAAGCAGGTGTGTACCCCTCCCTCAAGGCTCAGATCAAATGCATGTAATTGTCTCATTTTTTCCAAGGCCCAACACAGCGTGGGTACTCAGGAGATACTTGTTTAATAAGTAACAGGGCTGGTGACGAGGCATCAGGTACTGACAACACTGAGAAAAGAGGAGAGACCAACATGGCTTTTGCAGGATGAGGAGAGGGACTACTGGCTGTATTCAACTAAGTTAGGGCTTCCCTGGTGGCTCAGATGGTAAAAGAATCTGCCTGCAATGCACGAGACCTGGGTTCGATCCCTGCAGAGGGGAACGGCTACCCACTCCAGTGTTATTGCCTGGAGAATTCCATGGACAGAGAAGCCTGGTGAGCTATAGTCCATGGGGTGGAAAAGAGTCAGACACGACTGAGTGACTTTCACTTTCACTTTTCACTTTCACCTGAATTACTGGTTGTGTGACCTTAATGAAGTTCCTTAACCTCTCTGTGCCCCAGTTTCCTCATCTCAACAAAGGGGAACAGTAAAATACTGCAAAGTGTTGTTTGTGAATGCTAAATGGGTTAAAAGAGTTAATGTGAAAAGCTTAGGATCCTGCTTGCTGTATAGTGCTTGCTTAATAAATATTACCCAAGAATAACAGCTGCTCTGGTGCAGGTGAGCTTTTAGGGGGGAATCCCTTTTACATGACTGACAATGAACTATGTTTAAAATATGCTCAAAGCCTCCATCTGCAGCCCAGGAATGGAAACTCCTGCACTGGAGGTTAGAGCACAATGCAAATAGAATACCTAGGAAATGAAGTTATTCACCCAGCGGCTTTGTCACCTGCTTCTCCCCAGTCCTGAAATGCTATTTCCTCTCTCTCCTCCTGGCACAAGAGGGAAGACAAGTTGACTTTACTCTGTGGAGTGCTCTCCCTGTCCTGTAAGGCCACATTGGTCTCTCCCCTCTTCTTAGCATTGTCAGTACCCAGTACCTCGTCATCCAGCCCTTTAAGGTGAAGAGGTGGTCGTCTGGGCCCATGCTGCCTCCTTGTCCTGGGCTGAATCGTGTCCCTCCCAAATTCATATGTTGAAGTCATAACCCCCAGCACCTCACAGTGTGACTGTATTTGGAGAGAGGGCCTTTAATAAGATAATTAAGGTAAAATGAGAGCTTCCCTGGTAGCTCAGCATTATAGAACCCGCCTGCCAATGCAGGAGACACCGTTCGATCCCTGAGTCAGGAAGATCCCCTGGAGGAGGAAATGGCAACCCACTCCAGTATTCTTGCCTGGTAAATCCCGTGGACAGAGGAGCCTGGCAGGCTGCAGTCCATGGGGTTGCAAAAGAGCGGACACAACTTAGCTACTAAACAAGGTAAAATGAGGTCATATGGGGGGGTCCCTAATCGAATAGGATTGGTGTCCGTGTAAGAAGAAAAGGGAGTGTTAGTTGCGGCACAGGAACTCTTAGTTGAGGTATGTGGGATCTTGTTTCCCAACCAAGGATCGAATCCAGGCCCCCTACATTGACAGCATGGAATCAGAGTTCAAATGCTGCAACTAAAGATCCTGCATGCTGCCACTAAGACCTGGCTCAACCAAATAAATAAATATTTTTTTGAAAAGAAAAAGAAGGAAGTAAGGAAAATCATGTGAAGATGTAGGAAGAAGACAGCCATCAACAAGCCAGGCAGAGGGGCTTCAGAAGAAAGCAACCTTGCTGATACATTGATCCAGAATTATGAGCCGCTACACTTTTGTGGTTAAAGTCACCCAGTCTGTACTATTTTGTCATGGCACCTCTCACAAACTTATACACGCTTCCCGTCTGAGCCATTTAGGATATTTGAGGTCTGCTGTATTCATCTTTATAGTCTTGGGGCCTGAATCGTAACTAGCAATCAAGAAACGCTAATGAATTAACCCTCACCATCACATTGGCTTGAGGAAGTTTAAGGTTTAGGAAAAGGGAAGGCACACAGGACAGAGAAATTTTGACATTCAAGAACAGAAGCTTCTGGGACTTCCCTGAAGGTCTAATGGTTAGGACTCCACGTTCCCAGTGCAGAGGGTCTGGGTTCAATCCCTGGTCAGGGAACCAGACCCTACAGGCCACAACTAAAGATCCACGTGCCACAACCAAGTCCTGACACAGCCAAACTAATACAATAAAATAAATACTGAAAAAGAAGTTTCTTGGATATTATTCTGCCTGTGGACCTCTGGGAGACACCATGCATGATGCCTTCAGACACTGGAGGCATCAAGGGGGACTGAGGTCTGGAAGAGGGGGCATGGAAGGCAACAAGAAGATTTGGAGGGCAAGCCCAGGGCAAATTCCACTGGTTGGCTCCCAGCTTCTCTGAGATCCCGCCTGCCTTCCTGATACCAAGTAAGCTTTGTCACCCACCTGTACCTAGTCACCCCCTCTTCACTGGCAAAGAAAAAAAGGTGGATCAGCCTCAAGGCACGCTCAGTGGATGACTGACTTGAGCTCGCCCTCCTAGAAGATTAGCATCTAGGAAGTGGGGTCAGGAGAGGGAGATGGAGCCCTCATGGACAGGGGTTTCAGACAATGAGGAAGGCTGTGGGGAAAGGGCGCAGGAAGGGACCGGATGTACCTCTACGGCCACCTCACTGGGTCCTCACCGTGTCCACACCCCCTGCCAGCATCTCCGTAATATTGGCCTTGACATCCTCCAAGAGCATCTTCTCACTTTTCAGGAGGCAGTAGAGGATGCCTGGGTAATTCCTAAATTCTGTTTTCCGTCTCAGGTCCTGGTAGAAGATCTCAGTGTATTTTTCAGCTGTGGGGCAGGAAGAAAGAAAACAGAGGGAGGCCAGAAATTTCCCTGGCTGTGCAGGGGTTAAAATCCATGCTTCTACTGCAGGGGGCACGGAGTCAATCCCTGGGCAGGGGAATAAGATCGCACATGTTTCAAGATGGCCAAAAAAAAGAAAAAGCAGCGAGGCTCTCTGCAGAGGGGCAAGAAAGAGCACAAGGGCTTGAGGATTCTGGAGCCCTGCACTTTCTTGGCTGCTGTTTCTCTGAGGAGCATGCTCTATAAAGTTCCTCATACCTGTTGTGGTTTTTTTAAATTATTATTTAGGGTAAGTGCTATCATGCCCATTTTACAGATAAGGAAACAGAAGTCCATCTAAGATGATAACTTGCACAAGGTCACAAGGGTGTCAGGGCAGAGGCAGGATTTAACTCCAGACCTGGCATCATCACCACATCCCAGTCAGCCTTCTCCACCCTTTACGAATCCCTGTCACCGAAGCCCTGCTCTGTCACCAAGCACAGCCATGTCTGAAATGCTGGTCTTTAACCCATGTTGGGAATCCTGGGCTCCTTGGAAGAATATGACAGACTTCTTTAATCCTCTTTCTCCAGAAAAATCTGATCATCCTCAGGAGCCAGCTTTCTGCATACCATATGCAGGGGTTCCTGGGCCTTCCCGATGGCCATCCATGGGTTTTCTACACGGCAAGTCATAACTTGGGACAAAGCGGCAGGCCAAGGTCTGAGGCTCCCAACTGACTTTCTCTCTCCCTCTGTGTCTTTCTCCCCACTCCCCCAACCCTCAACCCTCCAACCCAGGCCTGGATTTCCCATCTCCAGAGGCAAACAGGGCTCTCCTGGCTTCCACCTGTGACTGCCCAGGGTACAGCCCTCACCTTTATTGAAAATTGTGTCCCATGCGGCTACATGGTCCCTCCAAGTCTTGGTTCTGAATAGACGGTACAGTTCTGGAGGGACGTTGAGCAGAGGGACACTGGTGTGGAACATCTTGTAGACGGCATCAATGAACTTCTGGGCCTCGGGGTTCACTGTCTCCTCCAGCATCCCCAGGCGCTCCCCAAATATGACATTGGTGATGGCTGCAAAGTTGAAGAATCTCATCCAACCTGACCATCTGAGAGCCTCAGCTCCCAGGAAACCATCGCCCCCCTCCCCAACACATGGGAGCCCTTGCATCCAACCTCAGCCTCCTTCAGTAAAGAAACTGACAGCTGAGTCCCAAAGGGCTGAAATTGCAGGAGTAAGGAAAACTGCCTTTGTGGCAGTCAGTCAGGCCCTTCAGAGGGTCATGGGACAGACCCTAAAAGGGATCCCTCAAGTGGGAGGCAGAGCCTCCAGCACAGCTGAGAAAAGGCTCAGACTGGGAGGAAACTGCCCTCTCCCGCTTCCAACAGCACCCCCCAGCAGCCTCTCAGCTTTCCTCCTGGGAAGAGAGACTTCTCATCTATGATTGACCAGAGTGGCTAAATACTTCCTGGAACAGGTCAGATGGGTGTCTGGGGGGACATCAATCCCCAGTAACTGGCCATCCAGGGCCCACTTGGCTGGTCATAAGAAGTCACAACAACCCCCAAGGGTTTCCTGCCTCTTGGGTCAGGAATTTTATGCCAAACCCTGGGCACTCCAAATCTCCTGCAGTGACCACATGATCCCTATCAAGCCACAGGGCCTTTGTATGTATTGTTCCCTCTGCCTATACTGCCCAACCTCTTTATTCCATCTGGAAAATTCCTACACATCCTCCAATACCCTGTTTCAATAACCCACCCAACCCTCCCCTCCCCTCCCAGACTTGAAAGGGAAGGTCTCTGTCCCAAGAGAGAGAGAGATTTGCTGAATGAAAGGCCAAGTCAAACCCTGGCTTTTGGAGGAAAGGGGCAATAGGGACCCACATTCTAGAAATTCTTGGCCCCATATCATGAATCAGATGAGAGCGTGCAGCTCTCCCCCCGGTAGCTGATGACAGAGAATGTGTTCAGTGGCTCCTCCCCGAAACCAATCCTGACACTTCTTCAGAGTCTATTCTGGGTCTCAAGGTGAGATGCTGGGTTCTCCCATCCCCAGGACTGTGGCCAGGTAGGTTCAAGTTCCTTACACTCAAAGGCAAAGTGAAACAGGTCTTCCTTGATGTCCCCTACAAACTTTCCGGAGCCCTGCTGCTTGATGCGCTTGTGCAGGAGGCTGACGAAGTCCTGAGACACTGGATTCAGCAGTGGGATGAAGTTCTTTATTGCCTCTGGAGCCATCACCTCCGTGTTCAGGACCACCCGGTCTTTCTTCCAGGTTCCTGACTTCCTGAGAAAACATGGGCCCTCAGGCCCTCATGGTCACAAACCCCAGGCCTGGCAAACACAGAGGGAACTGACTAGGCTTTCCCAGGAGGCTGAGCCACAGCTCAAAGTCCACTGCTCACATCCACAGCCCTCCCTACCCTCCCCTCCTCCCAGCTTCTGCCTGGCCTGGGCGGGACAGAGGGGAGGGAATAGGGAGGCTTGTGTGACAGAAAAAAAAAGGGTGAAGATCAAACCCCCAACCGTGCTCTACTCCCTCTGCTGCTGCTGCTGCTGCTGCTGCTTTAAACAAGATGGAAATCCTATTCTTAGAGCCTTTAAGTAACTGTCAAGCCCTCTAGTCTTGGCCTCTGCTGCAGGCCTGCCCTCCCCACCACTTCCACTTCCTCCTGGTCAGTCTCACCTCCTACCATTCAAGGGTCCCTCTACATCACCTTTTCTGGCGCCTGCATGGGCACAGCTGACCAACCTCTGCACCCCCAATGTCTCATTACTTTCATTGGTGGGGAACCTCAGGTGCCCAGAATTGGGTTAATATCCATTCCTATTCTCAACTTATGCCCATTCTTGAAAATAGATCTGTGCAAAGCCCTCTTTGTTATTTGGGGGCTTTTTATGCTTACAAGAATGTTATTATAAACTCACAGTCCAACATGAATACTAGAAACTTGATGATAACTTTCAGATGCCAACCCAGTCCTCCCACATCCTGCCTCCCTGCCTCCCAACCTAAATCTCTTATTTGCTTTTGTAAAAAGCTTTAGCTGCTGCTGCTGCTGCTGCTGCTGCTGCTGCTAAGTCATTTCAGTTGTGTCCGACTCTGTGGGACCCCATAGACAGCAGCCCACCAGACTCCCCCGTCCCTGGGGTTCTCCAGGCAAGAACACTGGAGTGGGTTGCCATTTCCTTCTCCAATGCGTGAAAGTGAAAAGTGAAAGTGAAGTCGCTCAGTCCCGTCCAACTCTTAGCGACCCCATGTACTGCAGCCTACCAGGCTCCTCCATCCATGGGATTTTCCAAGCAGGAGTACTGGAGTGGGGTGCCATTGCCTTCTCCAGTTTTATCTGATCAACATATATTTCCAAAACATGCTTTTTAAAAATGCATGCTTTTCAACATGCATGTTGAAAAATAAAATAAAACAAAAATGCATGCTTGTTTTCAACTTCTTATAAAAGCTGTCATGATTTGCTTTTTTTCACTCAGCTTATATCTCTAGTATCTTCTGTATTGTTGTATCATCTGTATTGTGTGAGACACGGAGTCTGTTCTTGTTGACTGGGGTCTGCCTCTGTCACTCTTTTCATGCTCCTGTTCTGCATTTAGGTGATTTCCCAGTTTTTGCTATTATGAACAACTGCATTGCAAACATTTTAGTACATATCCGTCTCAGTGGGTGGGGTGCGGGTATTCTTTGGAGTATATTCCTGAGTGCAGAATGACTGCATTATAAGCATGGGTTTATAATGGCTGCTTTATAAACATTCAACTGCAGGAAGTAATGTCCAACCATTTTCCAAAGTGGTGGCATTGGCTTTCAGTCCCACTAGCAAGCTAGGAGCACTCTAGCTGCTCCATATCCTCATCAACACTTGTTATGGTCACATTTCCTTTTTTTGATGAGCAATTTGGTGGAAAATGGTATCTATGCATTTAGATACACTGATTTGTTCATGCTTCTTACTGCTCCTTTAGACTATAAGGGACTCTCCTAGGGGCAGGGCTCCACCCTACTTGTCACTCAGAGTTCAGCACCAGGACTAGCACATAGGAGGCACTCAATAAAATGGGTCTTACTGGATGAACCAATGAATGAGAACTTTTCAAGGCCTTTAATTACTCAGTAAGATCTTCTTCCTGACCATGTTCCTGAAGGTTGGCAGGGCAGTTCACCCTCCCCATCATCTGTTTGATGGAGGCAGGAAGAGGACAGGGGTTTGTCTAGAGGCCCAGCTGTTAACAGAAAGGGCAGGACAAGCACGGTCCCAGCATCTCACCCTCAGCCTCTGCCCTTGCTCCAGCCACCCAGCATCTCCCTCCAGCCCCTGGGAGAGGACCCAGGACTCACTTAAACAGGACTCCAATGGGTTTCTGATAATATCGGTGATAGGCCAGCCAGGGCGGGATGTCATATCTCTCTGGGTAGGATCCCTCGAACTTGAAGAGATGGGCCACGTCTTCAGGGTGAATGATATAAACTGACTCCAAATTGCCAAGCTTCTCCCTGGAGGGGCAGAAGAGGGTTGCTGTGAGGTAAGGATCTGAGGAGAGTCCTGCAGACCCTGCACAATCAGGGCACAGGACCCAGCTCCTCTGTAACCACTTTGCAGCTGACAGCACGGAGCAGACCGGCCTGGGAGTGGATCCTGGCCCATAGTTTCCTCACTGTATGACTTTAGTCTCATCCTCTGAGTCTCAGTTTCTTTAGTGGAGATAAATACAGTACCTGCCTGACAGGATTGCTGAAGAATAAGATGATATGAAATCTATGAGTGTGGCTCCTATTGCATGTATCTGTGCTCAGTCTGATTCTTTGTGACCTTATGGACTGTAACCCACCAGGCTCCTCTGTCCATGGAATTCTCCAGGGAAGAATACTGGAGTGGGTTGCCATGCCCTCCTCCAAGGGATCTTCCTGCCCAGGGATTGAACCCTCGTCTCTTGCGTCTCCTGCATTGGCAGGCAGATTCTTTACCACTGTGCCACCTGGGAAGACATTCTCTAAGTAACAGCTTCGTGCTCATCTTATCATCACAGTGGCTCCTGCACATCCTCAGGACCAAGCCCACCCCTACCCAGGGCCTCCCCTGGATCATCAGGTCCTCCAATGTTCATTCTTCCTGTGTGTCTACACTCTCAGCACCCTCCACCCTCTCACCTATGCAGAGCTCAGAAACATGGCACTTTCATGGCAGCTGGGAGTAACCCTGGACTAGAGTGACTCCATGTAGCTTGCTGGGCAGGTCACACACCAGGCCAGGCAGTCCCTTCTAAGCTCTAGGATTGAAGTTCTGGAACTGGTCACCCTCCCCCAGGAATTAGAGGCCCAACAAAGTACTCTGTCACTATTAAAATAAAACTGAGGTAAAACATCAAGCCCCAGGTATAAATATACCTTAAGGCACTTTGCAGAGAATTAATGTACAACTGTCATGAAACAACAGAAAATTCTGCTTCTGACTTGTATCTGCCTTTTGCATAAGAAAGTTAATTCAAGATACACTTCAAGGTAAAACATAAAAGCATACAAGTATAAGCCAAATTCTCATTCTCTCCCTCTCTCTACCCTCCTTCCCCTCTCTTCCTCCCTCTTCCTTGAGAATGGAGAGGGAGGGGGAGGGGAGAAGACTAGGCTGGGGAGTGGGAGAGAGCATGGCTTTAGCCACTAACCCACAGAGCCCAGGCCTATCTTCCCCAAGTCTCCTTGGCCGACCATGGCCTCCCAGAAAATCCCCTCAGTGTTTTTCCAGCTGCCACACATCCTCAAACCACTGACTCCATTAAAAACAGCTAAGCAAAGTCCTTGAACTGCTATTGTTATTATCAATTCTACCTCTGGGAATCTAGCCCAAGGCAGCTATCTGACATCAGTGATGCCTGATGGATGAAAATGTTCATAGAAAAAAAAAATGTATAAGGATGTCTAATAGTTAAAAAAAAAAAAAAAAAAACCTAGAGTGGTCTAAATATCCACTTTTAAAAGCTAGCTGAAAAATATATGGCTATCCATACTATGGGCTACTATGCTGCCTTTTAAAATTATATTAAAGAGAGAAAAGAGAAAAGAAGTCCTTGGTACATTATTATAGGACAACACAAAATAGCATATAAATACATTCACATTCTGAATGGTACATAAATATTATCAAAACTGAGATTGTATTTGATATCAATTTTTCTAAACTATTGAATAAAGAACAGGAACAGACTTGTATTAAGGGAAAGTCCATGAAACTTGTAAATTCCTCATGTTCATTTAGAAGTTTGTTATCTCAAGGCTATAGTTAGACTACTGACACCCTGAATAATATAATAATATGCATGCTCACTCATGTCCAACTCTTTTCGACCCCATGGACTCTAGCCCACCAGGCTTCTCTGTCCATGGGATTTCCAGGCAAGAATACTGGAGTGGGTTGCCATGTCCTCCTCCAAGGGATTTTCCTGACCCAGGGATCAAACCTGCATCTCTTGGATCTCCAACATTGGCAAGTGGATTCTTTACCACTAGCGCCCCCTGGGAAGCCTGACACCCCGAACTGGAAGCCAAACAATCAGGGTTCCAGCCCTGGCTTTGCCCTGATGAACTGTGTGACCTTGGCAAGACCCTTCTCTCTGGGTCTCAGTTTTCCCATCTGTGAATTAGGAATAATGCCAAATTTAAGGACAGGTTGCAAGACTCAGATGAAAGTGACTCAGAAAATAGGGACTTTATAAAATAAAGAGTTCCTACAAGGGGCTAGGAACAGGAAGGAGGAGGAGGGGAGGAAGCAGGGAATAATGAAAAAATTCATGAAGTAAGACTGGGGAGAGAGGCTTAGAAGGGAGAGAAAGAGACAGAAAGACAAAGAAGAGAGACTAAGGAGCAAACTTCTTCCAAATCTAACATTCAGCCTGGGGCTAAGCGGGTGCCCTGTCTCCAACCAGTTCTAAAAAAGCACTTATAACTGTAAAAGGGGGAATTCCCTGTCAGTCCAGTGGTTACGGCTCAGTGCTCCCACTGCAGGGGACACAGGTTCAATCCCTGAAGAGAACTAAGATCCCACAGGCCACGCGGTGCATCCCCCCAACCAAAAATAAAAAAATAGAGTAAAAGTAAAGCATTATACTTCCTGGTGTCTCCTCCCTGCCCTCAGCCATCATCTTTGCCACCTCTAATCCCCCTCACCTATGCTCTCAGAAAGGAACCCAAATGTCTCTTGAAGCCCACCTACCTTAGAAACTGCTAAACCAGAACAAGTGAGGCCTCCCTCCCAAGGGCAGCCCCCAGACCTCACCCCCACCCCAGGGCAAGAAGGTGGGGTACAGCGAGGCCAAAAGACCAAAGGCTCTCCCTCCTGGCTGGAAGCAAGGCAGATGTTTGGGGAAGAGGGACAGCAGCCAGGCCTAGTGGAAGGGACCAATCAGCCACTCAGAGTCCCACAGGCCAAGGGGAGGCAAGACCAGCACCCCGGGTAGCAGGACAGTCTTCTAGCTGAGTGATCAGGGCTAGAGTCCTAACCTCTTTGAACTTCCTTCTCCTCTGAAAATGGGGATGACAACCACACCTTGCAAAGTGTCCTGCAGATAATGGAGGTACCGGGGCTTATTTTCTTGGCCTCCCCACCTCCCCAAAGTTTCTAAGGGTGTAGAGCCCGGGGACTGTTGAGGCCTCAGGGCTGGGAAGTGAACCCACTGTCTGGGAAGCATTAACTCTACTCCTGCCACCGCCAGGCAGGAAGAAATAAAGTCAGAGGTGAACCAGAGCCTGGAAGGGGAGGGCAGACCTTTCAGGGAGGGGGCCACCACAGGCTTCCCTATCCCGCCAGCCCCAATCCTCTGCCAGGCTTACCTGTAAATGGGGCCATACTTCTGGAAGTTCTCGATGTGGCGAAAGTGGATTCTCTGTGAGCCCTTCTCCCTCCAGAAATGGTAGAGGTTAAGCCAGCCATTGTCACCAGGGGAGGGGATCTCACTGTAGGGGCGAGGGGTCTTTGTGGAGATGCCAGCTCCCTCTCCAGTGCCCACCCTGTGGTGGCCCCAGCCCTCCCCCACTGTGCTCAGGATGGGTGGGCAGGCTTTGACCAGGGCTGAGCGGAGGGGAAGCCCCCTTGCTAGCATGCTGCCCCCACAGCTGCTGCTGTCTCTGCTCGTACTGCAGCAGGTGACTCTGGCCCTGGGACCCTGGGACCCAGCTTATAATCACCAGCTCAAGGCTAAGTGAGAAGCTGACAGGGCGGTCAGCCTCCTCCGGCTGACTCCAGCCCACACAGCTCCTCCCAGACTCAGTACTGTAAACAAAAGAATGTAACCCATCATTCCAGTTCTACAACATCAAGCGTCAGCCACTGTGGTCACCCACCTGAGGGGACTCCCTCCCTCAATGCACCCTGAGGAGACTTCAGGATGAAGAAAAACAGGAAGCATTTGCATTGTACTGGTCCCTAGATACGATGTATATCTAAGGGAAAATTTCCATGACCCCGGATTCTTGCACACATAACTTCCCTGGTGGCTCAGTCGGTAAAAAATCCACCTGCAATGCAGGAGACAAGGGTTCAGTCCTTGGGTTAGGAAGATCCCAGGGAGAAGGAAATGGCAACCCACTCCAGTATTCTTGCCTAGAAAAATCCCATGGACAGAGGAGCTTGGTGGGCTACAGTCTATGGGGTCGCAAAAGAGTCGGACAGGACTTAGTGACTAAACAACAACATATATAGAAAAACACTAAAACCATTCACTTGAGGTGTCTGTTGTTTGGGATTAGCAGTGATCTTTTTATGTTTGACTACATGTTCATCCCCCTTCTCCCAGCAAAAAAAAAGATTGATATAAACCCTAGCTTTTCCCTTACTTCTTTGGAACAGATCGTCGGAGCTGGCTGAGAGCCGTCTCCTAGGACAAAGTCCTGTAGGAGAGCAAAATCTGCCACCCAAAATATCTCTTTAGAATGCAGATAATTTAAAAATGAAAACAATCAAAGCCCAAAAGCCTTGGGAAAAATTGACCTTCCCTCTAACTGCTGAAGAATTTAAACAGAGGGCCTGTTTCAGGAATCACCAGGGACATCTGCAGAGAATATGGGCTTAGAGACAGAGATGAGACCCCTCTGTATCCCATTGTCTCTGCATAGGCCAGCAAACATCTATTTATCAAACATGTGCTATTCCATCTCCATGCCTCTTCAAAGCCCTTAAGCCCCTACCTCCAACATCTTCTTTTATGGGAAAAACACAGGATACTGGCCCCAGATAGCTGAGATACAAATGAAAAAAATTATTTCAGTGAGCCCAGACTCTTGTAGTTGTTGTTTAGCCGCTCACTTGTGTCCAACTCTGCGAGCCCTTTGATTGCAGCACGCCAGGCTTCCCTGTCCTTTACCATCTCCCAGAGCTTGCTCAAACTCATGTCCATTGAGTCGGTGATGCCATCCAACCATCTCGTCCTCTGTCATCCCCTTCTCCTCCTGCCTTCAACCATTCCCAGCACCAGGGTCTTTTCTAATGAGTCGGCTTTTCGCATCAGGTGGCCAAAGTATTGGAGCTTCAGCTTCAGCATTAGTCTTTCCAATGAATACTCAGGGTTGATTTCCTTTAGAATTGACTTGTTTGATTTCCTTGCAGTCCAAGGGACTCTCAAGAGTCTTCTCCAACATCACAGTTCAAAAGCATGAGTTCTTCAGCACTCAGTCTTCTTATTGTCCAACTCTCACATCCATACATGACTACCGGAAAAACCATAGCATTGACTATATGGACCTTTGTTGGCAATGTCTCTGGTTTTAATATGCTATCTCGGTTTGTCATAGCTTTTCTTCCAAGGAGCAAGTGTCTTTTATTTTCATGGCTGCAGTCACCTTCCTCAGTGATTTTGGAGCCCAAGAAAATAAAGTTATTCACTGTTTCCATTATTTCCGCATTAATTTGCCATGAAGTGATGGGACTGGATGCCATGATCTTCATCTTTTGAATGTTGAGTTTTAAGCCAGCTTTTCACTCTCCTCTTTCACCTTCATCAAGGGGCTCTTTAGTTCCTCTTCACTTTCTTCCATAAGGGTGATGTCATTTGCATATATGAAATTATTGATATTTCTCCCAGCAATCTTGATTCCAGGAATCAAGCTTGTGCTTTTTTCAGCCCAGCATTTCACATGATGTACTCTGCATATAAGTTAAATAAGCAGTGTGACTATATACAGCCTTGACATACTCCTTTCCCAATTTTGAACCAGTCTGTTGTTCCAGGTACGGTTATAACCGTTGCTTCTTGACCTGCCTACAGGTTTCTCAGGTTTCTCAGGAGGCAGGTAAGGTGGCCTGAAATTCCCTTCTCTTTAAGAATTTTCCACAGTTTGTTGTGATCCACACAGTCGAAGGCTTTAGCATAGCCAATGAAGCAGAAGTAGATTCTAACATCTTCCCATGTATAGAAAAGTGCTAAATTCATTAACTTAGGATATCTGGTTTCCTTTAATTATAATACTTTGATATTCAGACTACGTGCCCTTTGTTACAAAACTTCTATATAACCTGGCTCCTCGTCTCACCTCCTCAGAGAAGTTCTCTCAGGGTCACTTGGGATGCTGTCTCCCAGGCTTAAAGTCCTAAAAATCCCCACCAAATGAAACATATTTCTCAACTTTTAGGCTGTGACTATTTTTTAATTAGACAGTATTTAAGGTGAAAGTTTCAAGTATTTCAGTGTGTTAGTTTTTCCGGATCTCTCCGATTTATGTGTGTTGTTAAACTTCATTTTATTTTCTTCTGATGAGACATCAATCTCATGTCAATTTCATTCTTAGACCAGCCAGAGGAACCTAGAAGGGCAGAGGAAAATTTCTTCCTCCCCAGTAGCTGGCAACAAAGATGGGATGCAGCTTTACTGGCTGGATGCTACTCACTTCAAAGCTGCTACAGTTAAGAGACCCTAGGATGATTGACAAAATTTAAGAATTCTTACTATGCCTATCTCCTGAGTCTCTATCTTCTAGATCTGTTGGAAACAAGAGTGGTAAGTTTTTCCCTTTCCTAAAATAGATTATCTGGAGAAAACAGATATACGGCTAGCTGGATTTGGCGACTCTTGGCTTGAAATTTGGCAGAGTACTGTCGATTTGTTGATTCTTTTCCTCTCAGAAATTGTCACTGTTTTCCCTTGTCCGTTTTTTGTGTCCTTTGTCATAAGGAAGAAAATCATTCATCTGACTAGGTTTTCCTTTCATCTTGTTCTGTGTCTTGAGAGCTGGGCTTGTAAACAAGTGAGAATATTCTCTATTTTAGAGAGAATTCTGGCAGGTGCACTTTTGTTGTTGTTCAGACACTAAGTCTAGTCTGTCTCTTTGTAGCCCCATGGGTTACAGCATGCCAGGCTCCTCTGTCCTCTACTGTCTCCTGGAGTTTGCTCAAGTTCATGTCTATTGAATTGGTGATGCCATCCAACCATCTCATCCTCTATCACCCCCTTCTCTTCCTGCCCTCAATCTTTCCCAGCATCAGGGTCTTTCCCAATGAGTGGACACATCCCATCAGGTGGCCAATGTTTGGAGCCTCAGCTTCAGCATTGGTCCTTCCAAAGAATATTCAGGATTTATTTCCTTTAGGATTGACTGGTTTGATCTCCTTGCATACCAAGGGGCTCTCAAGAGTCCTCTCTAGCAACTCATTTTGAAAACGTCAATTCTTTAGTGCTCAGCCTTCCTTATGGTCCAGCTCTCACAAGGTGCACCTACCAGCGTGCACTTGAGAGCCAGTTGAATAGACTGGGATTCTTTGTCCAGCCATGCCAATTCTCAGGGGAGTTTGTCATATGGAGTCTCAGTCCATATGGGCCTTTGTTATCGCAACCCTCATTGCTTTATTAGTGATGTAACAAAGGTCTTTAATTTCTTAGACTATATTTGAGACTGAACTTTCTGGATCTTGTGAAGGCTGAATTCTTTACACTCTCTTGTGGGGATGTCTCTTGCATTTTTTTGGTTTGAGTCACTATTAAGATCCTTGTCAATGGCCAGATAATGGATCCTTTAAATTGGAAAAGCTTCTAAAGTGATATAATATTTTACAGAGCTCTCACCGTAAGTACCTGTTTTATTGGTACCTATGAAAAAGATGGTCAACACCGAAATCAGATTGATTATATTCTTTACAGCCAAAGATGGAGAAGCTCTATACAGTCAGCAAAAACAAGACCAGGAGCTGACTGCGGCTCAGACTATGAACTCCTTATTGCCAAATTCAGACTTAAATTGAAGAAAGTAGGGAAAATCACTAGACCATTCAGGTATGACCTAAATCAAATCCCTTATGATTATACAGTGGAAGTGAGAAATAGATTTAAGGGCCTAGATCTGATAGATAGAGTGCCTGATAAGCTACAGAATGAGGTTTGTGACATTGTACAGGAGACAGGGATCAAGACCATTCCCATGGAAAAGAAATGCAAAAAAGCAAAATGGCTGTCTGGGGAGGCCTTACAAATAGCTGTGAAAAGAAGAGAAGCAAAAAGCAAAGGAGAAAAGGAAGGATATAAACATCTGAATGCAGAGTTCCAAAGAATAGCAA
>NW_011494753.1:9134813-9135280 GCF_000754665.1 Bison bison bison | reverse complement strand
TGCTCAAAATTCTCCAAGCCAGGCTTCAGCAATATGTGAACCATGAACTTCCTGATGTTCAAGCTGGTTTTAGAAAAGGCAGAGGAACCAGAGATCAAATTGCCAACATCAGCTGGATCATCGAAAAAGCAAGAGAGTTCCAGAAAAACATCTATTTCTGCTTTATTGACTATGCCAAAGCCTTTGACTGTGTGGATCACAATAAACTGTGGAAAATTCTGAAAGAGATGGGAATATCAGACAACCTGATCTGCCTCTTGAGAAATTTGTATGCAGGTCAGGAAGCAACAATTAGAACTGGACATGGAACAACAGACTGGTTCCAAATAGGAAAAGGAGTACGTCAAGGCTGTATACTGTCACCCTGTTTATTTAACTTCTATGCAGAGTACATCATGAGAAACGCTGGACTGGAAGAAGCACAAGCTGGAATCAAGATTGCCGGGAGAAATATCAATAACCTCTGT
>NW_011494753.1:9134465-9134713 GCF_000754665.1 Bison bison bison | reverse complement strand
AGAAGCAGAAGATATTAAGAACAGATGGCAAGAATACACAGAAGAACTGTACAAAAAAGATCTTCACGACCCAGATAATCACAATGGTGTGATCACTGACCTAGAGCCAGACATCCTGGAATGTGAAGTCAAGTGGGCCTTACAAAGCATCAGTATGAACAAAGCTAGTGGAGGTGATGGAATTCCAGTTGAGCTATTCCAAATCCTGAAAGATGATGCTGTGAAAGTGTTGCACTCAATATGCCAGC
>NW_011494753.1:9132943-9134245 GCF_000754665.1 Bison bison bison | reverse complement strand
TCAAGATTGCCGGGAGAAATATCAATAACCTCAGATATGCAGATGACAGCACCCTTATGGCAGAAAGTGAAGAGGAACTAAAAAGCCTCTTGATGAAGGTGAAAGTGGAGAGGGAAAAATTTGGCTTAAAGCTCAACATTCAGAAAACGAAGATCATGGCATCCGGTCCCACCACTTCATGGGAAATAGATGGGGAAACAGTGGAAACAGTGTCAGACTTCATTTTTCTGGGCTCCAAAATCACTGCAGATGGTGACTGCAGCCATGAAATTAAAAGACTCTTACTCCTTGGAAGGAAAGTTATGTCCAACCTAGATAGCATATTCAAAAGCAGAGACATTACTTTGCCAACAAAGGTCCATCTAGTCAACGCTATGGTTTTTCCTGTGGTCATGTATGGATGTGAGAGTTGGACTGTGAAGAAGGCTGAGCGCTGAAGAATTGATGCTTTTGAACTGTGGTGCTGGAGAAGACTCTTGAGAGTCCCTTGGACTGCAAGGAGATCCAACCAGTCCATTCTGAAGGAGATCAGCCCTGGGATATCTTTGGAAGGAATGATGCTAAAGCTGAAACTCCAGTACTTTGGCGACCTCATGCAAAGAGTTGACTCATTGGAAAAGACTTTGATGCTGGGAGGGATTGGGGGCAGGAGGAGAAGGGGACGACAGAGGATGAGATGGCTGGATGGCATCACTGACTCAATGGACTTGAGTCTCAGTGAACTCTGGGAGTTGGTGGTGGACAGGGAGGCCTGGCGTGCTGCGATTCATGGGGTCGCAAAGAGTCAGACACGACTGAGCGACTGATCTGATCTGATCTGATCTTCTGCATTCTGGCAGTTTGTGGAGTTCTCTTTATTGTGGAGTTTCCTCACTGTGGGTGGGGTGTACGGGTGGCTTATCAAGGTTTCCTGGTTAGGGAAGCTTGTGTGGGTGTTCTGGTGGATGGAGCTGGATTTCTTCTCTCTGGAGTGCAATGAAGTGTCCAGTAATGAGTTATGAGATGTCAGTGGGTTTGGAGTGACTTTGGGCAGCCTGTATATTGAAGCTCAGGGCTATGTTCCTGTGTTGCTGGAGAATTTGCATGGTATGTCTTGTTCTGGAACTTGTTGGCCCTTGGGTGGTGCTTGGTTTCAGTAAAGGTATGGAGGCATTTGATGAGCTCCTGTCGATTAATGCTCCCTGGAGTCTGGAGTTCTCTGGTGTTCTCAAGATTTGGACTTTAGCTTCCTGCTTCTGATTTTCAGTCTTATTTTTGCAGTAGCCTCAAGACTTCTCCATCTATACAGCACTGTTGATAAAA
>NW_011494753.1:9132314-9132828 GCF_000754665.1 Bison bison bison | reverse complement strand
TATCTCCTTTCAAAGACAATGGGCTGCTTTTCTGGGTGCCTGATGTCCTCTGCCGGCATTCAGAAGTTGTTTTGTGGAATTTTCTCAGCATTCAAATGTTCTTTTGATGAATTTGTGGGGGAGAAAGTGGTCTCCCCGTCCTATTCCTCCACCATCTTAGGACCACCTCCTCTCTGCTTTTTATATGCTATCTAGCTTGGTCATCACTTTCCTTTCAAGGGGTAAGCGTCTTTTAATTTCATGGCTGCAATCACCATCTGCAGTGATTTTGGAGCCCAGAAAAATAAAGTCTGACACTGTTTCCATTGTTTCCCCATTTATTTCCTATGAAATGATGGGACCCGATGCCATGATCTTCGTTTTCTGACTGTTGAGCTTTAAGCCAACTTTTTCACTTTCCTCCTTCACTTTCATCAAGAGGCTTTTTAGTTCCTCTTCACTTTCTGCCATAAGGGTGCTGTCATCTGCATATCTGAGGTTATTGATATTTCTCCCGGCAATCTTGATTCCAGCT
>NW_011494753.1:9124489-9132197 GCF_000754665.1 Bison bison bison | reverse complement strand
TTTTGATGATCCAGTAGATGTTGGCAATTTGATCTCTGGTTCCTCTGCCTTTTCTAAACTAGCTTGAACATCTGGAAGTTCACAGTTCACGTATTGCTGAAGCCTGGCTTGGAGAATTTTGAGCATTACTTTACTAGCATGTGAGATGAGTGCAATTGTGGTGTAGTTTGAGCATTCTTTGGCATTGCCTTTCTTTGGGATTGGAATTCTGGTCAGATTTTTCAGTGTATTTTTTTCCAGTTTTTAAATTTTTCTAAAATGGGAGTAAACAGAGTGGACTTGTTTAGAAAAATTTAAAAACTGGAAGGAAAAAAAAATACACTGAAAAATCTGACCAGAATTACTTACAGCAACAGTTAGACCAATTAGTCAAGTTAAAGACTGACCATAGAACCTGAGTCCCTTGGCTCCATCCTTCAGTGATGACCCAAAGTCTTTTATACTGGAGTAGACAAAATACCAGGGGACACCTGAACTATCACAACATTGTTAATTCACTATATGCCAATACTTTTAAAAGTTTTTTAAAAAATAGCCAGAGGATTGGGTCATTTATTTTTCTGGAGTTGAGCTGTAGGAGTTGCTTGTATATTTTATGATCCAGCAATCCCACTGCTGGGCATACACACTGAGGAAACCAGAAGGGAAAGAGACACATGTACCCCAATGTTCATCGCAGCACTGTTTATAACAGCCAGGACATGGAAGCAACCTAGATGCCCATCAGCAGATGAATGGATAAGAAAGCTGTGGTACATATACACAATGGAGTATTACTCAGCCATTAAAAAGAATACATTTGAATCAGTTCTAATGAGATGGATGAAACTGGAACCTATTATACAGAGTGAAGTAAGCCAGAAAGAAAAACACCAATACAGTATACTAACGCATATATATGGAATTTAGAAAGATGGTAACAATAACCCTGTGTACGAGACTGCAAAAGAGACACCGACGTATAGATCAGTCTTATGGACTCTGTGGGAGAGGGAGAGGGTGGGGAGATTTGGGAGAATAGCATTGAAACATGTATAATATAATGTATGAAACGAGTCGCCAGTCCAGGTTCGATGCACGGTACTGGATGCTTGGGGCTGGTGCACTGGGATGACCCAGAGGGAGGGTAGGGGAGGGAGGAGGGAGGAGGGTTCAGGATGGAGAACGCGGGTATACCTGTGGCGGATTCATTTCAATATTTGGCAAAACTAATACAATATTGTAAAGTTTAAAAATAAAATTAAATTTAAAAAAAAAGAAAAAAAATAGCTCAATTGGAATTCAAAAAAAAAAAAAAATAGCCAGAGGATAAAAGTTTCTGGGACTCATTGCAAAACTGAGTCCCCCCTAAAACCGAGTTCCCATACCAAGTTTGTGATTAACTTCTCTGTCCAAAACTCTATTCTCTTTCTTGTCCCATTCCTGTTCCCCTCACAACTGAGGAATATCAAAGAAAAGGGGGGATTAAAACTGAGCAAGATCCTGTCAGACCTTCCCAGTGACAAGACCCCTCTGTGTCCCCCACTTCTTGTTTGTAGAAAAAGCTTTCATCTCCTAGACCTTCCCTGAGTTCCAAAGAGCAGGTTCAAGAAGTTAGCAAGTAGAGAAGTGAGGGAATGCAAAATCAAATGAAAATCTGTCCATCAAGAAAAAGAATGGTAACTTAAACAAATAGTTCAGTAATAAAAGAGCCTTGGTTCTTCCTCAAGGGCTCTAGACAATCATCTGATTCAGAGCTTTGAGTTGTTCTGCAGAAACTTAAACCCTCTCCTGGCAAAGGAAGGAGACTCACTGACCACGAGGACACGGACCCCAGACTGGCTGGAATCAGAAGGTTGATGATAAAGATTCCTGAAATATCACCCTGTTGCCTCACAAGCAGCCAATTAGAAGAAAGTCCACAAGCTGCACCCATCACCCCTAATGTTGCCTTTGAAAACACTTTCCTGAAAGCCCTTGGGGAGTTCAGGTCTTTTGAGCAAAAACTACCCACTTTCGTTGCCTCGTGCTTTGCAATAAACGCTGTACTTTCTTTCACAACAATCCAATGTCAGTAAATTGGCTTTGCTGTAGAGTCAGGCAAAGGAACCCAAATTTGGTTCAGTAGCAGCTGTAAGACCAGGACTTGCTGATGGGGTCCTAATGGAGGCTATGGTTAACAGTGTAGGAGTTAACAGAATTGAGATGAAAGTTTCTAGGGAAACTGAAATATCTGAATGGGCTTTTTATAAGATGGTGGCGTCTCTTTTGCCTGATTTGAACAGAGGAGCCTGGCAGGTTACAGGCCACGGGGTCACAAAGAATGAAACACGATTGAGCAACTGAACAACAACAACACTCTTGGGGACATTGTGTCTCACTGGGAAAAGTTCGCCCAACCTGTAACTCAGGGCGTGGGAATCCAGCCTCAGGCAATGTTAATTAA
This sequence comes from Bison bison bison, assembly GCF_000754665.1. Taxonomy (NCBI): domain Eukaryota; kingdom Metazoa; phylum Chordata; class Mammalia; order Artiodactyla; family Bovidae; genus Bison; species Bison bison. The sequence continues at coordinate 9,129,772 of NW_011494753.1, read as the reverse complement.
ACATTCTGGAGAGACTAGTAGGGAAGACTTAACCCATGCAATGTGAGGTAAAAACTGGGGCCTCACACTGCGTGGGTTCAGTTGCCCCTACTGATATTAAGGGGCTAAAACGAGCAGTAGTGGAAGCTTTTTGCCCATAGGGTGAATTGATCTGGGGTCGACTTGTGTGCTTGGAAAAGGGGTCTTGTTGAATGCTTTGTGCAAACTTTTGAAGGCATAGTACACTGAACTCTAAAGTTTTAGAACATAAACATCTTTTGATTTCCCATTTAGTTAAAAATCTCACTGATACAAAGAAGCAAAGTGAGAAAAAATGTAGTTGGGCAAATCAATCTTTTGATATCATTTAGACAGCAGTCCACTTCTTTGGGAAATTGAAAGTAACTGTCTTTGTCTTGAAAACTCTACAAAGTCAGAAATATAAATACAGCACACGATAGTCTGAGACTGAGCCTAGTTAACTCGATCAGATAAAACTTGAAACCAAAGAAGAGACCTTTGAAAAAATATAAATTGCTGGAGTTTTCCCTTACCCAAAAACTAGTTCACAGGGCTTCCCTGGTGGCTCAGTGCTAAAGAATTCACCTGCCAATGCATGAGATGTGAATTTGATCCCTGGTCTGGGCCTATCCCACTTGCTGTGGAGCAACTAAGCCCATGAGCCACAACTGCTGGAGACTGGGCCACCTAGAGCCCCTGCAGCAAAAGAAGGCACTGCAAAGAAAACCACCCACACGACAACTAGAGAGTAGGCACCGATCGCAGCAGCTAGAGAAAAGCCACACGCAGCAACGAAGACCCAGCACAGCCAAAAATAAATCAATGAAATTATTTTTAAAAAACTAGTTCACAGCCTACGTAAGGCTTTATTAAGGACAAATACAAATCTTAAAACTCTTTTCCACAAATAGTAAAAAGCCTTAGCCATCAGAGCAAATAAACTTAACTTATTTCAACTGCTATTTATAAACTAATGAGTTTTATACTGTTATGTCTGATTCATGACTAAAATTTTTAAATGAAAGCTATAAGGTCTCTGGTTGTGTCTGTCTTTAAGTCTAAATGCGTACCTTATAGATGTGGTAGTTTTCTACCTCTGAATGTATTGCCAAAATTAATTTGTAAAAGATCTCTATTTAATGGGCTTAAAAGTAAACACTTACAAATCAAATATCTCTAAATCTCAAAAGTGTAATAGAAACTAATCCAAACATTTTTCAAGTTCACATGTTCTGGGACTAGTGCATGTGTGCGTGCTCAGTCGTGTCTTACTCCTTGCAATCCCATGAACTGTGGCTCCTCTGTCTATAAACTTGTCCAGGCAAAAACACTGGAGTGGATTGCCATTTCCTACTCCAAGGATTCTAGGACTAATCTTTAGTAAATAAAAGCAAATTTTAAAATTATTGGTTTAATTAAAATAAGCATGTTTTTACTATTATCAGCATTAAATGTAAAACTTTTATTGTACTTAGGCTTACCAAAAGCCAAATAATTTTATGCTATCCCTCTTACAAAATCTATCAGCAAGAAAAATAGCTTGGGATGATGGGTGATTTTACAGAGAGAAAAAAAGTGTTTCGGCAGAAACTATAACACAGCAGTTGTGGGTGTTAGATTCCGGTTGTGTTTATCGTCTTTGAGGTATTTGTTTTTCCATCAGTAAGCTGGACTGGATCCTGAATTCTTAGGGTTTCCTCAAATATTTGACTACAGCCCTCCACACTCTTCCAATTTTTTTCCTACTTTGACTTGGAATCATTGAGAACAAAAACTACCCTTTTTCCTGAAGCCCTGCAAACTAAAGCTGGATGAATGGAAAGAAACTTCAGAGAAATCACCACAACAGCTCATGTTTAAACAGCTTTCACTTCTGTTGTTGTTGGGGCCACTCAGAAAGTTTACCTAAATACCTGGCAGCATCATCACAGACATTTCAAACTTCAGCAGGTGGTTTGGCCCTCACACCTGGAAACCTTGACTGGTAGCTTTCAGGACTCAGACACTCGGTTTATATTAGTAATTTGCTCCAATCACTAACCTTTGTTTTCCTCCATAGAAATGTCTCTTATTAAACACCTGATTGCTTGTACCTTATAGACCTAACTTTGAGAATCCCCCTGTATCAGCATCTCCTAAAATGAGTCCTGTTATCAGGACTAAGAGAGATGGAACAATCCACCAACTCAGCTTTTGGAATGTGAAACTTCTGAAAAATTTCAAAGGCAGGACTGCAAGGAAGCAAAACATGCCCAAAATATCTCTGAAATGCATATTGTTTCAAGATGGAAACAAAAGACTCATGTAGAAGCTTTTCATTTTCTCCCAAATTCCCTGAAGAATTTAGATAGAGGGTCTGTTTCAGAAACAGACTTATTATCAGAAACATCTACAAAGAATACAGGCTAAGTGCCATGAGGTCACAGAGTCCAACACCACTGAACAACTGATCAGGCATGCACGCAGGCACAAGCCCGTGCATGGGGGCGGGGGCAATGCTTGGAGATAGGAGACCACTCCATCCCACTGTCTCTGCATGGCCCACCAAACATTTATTTACCAAGCATTTGCTTTTCTGTCTCCCTGCCCCTTCAAAGTCTTAAACTCCTTCCTCCAGCATCCTCTTTTGTCTTCAGTTGAAGATGGTATCTATGGTGAAGGTTTCAGCCATTTTGGTGACTTACTCAGTTTTTCTGGGTCTTTCCCATGTATTCATGTTACTAACTTCATTTTATTTTCTCCTGTTAATCTGCCTCATGTCAATTTCATTCTTATACCAGCCAGAAGAACTTAAAAAGGTAAAGGAAAATTTCTTCCTCTCAACAGTCTTCAGGTAAGTCCCAAAATAAAACTGAAATCCACTGTTCTCACTGTGTGTGTGTGTGCTTTTTTTTTTTTTTTTTTCAGTTGATAGTACAAAGGCTTGACCTGGAATTCCTGCAGTCAGAGAGGTTCCCCAAAGCACAGGAGACCCCTATGTCTCTAAACTCAGTGCCAGCCTCAGTGAGCCCTTGTAATGATATAGAAATGGTACAGATTTATGCCTGTCTTCTACTGGGACCCTTTGCTAACCACCTCTGTTGTGGGACCTATTGTAACTGAATCCCCCTAAAACTGAGTTCCCTTACTGAGTTTATGATTAATCTTTTTTTAAATGTATTTGGCTGTGCCAGGTCTTAGCTGTGGCACAGAGGATCTCCATGTGGTGCACAGGCTTTTTTCTAGCTGTGTTGTGCAGGTTTATTTGCCCCACAGCATGTGGGCTCTTAGTTCCTCCACCAAGGTTCAAATCTGAGTCCCATGCATTGAAAGGTGGATTCTTAATCACTGGACCACACCAGGAAAGTCCCTGATTAACCTTTATGCCTAAAACTTTATTCCTTTTCTTTATCCCCTCTGACCTCAGTCCTATGCTAATCACAGTTAAATGAATAAAAGTGTTAATGTCAATAGTATCATTAATGTACTAAAATTGCTGTTCTAGATATCATCATCAACATAAAAACTCAAGTTGTTTCTTCAGGACAGGATAAGCTAACAGATCTCCAAGCCATAGAGAATTATAAATCAGGGACATCTTGACTCCCAAAACTACATTTAAGAAATGCCACATAAGTGTCACAAGACCATGCTTCATTCCAGCCTCTTTGCTCTTCCCCATTTAAAAAACCTCTAACTTGGGCTTCCCTGGTGGTACAGTGGAAATGAATCCACCTGCCAATGCAGGGGACACAGGCTTGATCCCTGGTCCAGGAAAACCCCACATGTCAAGGAACAGCTAGGCCCAAGCATCACAAGTATTGAGCCCGTGCACCTAGAGTCCAGGCTCTGCAACAAGAGAAGCCACTGCACTGAGAAGCTGATGCATCGCAACTAGAGAAAGCCCATGAGCAGCAACAAAGTCCTATGGCAACCCAAACTAAAATTAGTTAATTAATTAACAAAATAAATAAAAACCTCTAACTCAAAGACCAAGCAGAGTGGCTCTGAGGCCTGTATCTCACTCCCTTGCTTGGCACCCTGCAATAAACACTGTACTTTCTTTCACCACAGCCTGGTGTCAGCAGGTTGGCTTTGGTGCAAGTCAGGCAGGTGGACCCAAATTTGGTTCAGTAATGCTAGCTGCTGCAGGAATCTATAAGGTTGTGCAGACAGCCTGGTGTTGGGGTTAATGATGAGGGGCCCAAGAGGAGATTGGAGCCACCTTGCAACTTTGGGACAACATACATCTTAGTTGCCGCCTCATTATTTCTGTGCATATGATTATCAACTGTGTACAGTTCTATGATTTTTCAACTTCTACTTTTTCTGCTCACAAAAAAAAAAAAAAAAACCCTATACTTTCTGAAAATGTTGTAACTGACAGGTATTGCGATTATTTTTAAAGATATTATTATCTGTAAAAAATAAACGGAATTACAGTAATGCTTGCTCACTGTAGAACACTAAGGAGAAGGACAAACAAGAAAAATTGAAACCTCCTGAGCCTTTCGTGTGGAGTGAAAGAAACCAGACATGAAAGGGTATATACTGCTGCATTCCATTTTGACAAAGTTCAAGAATTGGCAAAACGAATTTGTGCCGTTTAGAAGTGGTTCTCTTGTGGGATAGTAACTAGGAGAGGGAATGTAAGAACTTCCTGGGGTCCAGGGATGTTATCTGTCTTAACCTGTGTGTTTACATTTGTAAACATTCACCTGAGCCATAAACTTGCAACATTTGTATTTTATGAAATATACACACTTAAAATATAAAGAAAAAGAATGGGCCTCTGCAAAGAGGAAACTGCCTCACCAAGTAGGAGTAAAATCCAAATCAAGCAGATCCCGGATCCTTAGGTACAGTGGAAAGAAGGAAGTCCTTGGCTGAGGGTGAGCACTGCAGACAGAGCACAGACGACCAGACCGGGGAGGGTACTGGAAACCCTTGTCCTGAGGAGCTGTGCACAGCATCGCCCTTCTGGTAAGGAAGGGGCAGCAGTCCACCCAGTGGGTTCCAGCAAGGATGACAGCATCGCCCTACCCGAACATCTGTCTTGCTGGCCCAGAAAGTGGCCATCAGACTCACTGTTTATGGGGCCAATGAATCAAAAACTGTCTTTTATCTAAAAATTGCTGGGGGACTTCCCTGGTGGCCCAGTGACTAAGACTCTGTATTCCCAATGGAGGAGGCCCAGGTTTGACCCCTGGTCAGGGAATTAGATTCCACTTACAGCAACTAACAGCTTACAGGCCACAACTAAAAATAAAAAGATCCCACATGCCTCAACGAAGATGGAAGAAC
>NW_011494753.1:9124039-9124389 GCF_000754665.1 Bison bison bison | reverse complement strand
TGGAAGATTTGCCACAACTAAGATTCAGGACAGCCAAAAAAAAATAACTGCTGGGCATCCAGGGCTGTGCTGTCCCAGGGACAAATGCCCACACATTGCTTTCTTTTTAGAGATGCTCCATTTAAGAACTCCACACCCCATTTGGAGGCAAAAGCCAGAAGCTCCCTTTCCCAGCATCCCTTGTACCCAGTGGCAGGCCAATGACTTGGGCTCCACCAATCAAACACCCCTTTTGTGAAATGTTAGTTGAGAAGCTAGTGACATGGAGAGGTAGCACCATGTGGAAGGTATCTGCCACCTGTTGTGGCAGAGACCTCCAGGTTGGGTAGCTGCAGTGTGTGAGCCTGGTG
>NW_011494753.1:9077088-9123939 GCF_000754665.1 Bison bison bison | reverse complement strand
GGAGGGGGGCAGGGGGTGCGGGGGGAAGTAAGGCATGGGCAGGGATCAGTGGGTGGGCACCAAGGCAGCCCTGGGATATGATTCAACTGATGTTTCTGACACCATGGCATCCAAGCCTGATTAACTTCCCTCTGAGAGATTTTGTGAATGACACAGTAACCCTTGATAAGTTCCTTCCCTGAGAAATACTAGCTGGAGTGAATTCTATTCTTGACAACTAAGCACTCTCAATGAATCAATAGTAAACAAAGTTGGCTTAAAGCTCAACATTCAGAAAACTAAGATCATGGCATCCGGTCCCATCACTTCATGGCAAATAGATGGAGAAACAGTGGCAGACTTAATTTTTGGGGGGTCCAAAATCACTGCAGATGGTGACTTCAGTCATGAAATTAAAAGATGCTTGCTCCTTGGAAGAAAAACTATGACCAATATAGACAGCATATTAAACAGCAGAGATATTACTTTACCAACAAAGGTCCGTCTAGTCAACGCTATGGTTTTTCCAATAGTAATGTATGGATGTGAGAGTTGGACTGTGAAGAAAGCTGAGCACTGAAGAATTGATGCTTTTGAACTGTGGTGTTAGAGAAGACTCTTGAGAGTCCCTGGGACTGCAAGGAGATCCAATCAGTCCATCCTAAAGGAGATCAGTCCTAAGTGTTCATTGGAAGGACTGATGTTGAAGCTGAAACTCCAATACTTTGGCCACCTGATGCGAAGAGCTGACTCATTGGAAAAGACCCTGATGCTGGGAAAGATTGAAGGCAGGAGGGGAAGGGGATGACAGAGGATGAGATGGTTGGATGGCATCACTGACTCAATGGACATGAGTTTGGATAAACTCTGGAAGTTTGTGGTGGACAGGGAGGCCTGGTGTGCTGCAGTCCATGGGGTGGCAAAGAGCTGGACATGACTAAGCAACTGAACTAAACTGAACTATATTGCTAAAAGTCCATCACACTCCTACATGTCAATCATCATTTATACCTAACTAAATAAAGCTAAGTTGGACCATTTTGAATAAACCTATAGATTTATTATGGGGACATTCCAGGAACCAAAGAGACAAAGTCTCATAACAAAGTGCTTTTGAGGGACCTCCCTGGTGGCCCACTGGTTAAGATTCTGCACTTCCGATGCAGGGGACAAAGATGTCACATGTTGTGGGACATGGCCAAAAAAAATAAATAAATACCAAGAAGCAAAACAAAGTGGTGTTTGATGGAAACAGGGGGCCGTGGGTTTGTCATGGGAACTGCCACTGTAGAACCTGTCATTCTATCACACTAACTAAAATAAACATAAACCAAATGTCAACTGAAGAAAAAAAATGCACAACATGAGAGCTGTGAGTTTCAGTTTTATTGGGAGACTTTCTGAGGACTATAGCCCCGGACACAGCTGCTCAGACAGCTCTGAAGAACTGTGCCAAAGAGGTAAGGAGAGAAGTCAGTGTATACGTGATTTTGGAGAAGGGGTATGTGTAACCAAACACACATTTCGCTGGAAGGCTACTGTTAGTCATGAGGAATGGTATCTCAGTAAATTACTTTAGTTCTTGTGTAAGTATGCAAGGTGGAGTAATCTGTGTTCAGACAGTTTTCTCCTCAAAATATCTAGCCTCTGGAGGCCTCCTCTACTTGTTTTCCCAGGGCACAGACTGCCTCATTCTTGATCTTTGCCCTGAATTCCTTCCAGGGTGAATTGTAGGTAGAACATGATGGTGGGCAAACACTTTGATGTCTTTCCTTTAGTCCTGTTTCCTAGCTCCCCGTCCTATTTTCAGGACCTTCCTTAGAAGGAGAGCATGGAAGGTCAAAGTTGAGATCTTGCTATTCTGACAATGTCTGTATTCTACTCTCAACCTTGATGGCGAGTTTAGCTGGATATAGAATCTTGGAACTGTTGTTGAGAAGTCCAAAGCCATTCTGATTGCTGAATCTTCACATTTGCCTTCTTTCTACCCCTCGTCCTCCAATTGTTCATAGAACCTTATCTTTATTTCAGTTGCTTCAAATTTCACAATACATCTTGTCACATCAGTTCTGGGGCTGGATCCTTGGTAAGCCCTTTTAATCTGGAAACTCACATCCTCAAATTCCTGGACATTTTCTTGTATAATTTATTTCATAATTTCTCCCTTTTGATTTCTCTTTTCTCTATTTCTAGATCTCCTAGTTGTTACATGTGAACCTCCTGGATTTATCTCTCTCATTTTTTTCTTTTCTCTCCCATACTACATTTCTCTGTCTCTTCATTCCATCTAATAAGAGACTCTCTCCTTCAACTTCCAGTCTCACGGCGACTACAGCCATGAAAATTAAAAGATGCTTGCTCCTTGGAAGAAAAGCAATGGTAAACCTAGACAGCATATTAAAAAACAGAGACATCACTTTGCCGACAAAGGTCCATCTAGTCAGAGCTATGGTTTTTCCAGTAATCATGTACAGATGTGAGTGTTGGACCATAAAGAAGGCTGAGCTTCAAAGAATTGATGCTTTTGAACTGTGGTGTTGGAGAAGACTCTTGAGAGTCCCTTGGACTGCAAGGAGATCCAACCAGTCAATCCTAGAGGAAATCAACCCTGAATATTCTTTGGAAGGACTGATGCTGAAGCTGAAGCTCCTATACTTTGACTACCTGATGAGAAGAGTCAACTCATTGGAAAAGATCCTGATGCTGGGAAAGATTGAGGACGAGAGGAGAAGGGGGCAACAGAAGACGACATGGTTGGATGGCATGACTGCCTCAATGGACATGAGTTTGAGCAAACTCAGGGAGACGGTGACGGTCAGGGAAGCCTGGAGTGCTGCAGTTCATGGGGTGGCAAAGAGTCAGACATGAGTTAGTGACTGAACAACAATCCATTGTTTAGCTTCCTCAGGCCCCTTCCTGTGTCTGAATGTGTACACAACATGGACATGACAGCTTCTCAAATCTCTGAAGATACTAATCACAGGGTTGTTTTTTAAGTTTTTTGTTTTCAGTTTTCTTTTGTTCTCTGTATTATCTCTGTTTCCTCTGAGTTCCTTTTTCTATTTGTTTCAGTCTGTACTTTTCATGTCAGAAGTTTCCTCAAATGTCTACTGATTTTTGGCAGTTCCCTAGGAGTCCTGCCTTGACTCCAAATTTAACAGTCAGGACCCAAAAGGCTGGGGCTTCCCTGGTGGCCCAGAGGGTAAGAACTGCCTGCAAGGCAGGAGACCTGGGTTCGATCCCTGGGTTAGGAAGATCCCCTAGAGTAGGAAATGGAAACTGACTCCAGTATTCTTGCCTAGAGAATTCCATGGACTGACAAGCTACAGTCCATGGGGTCACAAAGAGTCAGCCACAGCTGAATGACTGAGCATACACACACACACACACACACACACACACACACACACACAAGGCTGTCCTGTTTGGAGCAGGTGAACAAGGCTTGCCCACCTGTGGCTTCAGGGCAAAGTCATGAGAGAGGACCCTGACAGATCTTCAGTGTCAGCGGTTATATGGCTTTTCACTTAGGCTGATCATTTTCCCTAAGGAAGAATCTTGTACATTTTCAGTACAAGACATCTCACTCACTTCATTGCAGGTGGTATCCCCAGGCCCAGAGCCTTCTTGGTTCAATGAATCCAAGGAGCAAATTTCAACACATTGACCCAGAAACCCTCCAGACATCCTGTCAACCCAGCTATGATAATTATGTTTATACAATTTTCTGTGCTGCCACATGGTTGTCAACATCTTCATAAGCATTTCTCATTTGTTATTAAATGCCCCTGGACTGTCTCTCGGAAAAGTGGCATCACATTCTGTGAATGAGTTTATCTGTACCTTGTTCTTTTAAGTTCGAAACTCTGAGGTTCAGTGGCCTACTTGGGTGATTAGGTGGGGCCAGATTTTGCCAGGTCACAACCAAGAAGTTGGGGGAGGGGGGCTGGTGCTTTTACTTATCTCCCCAACTGCAGCATTTGACATCTCTACTCTAGACACTGGGCCAGGTAATGGTTTGGGGGCAGGGGTGTGGTCCAAAGGCCATGCGGGCCCTGACCCCGTGGAGGGCACAATCAGGGGAGGCAGTGAGAAAGCCTTGAGGCAGGGAAAGACTAGATGGACTCTGGCCTCCAAAGAGAAGGATGAAGTAGGATTCGTGGGCTGAGGCTTGGTGGCCCCCATGGGCTCCCAGATGAGAATCTGCAAAGAGGACAAAGGAGAAGCATGTAGAGGAGGCAGGAGAAAACCAGGAGAAAGCCAAGGGGAGCAGGTTTCATGAGGAGAGCGGATAAGGTGGTCAAACCTCCCCAAGGGAGGGGCTGTGTGTCTGGGGCTGTCAGTATTGGCATTTTTCTTTTTCTCTCTCTTTTTTTTTTTTTCAGCTTGTATTTATTTTATTTTTGGCTGTGTTGGGTCTTAGTTGCTGCATGCAGTTTCTTCATTGCAGCACATGAACTTCTCTCTAATTGTGGCACATGGATTCCAGACCACGGACTCCGTAGTTGCAGTATGGAGGCTCAGTTGCCCCTCAGCATGTAGGAATCTTAGCTCCTGGACCAGTGATCGAGCCCATGTTCCCTCCACTGGAAGGTGGATTCTTCACCACTGGACCACCAGGGAAGTCCCAGTATTGGCATTTTTCACTCTTCGAGTGCCTGTGCCTTTGGTTTCCTGACACTGGACTGTCTCATGGAGGGCTAGATCAGCGAGGGGTTTGCCTAAGTGAAGGGCCATCCACCGCCTGCTGATTTCATGCCAATTTCCTCCTCTCCAAGGCAACAGATGAAGGATGAGTTCCAGAGAACAAAGGAGAAGGGAATGGGAGAGATGAAACAGGGAGAAGTAAGATCACAGTTTGGAATCAAGCTGACCAGGTTGACTATGGCTCTACATTTTACCAGCTGGTGACCCAAGACATGTATGCATCTTCGCTGAGAGTGAATATCCACCGTGGTCATCGGTCATTCTGACAGGGTCATCGGAAGTCAGAGAACACAGTTCTCAGAGCCCTCTGCAGAAGCCTTGCACTCTAGAACCATGGGTATGGACCTTCCCTTGGAGCAGTGAGGTGATGGGCAGAAGGAACCCGGACAGGACCCAGATGGGGCAGACAGGTCCAGTCAGGGTGTTTTCTGTTTTCCTTCTTTGGGGCAAAATAAGGGAAACCTATGGGGCTTCCCAGGTAGCGCTTAAGTCACCACCCAGGGAGTGGTAAAGAACCCACCTGCCAATGCAGGAGACACAGGAGACATGGGTTCGATCCCTGGGTCAGGAAGATCCCCTGGAGGAGGGCACAGCAATCCACTCCAGTATTGCCTGGAGAATCCCATAGACAGAGGAGTCTGGAGGGCTACAGTTTATAGGTTTGCTACGAGTCAGACATGACTTAAGCGACTTAGCACAGCGTAAGGGAAACCTGTGTAGGCAGAGGAGCAGAGGGAAAAGGAGAGGCTGAGGGAGGCAGGGCCTTGAGTCCAGGTGCCGGGGCATTGAGGGAGTGGGGACAAGGCCAGTGAGGAAGGAAGGTGATCAGCTCCAGAGAATATTCTTTTTGAGTCATGCCATGTCCAGCAGTGAAAGGTGTCAGGGTGAGGGAGGGGAAAAACCAATTGCAAGAAGGAAATGATTCCCTGGGCACTGGGGCCCTGCCCTCCCCACACAGCACCCCAACTAGAGGGAAGGACTCAGTCCCCAGCAAGCAGCACACAGCCTTGTTTACTGCCTGACACTCACCCCACAGGCCACCCACATCTCTGTGTCATCCTGACCTCCCGGACCACAGCTCCAGAATTTTCCACAGCCCCCTCCAACACACTGCTGATGGGGGTCAAGCAGACAGCCCCAGCAGAAGTAGAGAGGTGTGCCCCCAGGCAGCCTGCCACCCAAGCAAAATCAGTAAGAGTCTGGTTTTCCATTTCTGCACCTGGACAAGCCCTGTAAGTTTCCCTGTCTGTTTTTTTTTTTTTCCTGGTAGTACAGTGGTGGTGGTGCACACATAAGCTTTATTTATTTATTTTTATTGGAGTATAGCTGCTTTACAATGTTGTGTTAGTTTCTGCTGTACAGAATAGTCGATCAGCCATTTGTACACATAGATCCCCTCTTCCTTGGATTTCCTTTCCATTTAGGTCACCACAGAGCTCTGAGTAGAGTTCCCAGTGCTATATAGTTGGTTTCCATTAGTTAACTATTTTTTACGTGTGTGTGTGTATATGAAAGAGTCACTCAGTCGTGTCCAACTCTTTGTGACCCCGTGGACTGTAACTCGCCAGGCTCCTCTGTCCAGGGAATTCTCTGGGCAAGAATACTGGGGTGGGTTGCTAGTCCCTTCTCCAGGGAGTCTTCCCAACCCAGGGATTGAACCCCAGTCTTTCGCATTGCAGGCAGATTCTTTGCCATCTGAGCCACCAGGGAAGCCTACTGTACATAGGAGTGTATTTATGTCAATCCCAATCTCCTACCTGTATTGATATGATATAGTGAATGTCTAGCATGTGCAGCGCATATGACATGCATTAATCCACTTAATCATCACACCTCCCTTAGGAGGTAGGTTTTAATACTTTCCCTATTTTACAGATGAGGAAACCAAGGCATAGACAGAATGGGTGTTTGCTCAAAGACACTGCACTAACCGGAAGCAGAGTTGAGATTCAAACCCAGGTTATCCCTCTCCCATGCCTGGGCTCTCAGCATGCTGTTGAGAAGTGAGCCTGAGGACACCAATGAGAGCATAATAATGTGACAAAACCCTACAAGCTGTAGAGCGATGACAACATTAACTGGTCTAGGCTGAAAGACCTAGAAAGGCCCTTGGGAGTCATTTCTTTGGTCTGCTGTTGTACAGATGGGAAGACTGAGGTCCAGAGAGGGCAGAGCCCTACCCTGGGTTACTAGAGCAAGGCAGGAGCAGAAGCAGGCCTGAACTAGGCCTTGAGCCCCCTAAAGAGCCTGAAGGGACCGATCAGGAGTGGCCATTCTCGAAAGGAATGGCTGGCCCATCCCCTGAGCCTGCCATGTGAAAGGCCAGCTGGGCACCCACTGCAGACTTCCAGAGAGTAGGTGTCTGGCTGATGACAGGGGGGAAGGTCAGAGCAAGAGGAAGAGGTGATGAGAAAGTCTTTATTTCCCCAGGCCTTGGAAGAACTTGAACAAAGGAATTTCACCTTGAACTTCAATCCGTGCCATCCCTCCCCAGTTGGCCCTGATCTGGGGCTGTGATTCAACATGGCTGACTCAGATAGAGCTCTGGATCCCTTGAGCTGAGGTCTGCGGTCAGGCCACTTTGAACTCTTTCCAAAATCTTGGCAAATCAGGTCACCACTGAAGTCAGGATGTCAACTCCTATCCACCCACTGGCTCTTTTGTTTTCCTCACTGACCTGCCTCCACAACCCTCCCATCACACCACACCCCAGGCCCATCCCAGGCCCCCCACACACCCTCTCCCTGCATCCACCACTTCCCCAGACAACAGGATCAATCGTACAACATCAGTCAACAAAACTACAACCTGGGCTTCCCTAGTGGTCCAGTGGTTCAGAATCCCCCTTGCAATGCAAGGGACACAGGTTCGATCCCTGGTACTGGAAGATCCCACATGCTGAGGAGCAAATAAGCCCACATGTCACAACTACTGAGCCCACGTGCTGCAACTAGTGAAGCCCAGTGCCCAGAGCCCACGCTCGGCCATAAGAGAAGCCGCTGCGATGACAAGCCTGTGCACAATGAAGAGTGACCCCTGCTCACCACGACTGGAAAAAGCCAGCATTCAGCAACGAAGACCCAGCACGGCCAAAATAATTAAAAATAAAAATACATAAATCTTTTGTTTAGAAAAACTACAGCCCACTTGATCAATGCATATTTGTTAGGAAGCACACACACCACGCATTGCACTTGACGACTATAATCTACACTATACCTTATGTTTTACAGTGGACAATATGATATTTCTTCTTTTATTTCCCCCCAAAATCTTATCTGCTGGCAAAGCATATATGTAAAGCACACATAAAAGAGAAAGAGGAGCAGTTGCTTCCAGCTGAGAGGATGATATCTAAAGGGAATGGAGTTTCTTTGGCAGGTGATGAGCAGGAAAATGTTCTAAAATCAATGTATGTAATGGCTGCACAACTCTGAACATATGAAAAACCAGGGAACTGTACACTTTAAGTGGGTGAATGGTGTAGTATGTGAGTGACATCTCAACAAGGCTGTTACCACACTTACTCATACACTCACAGGCTGACCTCCTGCAAACCCTTCTGCTGTGTTATCAGCCCATAGATCACGTGGGACAGTGAAAGCTGTCCTCTCGCGGTCACTTGACCTAGGATTCCAGCGCTGTTGTGTACCGCTTCCAACAGATTTGTAGCAGCAGCTTTTTTTTTTTAGAAAAAAAATATATTTAAAAAATTATATTTATATTATACTTGTATATTTTATATTTATATATTTTTTCTCTTCATACTTATCAAGAGCGGTTGTTGTTCTCCTAGGGGGGTAACCATTGCCCCATCCAGGCCTGACTTTCAGATAAAGAGACTCTGGAGGAACCTGTTTTGCCTCACTGATGGCCCTGAGCCTGCAATGATGACATCAGCCCAGGAAGATCATGTCTTATAGGCGGCACTGGAGCAACGAACTCTCACAAAGAAAAGCAGTCAACTTGTTTCTCTTCATACATAGACTGTCAGAACCAAGGTGAAATTCGTGGATTTCTGCCATGAAGCCAATCTCTTTAAGTGGCCCCACAGTTCTCTGTGGAAGGAGCATGAATGGCCACTTCTTGGCAGCACCCCAACTCTGGTCAGGCCTCCACCCCTCCCCCTCAGCCCATGTTCTTGGGGCACTTACCCCAGGAGTGGCCCAGGCCAGAGGCTATTGGCCTCCTCTGAGCCCCTGGCCAGTCATTGGTTGAAGAATAGGCCTGTGATCAGTCTGGGCCAATAAGACGTGAGGAAGGGTTTGCTGGAGGCTTCTGGGACAAAGGCTTCTTCACTTTCCTGAAAGAATTTCTAGAAGCATATTTCCCCCTTGGGCAAGGACAACTATGTTAGTTATCTATTCCTGTTTGACAAACTATCTCAAAACCTGATGGCTTTACACAGCAGATAATTATTACCTCACAGTTTCTGAGGGCCAGGAATCCAAGAATAATTCTGCTAGCTCAGAGGCTGTTTTGAGGGGCTGCTGTCACCTGAGGTTTGGCCAGAGTCGAGGATCGGCCTCCAAGCTCACTGGATTAAACCGGCCCTTCCTCAAGACCTCTCAGTGGCTGTTGGCAGGGCGACTCGAGCTCTCCCTGGCTATTGGTTGGAGGTCAGTTTTTCACCTTAGGGGCCTCTTCCAGGGTCACTGGAGTGTCCTCACCATATCAGCAGCTGGCTTTCCCCAGAGCAAGTGATCTCAGGGACAGCAGCTCAAAGCTGTGTTCTCTCACCACCTCGTCTCTGAACCTACATGGTGTCATTTCTGCTTTTTCCTAGTTGTTAGATGCAAGTCCCTAAGTCTAGCCCCATTCAAAGAGAAGGGGATTGGCTTTGCACCTTCTAAATGTGTAGACATATTTTAAATCTCACTGAGGAAGCCTGCACCTCCCAAAATTCTGGGCAGCTATCTTCGCAATTACAAAGGGGGATCCAGTTTTTAGAAAGATGTAAAGAAATCAGGCCCTTGATGCCACTGTAGGAATGCTGAATTAAACCAGCTCTAAACCAAGTCTACTTGGAGACTTTCCAGTTATATGAGCCAACAAGCCCTCTTTATAGTTTCAGCTAGTTTGGAAACTTTCCATAAAACTATAGTTTCTACTGTCTGAAACTGAATGCTTCCTAATCCAGGCAGTGAGGGTGTGGAATTCCCTGGACCACTAGGGAATTCCAAACTCATGGTACAGTTCAAGGACAATCCCCCACTCCAGTGCCTGAGCGGGGATTCAGGACATGTCCCAGCCACTCCCTGGGCTGCCCTGCACACCAGGGTCAGTGAACTCTTTCCTAAGTACCAATCAGCCTAGGCGCGTCCACCACCTGATGAAGAGACTTGATTAAGAAGAAACTCCAGGACACTCACATATCTGCCATGCACTCACTTTGTTTCCCAGACAGAATGCTCAAATACAAGATTTTTAAGATCAAAAACCAAACCCTGGGAGACCTCTTAGTTGAATCCCAGCAATGAGATCAGTTTGGGGCACTCAGGCCTTGATGAGTCCTAGATCATTCAAATTCCAGAAGGTCATTCTAGATACGACTTCAACTACCAGCTCAGTTCAACACTTGCATGGAGTGGGAATTTACAAACAATTTTAAGAACTGACAAGTATGTGGTTGAATTCCTGTCTACCCAATCAGGGATGGGGCCCTGGGCAAATGCTTAGCTGCTTCATCTGTTCGTGGAAAAATTAGCACCCAGCTCACCAACTACTGCAGGAAATAATGAAATCCTATATATATTATGTATACATATGGCTATTGTCTCATTTTTTCGCTCCCTTTCTGTTTCTGCCGATGCTCAAACTGAAAGTGACAGGAAGTTAAAGTCCACCCTCACCAAGTCCTTCACAAGGGGTATGTGAATTATCTGAGGGGTGCAGATGGACTCATGGGCAGGCAAGCTCAAACCCCTCTTGGGTCTCTCAGGAGAGCCGGCCAGGGCTCGCCAAGCTCTTTTGCTCTCCTTTCCCATCACCTCTGACATTCTGGAACTACCCTGCAGTTCTCAGAGTGCGCGTAGTACACATTTAGATCCATCTAAAATTCTGCCTGGGCATCCCAAGTAGCTCAATGGTAAAGAATCCACCTGCCAATGAAGGAGACGTGGGTTCAATCCCTGAGTCGGGAAGACCCCCTGCAGTCAAATGGCAACACATTCCAGTATTCTTGCCTGGAAAATTCCATGGACAGAGGAGCCTGGTAGGCTACATAGTCCATAGGATGGCAAAGAGTCAGACATGACTAAGTAACTGGACATGCATGCAAAATTCTGCCTATGACAGAGAAGGTAAATATTTTGACTAGGATCAGATTTGGATAAATAAACAGCAAGTCCAAACCACAGGCTTACACAAAACAGGAGTGGATTTCCTCTCACATATAGGGCAGTCCAGGGCTAGTTTATCAGTCCTATGGAAAACCCAAGCTCTGTCTCCATGCATGCCAGCAACGGCTTTGTAGCCTCATGGCCACACGTCATGGTCCAAGACGCTGCCAGAACTCTACTCAGGCTTCTAGGCAGAAAAGGAGGAAGAACTAAAGAAGACAAAAAGAGCCCTTTCCTCCCCGCTGAACCAGATCCATCTAAGCAGGCTTCCTGGAGGTCCCACACAAGTCCAGCTATGTCTAATTTTCCAGAACTTACCTGCATGATTGCACCTAGCTACAGGGAGACTGGGAAATGTAATTTTTTTTCTGGGTAACATACCAAGTCTTGGCTGCAGTAAATTAGGCCAACTGGAGGAAGAATGGGAAGGAAGCCTGGTTCTTTCATTGAAAAAGAAAGCTGAAAATCTGACCCTGTCTAACATCTGGGTCTGTTGCTTAATCACTGCAGAACATGTCCAGGGGGGTGGGGGCCAGGAATGTGCCTGGAAACTCAGAAATCCCCTACCTCTAGTACAATGCCTGGCACAGAATAGATGAACAGTATTTTCATTTCTCATACGTCAGATATGCAGATGACACCACCCTTATGGTAGAAAGCTAAGAGGAATTAAAGGGCCTCTAGTGAATGTGAAAGAGGAGAGTGAAAAAACTAATTTAAAATTCAACATTCAAAAAACGAAGGTCATGGCATCCGGTCCCATCACTTCTCGGCACAGGGATGGGGAAACAATAGAAACAATGACTTGCTTTATTTTCTTGGGCTCCAAAATCACTGTGGGTGGTGACTGCAGCCATGAAATTAAAAGATGCTTGCTCCTTGGAAGAAAAGCAATGACAAATATTTAGACAGCATATTAAAAAGCAGAGACATTAATTTGCTGACAAAGGTGCATATAGTCAAAGCTATGGTTTTTCCAGTAGTCATGTACGTGTAAGAGCTGGACAATAAAAAAGGCTGAGCACCAAAGAATTGATGCCTTCAAACTATGGTGCTGGAGAAGACTCTTGAGAGTCCCTTGGACTGCAAGGAGATCCAATCAGTCAATCCTAAAGGAAATCAACCCTGAGTATTCATTAATTGAAAGGGCTGATGCTGAAGCTGAAGCTCCAATACTTTGGCCACCTGATGCAAAGATCTGACTCATTGGAAAAGACCCTGATGCTGGGAAAGACTAAGGTCAGGAGGAAAGGGGGACGGCAGAGGATGAGATGATTGGATGGCATCACCAACTCTATGGACATGAGTTTGAGCAAACTCTGGGAGATGGTGAAGGATAGTGAAGCCTGGTGTGCTGCAGTCCATGGGGTCACAAAGAGTCAGACATGACTGAGCTACTGAACAATGATGTTCTCATTTCTGTGGTAGATACAGTATGGTAATTCCCTGTCTCATGATAATCACTTCTTCTCTGGGAAAGACCCCAAAAACACACAGATGGGTCCTGAGTAACCCTCCCTTCTGACCACAGAGGACAGTTCTACTTGAGTATCAACTCACCCAGACTGAGCCATTCATGGTCCCTTCTAGAACCTTCTGAAGCCCATGTGAGGAAAGAGCAACAATCCTTCCCTGGTGGCCAAGCAGAGAGGAGTCAGGGAGAGAGGGAAGAAGTCACTGAAAAGAATGAAAGCCTCAGAGAAACTCAGAGAAGAACTCTGAACACACAGGTCATGCCCAAGACCTTGTCTCTCTTCTCAGAGCCCCAGAGGCCGAGACACACCTCTTTTCTTCAGGTGAACCCGTCTGTGCCACCCAACTCAAGCTGGCTTTCTGTCACTTGCCATCAATAACTCTGACTGCCTTTCCCTTTCTAGCAGGGAAGAGCTTCCGTATTTATAACACATTTAATTATAGAATGGTATTTGTTAGAATTCTTTCAGTAACAAGTGGCAGAAATCTAGCTCAAACTGGCTAAAACAAAAATAAACACATAAATAAATAAAAATCCACAGACATAAATTTAAAAAGTCAGGACAGAAGCTGCTGATCCAATGGCGTTTCAGGGCTCACTCGCTCTCTCTGCAGCTCTCTCCCTGACTCTTGGTTCTCCTTTCTTTCATGTTGTCTGTGCCCTCCTGCGGCCACCTTCATAGGGCAAGAAGAAGCCAAGGCGACTCCAGACTCCATGATCCTCAGAGCTCACCCGCCTACAGGTAGAGGGACCCCCGCCCTCTTCAACAACCACACATCTTACAGTAGAGGTCTGATTGGCCAACCAGGGTCACATGTCCATCTCTTGGTCAATCATAGTGGACAGGGCCACTATACACAGCCTGACGGGCAGGCATGTGTCACCACCCAGCTCTGCACCCAGGGGCCAGCAGCCTCCGTGGTTGACAGGGCCTCAGGATGCGGATCAGTCTCCAATGCAAGGAGGCACTGGGCAGGCACAGTGATACCATTTTGCACTGTGGAACAAGCAAAAGTTTTGGAGCCAAATGGATGTGGGTTTAAATCCTAGGTTAACCACTGAGTGAACATGTGGCCTTGGACAAGCTACTTCAGCCTTAATTTTTTTCAGCTTTAAAATGGGGATAATCAGGAGTTGCCAGGTGGTCCAGTGGTTGGGACTCAGCACATTCACTACCATGGCCCAGGTTTAATCCCTGGTCAGGGAACTAAGATCGCATAAGTCATACAGTGTAGCCAAAAATAATAAATAAAAACTTTAAATTTCTTTTTAAAAAATGGGGAGAATCACTTCTGCTCTTCAGTGTTGTTGCAAGAATAAAGTAAGATAATAAAGCACTTCAAATATCGTGGCTTCTCAAAGTAGCCCACCTAACTTCTTTGCATTTGAGAGCACTCTACTACCTGCTGTGACTTAGCTTAGGGTGTGGAGGTCATTCATGAGGGTGATGTGTTTCTTTTCACATGCACAGATTCAGGCTGTGTCAAATTGTCACTAAGTCAAACCAAACCCCACCGCTGCCTCATTCCCTCCTTACAGTGATCTTCTATGTTCTAACCCCACCCTGACTCTAGTAGTTTAAACAGTCTGGATCAGAGAGTGGGAAGGACCTAGAGATGTTTGGAGAGAAGTCAGCCATGGAAACAAGTCTCAGGGTTATGGCCTTTCTAATCTTGAGGAACAGAAAGTGAGTCGAGCATATTTTTATTATTATTACTAAACTAGCATTAAATTCCTTTTGCTCTTTCTCCCTCCCCCGCTTCTTTCCTGCCTTTTTTTCACCTTAGGAGGGGTCATATGGTCTTCTGAAGGTCAGGAGACCTTCCCAGGAAGGAATGACATCTGTCCTCCCTACCCAGGCTGGCCATGAAGGTTGACAAAGACTGAATTTTCATGTCCTGGAGGAAAGGGACCCCACTTGGGAAACTGTTTCTATTAATGGATCCTGGGCTATTCTTTTTGACTGGAGAGAGTGAAATGAAGGAAAATATGGGACAGAGTTGATGGAAATTTGGGGGTAAGAATAAAACAGGGTGGAGGAGCGAAGAAGATGAGACCTGGAAGCCAGGGGCCCAGAGCCCTCAACAGAGGAAGGTTTCCAGTTTGGAGATCCCTGCAAAGCGCATCTCTAAGGACTGATTCTCCCCGGTGCCATCCATCACAGCCCTCCTATGAGAACATACTCCCCAAGGGCTGAGCACCCACAAGGACTTCCCACGCAGTGAGCGCAAGCTTGATCCCTACTCTTCCCTCATCTACTCTGTGGGCCCCTTCTGGCACCCCTAAGACTCCTGTAAATAGAGGAGCCCTGTACCCCAACTCCAGAGGTAAATAAGTAGCCCAGGGTACTCCCTGCCAGGTTCCAAGTCACCATCACTGTCAGCCCCCTACCTCTCCACCCCCCACCCCGCCCACCCATCCCCCCACTCCACCCCCTGCGTCTCCAGGCCTTCCTGTGCCCCACCCCACCCCAGCAGCCTCACTGCCTCCTGCAAGACAAAGCACAGTTTTTGACCTTTATAAGACCAGACATTTTTTATTTTTGATGGCTTCACCCCAAATCAGTGCAAACATATTAAAATATTAAAAATCCTCTGTAAAATTGTTGAAAGGATATTTATAATTTTGCTCTTGAAACCATTTGGCTAGGAGTAACTGATTTAAATTACAATTGGGGAATTCTTGTAAAATGAGAAAAACCCAACCCACACATTCCTTCAAATGTAATGAAAGTTTCATGAATACTAAATTTAACAATTAATGAGGTTGATATAATGTTACAGTTGGACATTTGATTAAGGATTTATTGATTTCAATTTTGCAGTGTTCTTATTTTAGAGCAGGTAATTTTTTTTTCCAGCTGTCAAATATTCAAATGATGCCCCTGTGGAGGCTCTTGTGGGCAATATATGAGCAACCTGGGCCAATACGTCTTGCCTATCCTCCACCTGAAGCATACATCCCTTTATAAACACACACACAAGACAAACAGGACCTTGGTTAGACTGTGAAGTCAGAGTCTACTCCCAATGAAGAAGACAACGGGCCAGTTAAGAGCAGAGATGGAAGCAGGTCACATCATGTCATGTCATACATCATAAAAGAAAGAACTTCCTTACTACAACCAGTGGCTGGACCTGCTAAGGGCACAGAGGTTGAGACAAGCCAGCCTTGGAAGTTGGCATAGGTGCCTCCACCCTCCCAAGGAGGGTGAGTAGAGGGGGCAGAAGGGAGGGGACCACTTGCCCTGGTTTTCACAGCCAGTCACAGATCAGCTGCCTGAACGTATTTGGGGACTACAGCCTCCGTGTTCCAGGAAGGTGACCCCGGGGCTAGGGGGCTGTGAGGTTTCTCCCTGACACAAAGACAGTGCCCTACAGGGAGGATGTGGAAAGGCAGACAGAGGGCTGTTGGGGTAGATGCAGAGAGGAGAGGAGGGAGAGGCTGGGGAGAGAAAATCATTGAGACGGAGCTGGAATGAGGGCAGGAAGAAAGGTGGGAAGAGAGCTGGACTGTGTGCCAGTACTCAGGGGAAGGGAAGGAGGATCTCCCAGGATTGGGGTGGCCCTGGGACAGCAGCAGCAGCTAGGTGTCACCCAGGGATGGAGGCGGGGGTGATGTAGCCAGGAAAGACAGGGGCACTAGTTCTCGGAACACCCGCGTGATGTTACCCAAGCTTTCTCCACACAGAGGCAGAGGGGTCTGCAGGGGCATCTGGGGTTGGCAAGAACCTCTCCCAGTACCCCAGCCTCTCCTCGGAACAGGAGGGAGGGCCTGGGCTGAGGCAGCCCTCAGCCTGGTCTGCAGCAAGGGCCGAGGCAGAGAAATGTCACTCTGTCCGCCCCCCGCCCCCGCCCCATCTCTTTAAGGTACCGAGTGTACCAGCCGCCCCCATCGTCCCACAGCGTCAGCACCTCGGAAGTTAAACATTGTGCCACTAGGTGGAGCCAAAGCCCACGGCAACAGCATGGAATTGGGAAGTTCAGCGGCCAGGGTTTGAGGACAGTGGGCTCAGGAGGCAGAGGACAGAAGAGAGGCTGAGTCTACGCAGAGCCAGGGAGGGCACAGGACAGCGGGTCCCAGCCTATTTGGTTTATGAAGTCTCGTCTAGCAGTAATGCCTATATGGTCCCAGAGCGGATCCCGGCAGCCGAAAAACCCCATTTATCAGACGAGCCTGAGGCCCGTCAAAGGGATCCAGGAGTCGGTTGAAGCTACAGCCCGCGCCACAGCTCCTTCCCCTGCCCTGCTCCTGAAATCTGTGCCCTGCCGGCAGCTCCCGCTGGGCCCCGGGGCCTACGACTGGCACAGGCACAAAGTTGCCGGGCCCTCCGCCACCCTAGGGTGGGACGAGGTGGCTCAAGCGAAGGCCGGAGCTTCTGCAAAAGACCGCAGCTGACCCAGCATCTGAACAATCCACACGCCTCGGCCGCAGGTGGAGACGGTGGGGCGGGGCTTCAGTCGAGAAGCTCCTCATTGGGCGTGGGGGGTTGCTGGGGTTCTCGCATTGGTTGGGGGTGAGGGGGTGGGATCAAGGGCGTGGCTGAGAGATGTGAAAACCGGGAGAAAAACGCTTGGAGACAATGCACGGACCTCAGGTGTTTCGCTGAGGCCAGGGCGGGAGATACAGAGTTGATCCGCACCTGGGGTGAGCATCGGCCACGTTGTCCCCAAGCACAGGTGTGTTGCGGAAAGACCAAGCTCCAAACTCCCTCTGGTAGCCTTGTCACTTCCAGAACTAGGGGGCTCTCCCGGGTCTCTTGCCTCCCCTCTCCTTGATCTCACTGACCTACCACCAGCTGAACCAGATAGGTGTCCAGACCTTTTCCAACCTGCCCTCCACCTCTCACAGCAGCCATGCCCTCTTTACCTTCATCATTCCCTTTTAAAAGAATCTTTCCCCAGGGTTCACAGATACATCGCACTTAGCTTCGCACAGCCAGCGCTCAGCACAGAACCCCTACCTTCAGTGGTGTCCTTTGGCTTTTCACAGTGTCTGTAGAGGGGGAGGATGGAGCAGGGGGGCAACATGGCCACCTGGTCACTATGCGTGCACTACTCATTCCACACACACGTACTGAGCGTCGACTATGTGCCACAGCCTGTGGTGGGCGGACACCGGAGATAGAGCTTTAAGCAAAACAGACACTCTCTCTACTATCTACTTTCACATCAAGCTGTAGGACAGGGAGAGAGAGAGAATTTAAGGATACTGACAGGTGAGCCCCACCACTGGGGGTGTGAGTGGGCAATGTTAGCCTTAGCCGGTGGATAAGGACGTTTGCAGAAATGTGTCTGGGGTCAAAGCTTATCACACCTGTAAAAGCAGAAAATGATCAATGATCTTAACTATCAAGAAGATATACACTGCCCTCTTGTAGCAGGGTACTGCTTCAAGCAAACTAATATGCAAATGCCAACCTGTGGGAGGAAGGGGAAGAAATTAGTTTGACTCTATCCAAGAATCAATCATTAATCAATCAAAAGCAGATTTCCTTCGGAATCCAAAGGAAGACATTGTCTTTGTGGACACAGCAAATTAACCGCCTTGCCTTCCTTCAGAACAGTGCAGTCAGTAGCCACTAGAGGGCAGCAGAGAGATGGAGATGCCAGAGAGAAGAGCCATTGGTTAGTTTCCACCTGCACCAGAGGGCATGAGGAGCCTAATGAAAACAATAGTAATAATTCACTTTCATTGAGTGCTTGCTCTAGGCCAAGCATCCTTCTAAGTGCTTTGTAAAAAAAACTACCTCATTTGATCCTCCCATCAACCCTGTGAGACAGATTGTTGTTTAGTCACTAAGTTGTGTCTGACTCTTTGCAACACCGTGGACTGTTGCCTACCAGGCTCCTCTGTCCACGGGATTTCCCAGGTGAGAGTACTGGAATGGGCTGCCACTTCCCTCTCCAATGAGACAGATACAGTTGTGCTAACCCCATTCTACGGGTGAGGAAACAGGTTGAGTATCTTGCCTGAAGTCACGTGGCCAATTGAGAGTAAATCCCAGATATAATCCCTGGAGTAGAGCTGCGGAGCCTGCATGCCTCACACTGTGCAGTTCTTTCTGTGAAGAGGACGGAGAATGGAGGAGGCAGCTGAGGTCCTTACACTATAACCCCAGTGTGTTTTCCAAGGCCCGTTCCAGATGCAGGCATCAGACAAGGCTTCTAGCTAATTAAGGACCTTGGGCCACCTGTCAGGTAAAGTCAGAAAATCTGAGCTTCCCTCTACAGGGCCATGGGGAGGCAACACCAGTTCTCATGACCACCTGCAACAAGACCCAGCCCTCCTTTACCCCCGGGTGCCCACCTCCATGGTGTACCCCTACACCGCATGGCCTCTTTGGTTCAACTGTGTGATGTTGGCTTCGACCCACCCTTCTGCTCATCCTCAGACAGCCCTGCCTGCCCCACCATCAGCCTGGCTCAGTCCTCACCGCAGTCAAAAAGGGTCTGGTCAAGAGTGGTGATGGCTGCTGAGAGGTGGGGGTCCAATGAGAATCAAGAGCATGTTGCTGGGGGGTCCTGTCCAGGACCACCTAGAGAAGAGTTTCAGGCCAGAGTCCAATCCTTTCTTGGCTTTCTTCCTGATTTAACAACCATTCATTGAGCTGCTGCTGTGTGCTGTTTCTATGCTGACTGCATGGGTCATAAGGAGAACTTGCTGGGTGACCTTGAACAAGCTGTTTACCTGAAGAGGCCTCTGACATTATGCCTATGTGTGCCTAGGTACATTTTTCCAGGTCAGGGTTCCTCAGCCTCGGCATGATTGGTATCTTTGTCTGGATCATTCTTGCCTGTGAGGACCTTTTCTGTGCACTGTGGGATATTTAACAACATCCATGGCCTTTACCCAATAGATGCCAGCAACACCACTTTCCCAGTTATGACAATAAAAAAAAATGTTTCCAGATATTGCCAAATGTGCCCTGGGGGTGGAAGGTGGGGCAAGGTTGCCCTTGGTTGAGAATCACTATACTACAGAGCTACAGGAAATCCTGGAATTTGCTGAAGAGCAAATTCATCAGTACCGCCCTCTGTAGACTGTGGGTAGAGCAGGGTTGCTGCCTGTGAGGCGATGGGTAGACAGTACTCAGCTTCCCCTCTTTCCTCATCCCTGACCTGGGATTCTCAAGGGTCTGCTCCCCAAAGAGAGGAGTACCTCTTTTAAAAAATATTTATTTATTTCATCTTTGGCTGCGCTGGGGTCTTCGTTGCTTTTGTGTGGGCTTTCTCTAGCTGTGGCTAGCAGAGGTTGTGGAGCACAGGCTCTAAGTGCACAGGCTTCAGTAGCTGAGACACTCGGGCTCAGTAGTTGAAACTCACATTCTCTAGAGCGCGAAATCAGTGGTTGTGGTGCACGGGTTGCTCCACAGCACGTGGGATCTTCCCGGACCAGGGATCGAACCTGTGTCCTCTGCACTGGCAGATGGACTGTTATCCACTGCTCCACCAAGGAAGTCCAGGAGTGCCACTTTAAAGAAAGAACCTGAAGGACCAGCTCTTACCCAAAGTGCTGCTGGAGGGGGGACTTCAGACACCCTCTCTGAAGCCAGCTCACTGCGCAGGCTGGAAGGCGTGCAGGAAGGTGGCACATTGCCATGGACCGTTTGGGAGAGGGAATAGCAGGATCTCCTCCGGGCCCAGTTCTCCATGAACTCTGCCAAGGCCGCCCACACCTGCCGACTCTCTGGGGCCCCTCAGCCCTGTCTTGGGCAATATGGCACCCCTCTGCCCCAGTGCCCGAAGATGCAGGCCCCCGCCCTAGGTCTTGCCTGTGCCTTCCTCCCTGAGAGCCCTGAGAGGAAAACGGGGCAGCGGCCAGAGTCAGCAATAGTGGCAGGTGTTGGAAGCAGATAATTCTTTCTCCCCTCTTGTTGGGCAGCCCTCCACTGACCCCTGCTGTGTGCCAAGGCAGGAGGTCACAGATGAATTGAATGGGAAGCTGGAAAATGTTTAACAACCAGTTCTCTGAGATGTGTGGAACTGACCCATTTCTGTGGTGTCAAAATTCCCACCATGGCTGGGGTCCAGTCACCAATGTGATGTTGTTGAAGGTTGGGTTGGTTCACACCATCGTAGAGGGTGTCCCCATCACCCTATCACCTTATGAGAATAGGAGACAGTAAAAGAATTAGAAAGTGATGAGGTTTTATGTGTATTTCCCCTTTTAATGAAATTAATTGTAGGTTTATATAATTTAATCACTAACAATGGCTACATTTAACACCCAGTTCATGAAATTCCTGAAAACTTAACCACCAGTTCTCAAAAGCCAGTCCAAGCCATCTCTGGTTCCTTGCCGGGAATTGAATGGGATCCATGACCTCAAGACCATCATTTCTAAGGAAGACAGGTCCACAGGATAGGATTGTCATTGGAGGACAGAGGGAAACACTGGGGCCATGGAGACCTGAGGAGGCACTGACCCTGCCCAGAGGTTCAGGGAAGGCTTCCTGGAGGAGGTGCCATCACACAGCGACCCGATGTAGCCCGGAGAGAAGGAAGGGAAGTGTGTGAGGCTGAAGCGGAAAGAGGGGCAACACCAGGAGAGGAGAAAGTGCTTGGCATGGACCAAAACCCCCAGTGAGAGGCTCAGTCTGCTGGAGGGAAGGCTAGGATCCAGTGCAAGTTCTTCGGTTGATGCCTCTCTCATTTTAGGCAAGTCTCCTCCTTTGTAGCTCAAGCAGTAAAGAATCTGCCTGTAATGCAGGAGTCCTCCAGCAATGCAGGAGATCCGGGTTTGATTCCTGGGTTGGGAAGATCCTCTGGAAAAGGAAATGGCAACCCATTCCAGCATTCGTGCCTGGAGAATCCCATGGACAGAGGAGCCTGGCAGATGACAGTCCATAGGGTCACAAGAGTTGGACACGACTCAGCAACTAAACCACCACCTCCTTCTCCAGGCTTCTCCCTTCTAACTGGGGCCTTGAACTACATGGTCTCCAGGCCAGTCAGTTACCTAGAGCCCCTAGGGGTCTCTGGAAGGGCCCTTGTGAGTGTAGTCAACTGGAGGTGAGGGTCTGGCCCATGGCAGACCCTCCTCAACCAAGTCTTCACCTCTCCTGCCCTCCCCCTCTCACGTGGTTCCCCCAGGTGATCCCCGAAACTCCTGGTTTGGCTGCAGAAAGTAACTATAATTACAGTCATTTATAGAGCAGTGTGCCACTTCTCCTAATTACCAAGCAGTGCAGTTTCAATTATACATCTAAGGAAACATCTCGGGAGCCCCCTCCCCAGGGCCAGCCTGTCAACTGCAGCCCTCAGGCCTATGGTGGGGGCGGGGGGGTGGGTGTGGCGAGGAATGGGATGAGGGACTGGCCGCGGCTGCTGCTGGATCTCCAAGGTAATTCTCTTCATGTGATGACAGGCAGGAAACCTTGGCTCAGAGGGCTGCCCTGCAGCGGGCATGGGGTGAAAGGAGGCAGGGGAAGGGCTCCAAGGAGAGGGCTTGAGATCTGCAGAGGGGCAGGGGCCCATCACACACAGGTCAGAGCTTGCAGCCAAGGAAGGGGTCTGTTCAATGTGGAGGAACCAAAGCTCCCTGACCAGATGCAGACTCTCTGGCCTCACCTCGCTCACCACCCACTGCAAAAATCCCCGCAGAAACAGTTCCCCTCTACAGAGGGGCCATCAGGCCTGGCTCACACGCCTCCTGTGACAGGGAGCTCAGGGCCCAAAGAAGAAACCTGTGTTATCTTCAGGGGCTCTGTTGATGAGAAAATTCTTCCTCAAATCAAGAGAACCCACCCTCTGGGCAATTCCTGCCCACAAGCCCCGTCTCACACCCTCCCCACTGGGGCTGCTCTTCCCTCTGTCCTGGGGGCACTAACTGGCCCTGCTGCCCACTGGTCCTCTTCCAGACAGGTGTCTGGCCCTCAGGCCTTGTCTGGTTTCTTGCTGCACCACGACCCCCCCACCCCAGCCAGCTTCTGGGAGGACCCTGGTTTGCGGCTCCCAGGGCTTTTCCCTGTACATGCTCCTAGATGCCCGCATCCAGTCTCGCAGCTCTGGACAGATAATCCTCACGTGGCTCTGCTCCCGAACCCCAGACCCGCGCCCCTCCCCCAACCTGTGCCCACACCACACCTAGCCTGACCGCTGCCAGCTCTCCTGGCCCTGTCTCCTGTTTTCCCAGGCTTCAAATCCTCGAATTCCAGCACTTCCTTCTCTTTCTCGCAAGTATGCCCAAATCTATCTCTCTCTTCCAAAACCTCCGGCCCTGCCCCACTCAGCCCTCCATCCTGTCACCCAGAACACTGCCAAGCCCCCTCACTGGTTCCTCCCCTGAGGCTCCAGGGGCAGCAGAGCATGGAGATCAGGTACGTGGCTCCAGGTGGATTCCATTCCCAGTTCCTCCACTGCTACCTGGGCTCACAGGCCTTGAGCAAGCCATCTGACATGTCTGTTGTTGAGTTGCTAAGTCATGTCTGACTCTTTGCAAGCCAGTGGACTGTAGCCCGCCTGGCTCCTCTATCCGTGGGATTTTCCGGGCAAAAATACTGGAGTGGGTAGCCATCTCCTGCTCCAGGGGATCTTCCTGACCCAGAGATTGAACCCATGGCTCCTGTACCGGCAGCCAGATTCTTTACCAATGAGCCACCAGGGAAGCCTGGCATCCCTGCATCCTTTACTTAATATTAGTACCCATCACCTAGGATCACCTGTGAACAGCATGGTTCCCAAGGAATTCAGAGTGGCCAGAGCGGGTAGAAGGAAGAGAGATGAGATAAGGCAGAAAGGGCACAGAGGCCTGGTCCCTGACACCTTCTATGTTCCACTGAAGTCTGTGGGCTTGTTCCTGAGATGAGTGGGGAAGCTTCAGGATAAAGTCTCCGATCCATTTGCTATCTTAGATGGTGCCAGGTGATGCCCGGCATCTTCTCTCCTGAAGAACTGAAACCTCCCCTGCCCAGGGGTACAGGCGGTGTCTCGCTCCAGCCCCCACCAACCTCCTGGACTACTCTAGTATGCGTAAGTAGTTTGAGTTCTGCCTGGCTCAGTCCTCCCCTCTCACCAGACTTCAGGCCTCTCTCACCTTGAGAAAGAGGACCAGACAACACTGCAGGGGTCTGACCTGAATTCCAAGCCTCAGAGGGTGGGCTTGTGGCCAGCAAATGCCACCAGCACAGGCACGGCCCAGCTGGCAGGGGGTGGGGAAGCTGGCCTCTCACACAGGCGCACCACCTACAAAGCTGTTTCGCAAACGTCATTAGCTTGTTTAATCCCCATAACACCTCTGGGAGTTGGGTGTTATTATTCCATTTTACTGGGGGCAAACAAAATAATGTTACGGTCCCATTACATACCCATCAGGAACTTGCTCAGAACGCATAGCACCCGGGTGAGAAGGAGGAAGTGTTTAAGTCAACCTCGCCAACCAGGCCCAAGGCAGAGGGATGGTCGAGCATGGAGTGGGGAGAGGGGCCACAGAGAGTGGAGGGGAGGTGCGGGTGGGTGTGCCCCCAAGGAGGGCTCCCGGAGCTGGAGCCTGCCAGGCACCAAGGAGAGAGGTGGGCAGGGGCGAGGAGAACAGGAATGGGGGTGAGAGTGAGGCTGAGAGAGGGCCCCAAAGCTGCGGATTGGGGGAAACCTCCTGGAGTCCCCCTGCTCCTTGTACAGATGGGAGAATTGAGGCCCAGGTAAGAACAGAAACTTGCTTCAGGCCACGGAGCCTGCCAGATGCCCAGCTGGGACCTGCCTCCTAGCCTAGGGCTCGAACTCCACTCTAAGTGTCCTGAGCTGCCCTGGGTCTCTCAGGGGGCCATGCAGCCGGGCCTTGGGGAGAAACAAGAATCAGAGCCTCTAGGGTCCCAGCAGCTCCATGGGCTTACCACAGGGGACGGAGTAAAAGCCTCCTGTAAGTGCCCATTGTCCCAGTCACAAGCTGCCTGGCTCTTCTGCCCAGAGAGAGCTGACAGGTGGGACGGGGAGCCAGGGAGCCACAGCAGGGACCCCAGAGGGGCAAGGAGAATCAGAGTGGAGACACAGGGGGCAGAGTCCTGGCAGGTCCTAGGCTTGCACTCCCTGGAGGGACCAGTGACTCACAGGGCCGGACAGGGGGCATTTCCTCCCGGAGCTGAAACCAGACAAGGAAGTGCGGGAGGGAGAAACATTCCATCCGGGAGGTAGGCTTTATTCTGAAGGTGTACATCCAGGTCTGCATGTGAGTCACTCGGACCCCTCCCACTGCCTCATGCTGACGCTGACGTCTGGGTCTGGCCCAGGTCCTGCTATAATACATTACAAATAGGGTGCCCCGCCCACCCTCACCCCCATCACCAGCACTGTAGTTCAACCTTCTGCAAGGACCACAATAAGAGCTTCAAATCAAAAGTCTCCTCCCCCTTCCAGGGGCTTTCATCACGTTGACATTGTCAGTAAAGGCAGGCCTCCTGGGGGGCCCCCTCTCTGCTCTAGCCACCCCAGCTCTTCCTCAGCCTCTTCTCTTCTCGCCCATCTTGGTTGTTCTATTCCCTCTGCCTGGGATTCCCCTACCACCCCCTGCTTTGCCCAGTTGTTACTGATTATTAATAATAACTGCTTTGCCCTGTTATTACCATCTTCAAGTTTCAACCCATGTCACTTCCTCCAGGAAGACTTCCCTGGCCTCCCTGCTACTGCTGCTAAGTCACTTCAGTCGTGTCCGACTCTGTGCGACCCCATAGACGGCAGCCCACCAGGCTCCCCCGTCCCTGGGATTCTCCAGGCAAGAACACTGGAGTGGGTTGCCATTTCCTTCTCCAATGCATGAAAGTGAAAAGTGAAAGTGAAGTCGCTCGGTCGTGCCCAACTCTTAGCGACCCCATGGACTGCAGCCTACCAGGCTCCTCCGTCCACGGGATTTTCCAGGCAAGAGTACTGGAGTGGGTTGCCATTGCCTTCTCCGCCTGGCCTCCCAAAGCAAGTCAAATTCTCCATGACCTGTGCGCTGGCACCATGCATCCCTCTCTCCAGCCCTTGTCAGAGCTGTATGTATTCAGTGAGGTTCAGTTGTGTGGTAAGTGATGAGTGCCTGCTTCCCCTGCTAGATCGGAAGTGGGTCTACGTTCATTGGCCTCCATCACCTCCACCGCTTGTGGCACAGCGCTAGGCACACAGTAGACACTGAATGAACAAGAGTGAATGAATGGATTCCCAGCCGTTGGGATGTCCCATGGTGTGTCTGCAGCCCCTCCCCTCCCACCTACACCCAACCCCACCCCACAAGGACCCAGGTCCTCTATCTCTAACCCTTCTCATCTGCAATCCCAGAAACTTCTTTTTTCAATGATTTTATTGATTGATTTGTGGCTGTGCTGGGTCTTTGTTCCTCTGCAGGCTTTCTCTGGTTGAGGCGAACAGGGTCTACTTTCCAGCTGTGGGGCGCAGGCTTCTCATCGTGGTGGCTTCTCTTGTTACAGAACACAGGCTCTCAGGTACACGGGCTTCAGTAGCTGCAGCTCCAGGATATAGAGGGGCCTTTGGCAAATGCCTCAGCATTCCTGGGACCATTTCCTCTCCTCAGTCCTGTCCAACTCTTTGTGACCCCATAGACTGTAGCCCTCCAGGCTCCTCGGTCCATGGGATTTCCCAGGCAAGAATACTGGAGCGGGTTGCCATTTCCTTCTCCCAGAGCCTTCTAATGGTTGGGCTATGTGGTGGGAACTGGGAAGGCAACCTGCCCCCAGGCCCCAAAATCAAGGCCAAACTCAAGACCCCTGTAAATTCCCCAACAGGCACCAGGGACAGTCTCAGTGACATCACTTACCCTCATCCAGTCCCTCAGAGGAGCCCTCTTCCCTGAATTTGCATCTGACAGCTGGTTCACACTCAGAGCCTATGGCTCTCAGAGAGTGTCTAGCCTCCATCTAGAACCAGATACCCAGAGAGGGTCAGGGCCCAGCCCAAGGTCACACAGCAAGGCTGCCACAGAATCCAGGGCGCCAGCTCCAGCTTAGGGTTCTCCCATGCTATAATAAACGTGGCTATTTTTAGGAAGCTAATTAGCAAGTCAAATATGACTCCTACTAATAATAATGCCACCTTTATGCTTTTCAGTCTCTGCCTCACCTCATTTGCTCCTGTGACGCCAGGTGGGCAATAAAGTAGGGGATGATCTCATTAAAAAGTCACGATCCAGAAAGAGGAAATAACTGGTCCTCCAGCCCATCCTGCAAGCCCAGCTCAATAATGCTCCCAGAAGGACATGGTGTCCCAACATCTCCCGTCCCTTGCTCCTAGCAGCCTCCTCTCTGTGTCAGCTCGCTTCTCTCAGCCCCCAGGTGGGCTCCAAGCCTGGTATCCACTGGTGTTCTGTCCCCTGCAAATCTCTAACATGTGTCAGGGATAGTTCATGGGCAGTCTCACTGTGCAGCCTGGGCTAGCCCTCAACTTGGAACCCCAGATAGACAGAAGGACAGCTTTGCCCCCCAAAGGGGCTAGGGTTGGGTTCAGTAGCCCCACCGCCTACACACTGCCCGTTCTCCTGCAGAAGTTCCCGCAACATCTGGTGGCATGAGACAGGGCCGGATAAATGCAAACATGAGGTCAGATCCTCGATTTCTTCCTGAGCCCTTCCCAGAGAAGGGAGGTGCTTCCCACCAGGATGCAGCTGGGTCATGCTGTCTGGGATATGGAGTGGAGGGCAGGGTGTGCCTGTCTCTCAGATGAGCGACTGAGGCATAGGTGAGTGCTGACAGCATCATGAGCCTGCCACCTCTTGTAAGACCCCACGGGCTGGGCACACGCAGAGAAGGGTGGCAGGATAAGACCAAGGAAGTACGCAGGCCAATTCCCAGAAACCGGTCATGGTCCTCCACCCAGACTGGCTGGGGGAGCTCTGCAGTCCAGAGCGCTTCGCAGAAAGTGGGCACTGTTGAGCTCAAGGGCCACGAGCGGGATGGCGCTGAGCAGGGCACGGCAGGTGCAAAGTTGTGAAAAGAGGACAGATTCAGTGATTCTCCTCTCAGACTAATGCCGCCAACCTGCATCCCACCTGACCCAGGGAGGCTGCCTGCAGGGGAGAATGTGGGTCCCCCACACATGGTGACTATCCCAGGCACTGCCCCCCATCATGGAGTCCCTTCACTGACCGACAGATCAGGCAACTGGTCCCCCTTGTTGAGCCAGCCAGGAGGGGCGGCTCACCAGGAAGGGGACAGGGGCCATCTAGGTGAGGAGGGAGGAGGGGCCTCCAGGGTGGCCCACAGCCCAGGGGTGATGAGGTGGGCACCCCACATCTGGTGCCAGACCCTGTCCCCACCGTCCCCACCCCCAGGGAGCTGTGTCAGCTGAGGGCAGGGGTGATGTTGTCACAGCAAGAGCAAGGCCACCAGTGAACAAAAGTAGGGGTGAGGGTTTCGTGTGTAAGACTCATCCCTAAGGTGGCAGATGGTACCACGGGCCACGGGGCTGAAGGAGGAGGCTCAAGATCACCTCCCCGTGAATGTCCGGTCCAGTGTTCCTGGTCACATACTTGGGAGCAGGATCAGCACAGGCCCCTCCTGGCCACAGCTCAGGGCGTGCATCAGCCTTCCCATAAAATCCTAGGGCCCAGGGCTGGCCTCTCCCCATGGACAAGGTCTCTGAGTTGCATCTCAATCCCAATGGCAGGGTCTGTCCACCTCACCCCATCTAGGGCAGGAGGGAGAACTACGGTAACGGGAACTGAGAATGGGTCCTGCCCAGCCCAAAGGCAGGTGGCACTGATGGGGAAGGGTGGCAGCCTTGTGGCAGATGCCATGCCCCCATGAGGGAGGCACCCAGGAGCAGGACAGGCGGCAGGACAGGTGCGGGATCCCTGAGGTCGGACCTGTCACACGGCATCAGGGAAGGAGCTGCCAGGCCCGATGAAGATTGGGAGCCTCAGGGAAGCAGTGGCTTTTCAGCTGAGTGAGCAAGAAACATTGGCTAAAGTAGAGTCAGTGTCCCACTTTCCCAGCACAAGCTAGGGAGGGCTGCCCACTGCCTGCAGGGCCTAGCACCGGGAGTGCAGAGAACCAGAGTAGGCAGGGGAAGGTCAGGGTCCTGGAGAGGGGGGGGCAGCCAGTGGCAGACCCTCTTCCCCCTCTCCCCGCTGCATTTTCCCCACCACTGCAAGAAGAAATTGGGGTGTGTGGGGTAGGAAGGGAGGGGCTGGTGCTGGACAGGAGCCCTGGTGTCTGGGGCACAGGGAGGGCCAGCTCCCCGCATCTCCTCACTCCACTAGGGCTCTGTGTGTGTGTGTTAGTCACTCAATCGTGTCCAACTCTTAGCGACCCCAGGGACTGTAGCCTGCCAGGCTCCTCTGTCCATGGAATTCTCCAGGCAAGAACACTGGAGTGGGTTGCCATTCCTTTCTCCAAGGGATCTTCCTGACCCAGGGATTGAATCTGGGTCTCCTGCATTGCAGGCAGATTCTTTAACAACTGAACCACTGGGGCTGTAGGATGCTTCACGTCCTGGGATGTAAGCAGAGTGGAGGCATTCTCTCTGGAGCCAGGTCCTGGGAGTACCCCAGGGGCAGCATCAAACTTAGGCCTGGGCAAGAAGGGCCCCTGCCTTGGAGCCTGCATTCCAGAAGAATACACTCTGGCCCTCCTCTGGCCTCACTCCCCAAGAGAAGCGAAGAAAGTCCATGAGCCAAGGGAACTCAACCGATGGCAGGGTCTTGCTCCTCCTCCCAGTGCAGGACCCCGAGTTCCCTGCCCCACAGTCTGCGTGGACATTTCCTCAAGGACAGCTGTTGCCAGGTGTGTGGATGGACCATGGACCAATGGCCCGGGGACGTGACCTGTGAGGCCCAGGTAGGGGCCGGGGGTGGGGCTGGGGCTGGCTCTCCCAGGGCCGCCACATTCCAGCACTGGACTCCGCAAGTCCAAGAATTCTGAATGCACCTGGCCTTCCAGGTGATGAGGAAGATGTGTTCGCCAGTGTAGGAGGCTGGAGGATATTCCGTTTAGCAGTGTGTCTACTTCATGATGGCTTCTCTGCTGGCTCACTGGTAAAGAATCTGCCTGCAATGCAGAAGTCACAGGAGATGCGTGTTCGATCCCTGGGTTGAGAAGATTCCCTGGAAGATGTCATGACAACCCACTCCAGTACTCTTGCCTGGAAAATTCCATGGACAGAGGAGCCTGGCGGGCTACATCCATGGGGTCACAGAGCATCAGACCTGACTTAGCGACTCAACAATGAACAACAAAGCTTGATTATAACTTAAATATCTAGACATCTGTTCTCTAGACCTCCATCTGTACTTCTGCCCTGAGCTTCACATATGTCAGGGGTGAGCCTGTCAGGGCGCTTCAGGCAACACATCCTCATTCTCACTCTGAAGCTTGTGGCCTCCTTTCTAAGGGAGGCCCCGAAAGGGAAATGAATTCTAAAACCCAGGGTGAACCCTCAGCTCCCACGAGCAGGGCCAAGTCCTAAAGCTCCACTCCCCATTTCCTGGCACTTAGCAGCCAACAGTGGGGGGTCATCCCAGGAAATTGGGGCCCTGGGGGAAAGGCAACAGGATTTTCTGAGCACCTCCTATGAGCCAGGCTCTGGAACTATCTCCCCTAATCCTCACCAACCCTTTGGGGACAGTGTCGTCGTGAGCACCCCTCTATAGCAGGTGAGGAAACGAAGGTCCAGACCAGTCACAGTTCTGGCCCAGGGTCACATGGGTGGCCTCAAGACTTCATCCCTGAGCCCAGAGCCTGCACTCTCTACTCAAGCAGGCCAAGAGAAGTGGGGAGCATTTCTGACTGGGGCATTTGTGGGGTGCTAGGGCTAAGCAGAGAGCAGCTTGCTGTGAGTCACAACTGGGAGTCTGGTCCAGCCTCCATGTGTGGATCCCAAGCTCTGGCCATCAGGGGTCAATGCTGAGTCCCCAGTGGGGTGCCGTGGGAACTGAGGAGGGTCCACAAAGCTGGCTGTGTGCCAAGTACCCCCTCGGAGCCTTTCTCAGGCCCCGAGCACCTTTCACCAGGGTAGAAGGAACTCTCTCATGTCCGTGAGAGCCACAGGAACCCAAGGCATCCGGGAAAACAGCACCCTAGATAGGAGGGGGAGATTAAGACTGTCCGCTGTCACAAGAGAGTGTGTGGCCAGCCACAGGCAGACAACGCAGGACAGATAACCCCCTGGCCAGGCCTCTCCACATCACATCAGTGACCTCACCTCTCCCTATGATGCCTGCTTAGCTTAGTCACTGTGTCTTCCCCTCAGCCTCCCCACCTGTTGAGTGGGGAGGACAGTGTCCTCTCTGTGGGGTCTTCATGAATCGTCTCCGAGTCTGGCACCTATTCACACAAGGATGGGAAGTGTGTATGTGTGTGTGTATGGGGAGCCCCGGGTAGGGACTCATTTAAAGGTGGGTTAATACCAACAGAATGCCAAATTCTTCCCTGGTGGCTCAGGTGGTAAAGCGTCTGCCTGCAATGCAGGAGACACGGGTTCGATCCCTGGGTGGGGAAGATCTCCTGGAGAAGGAAATGGCAACCCACTCCAGTACTCTTGCTTGGAAAATCCCATGGACAGAGGAGCTTTGTAGGCTACAGTCCATGGGGTCACAAAGAGTTGGACACGACTGAGCGACTTCACGTCACTTCACTAATACCAACAGTGTTAGTTAATACCAACAGGGTTAGTTCCTATTCCCTGAAGTTAAAGGTAGTTTCAATTTTCAGAAAAGAAGAAGTAGGTGGATTCCTAAGAAACCTTGGGCCAGAGGGGAAATATCCACCCCCGAGCCAATGGGTAGCTCTGAAGATTAAAAGTAGGTGAGGTCCAGGTATGCCCAGAAAGAGAAGAGATGACAAAGCAGCTCTTCCCCTCCCCTCAACCCTCGTCAGCCCCCACCACACCCCCAGACAGCCATTGCCTCCCTGCACTTTTGGCCTGGGCCCTCTCTAGGGCCCCAGTGGCTCAGTTGGTAAAGAATCCGCCTGCAATACAGGAGACCTGAGTTCAATCCCTGCGTCAGGAAGATCTGCTGGAGAAGGAAATGGCAACCCATTCCAGGCAGTATTCGTGCATGGAAAATTCCATGGACAGAGGAGCCTGGTATGGACAGAGGAGCCTGGCGGGCTATAGTCCATGGGGTCGCAAGGGTTGGACATGACTGAGTGGCTAAACCACCACTGGAGAGGGCAGTGAGCCCCTGGAGGCTGCCCCAGGCCGGGGGATACCAGGTAGACCCAGGGCCAGTGGGCATTTCTGGTTGGGTCACACTCAGCAGAGACTCCTGGGCACCACAGGGTCTCGATGCTCTCTCCTGGTCAGCTGGTCTCTGCAGTCAGGCCTCAGCCTCTCTCCCCGGCAGTGCCTCTGGCCCTGCTTCCCAGATGTCACAAGCTCCCCTGCCTCCAGCTCTTGGTTAAGGCTGCCCTCCCACGCCATCCACCCCGCTTCCATCACTGGTTCTGTAGGCTTGCTCCCATTGGAAGCTCTTCTGTTGGGGGAGCCCTCCGAGGTTCACCAGCTTTAGGTGTGAGGTCAGGACAGGCTGGGAGCAGGGCTTGAACCTGCATGTTCAGGAAATCTTCTCAAAAGGCACCCCCACGCCTGCTTCCATGAGGTTTCCTTTATGTTCTTGCTGCTGCTGCTAAGTCGCTTCAGTCGTGTCCGACTCTGTGCGACCCCATAGATGGCAGCCCCTGAGATTCTCCAGGCAAGAACACTGGAGTGGGTTGCCATTTCCTTCTCCAATGCATGAAAGTGAAAAGTGAAAGTGAAGTCGCTCAGTTGTGCCCAACTCTTAGTGACCCCATGGACTGCAGCCCACCAGGCTCCTCCGTCCATGGGATTTTCCAGGCAAGAGTACTGGAGTAGGGTGCCATTGCCTTCTCCACTTTATGTTCTTACCATGGTGGAAACAGCCATCACGTTTTCTGTAAAGGATGTCAACACTTCCCTCTGCTCCTGCCTTTGTTCCTCGCTAGGCTCTGTCCATGTTCCCCTCCCATAACCCCCTCAGATCATGTTCCTCTCCTCCCTCCTCGGGATGGGAACC
Organism: Bison bison bison; assembly: GCF_000754665.1. Lineage (NCBI taxonomy): Eukaryota > Metazoa > Chordata > Mammalia > Artiodactyla > Bovidae > Bison > Bison bison. The sequence continues at coordinate 9,091,476 of NW_011494753.1, read as the reverse complement.
AGAAGGAAGCAGGAGTGTGGCACGTCAGACCTGTCCCAGACAGGCTCCGGGAACTTGTCGGCCTCCGCCCTGTCTCGCCTGCATCTCAGCCTCCCCCACCTCCTGCTGCTGCCTCTTGGCATCAAACCCACTGCTCGAGTCTTTCCCATCCTACCGGAACCCTCTCTCAATAGCTCCCTCACCCCAACCTCCAGTCTCTGCCTGGCAGCTCTTGAAAGCAAACCACCATCACCAACCACCTCCCACCTCTTAACCTGAGACCTCACTCCCACTCAACACTCCACCAAGGTCACTGGCAACGTCCCGGTTGTTATTTTGTGCCCCATCTCTGCCCACATCTCTCTGTGCTCCTCAGCATTGTTCCATGCTTCTGATCACTCCTCTCTCTCTTGAAACATGGGCCGTCTTGACTCCTGAGACACACACCCAGACCTCCTCCTGCCTGTTTGATCGCTGCCCCTACCAGCCCCTTCTTGGTACTCCCCCCGCTCCTCCCAATGCCACCTTTAAATGGGTCCCCACCCAGGGCTCTGTCCTGGGCCTTTTCCTCTCTCTGCCCCCCTGCCCACCTTGAGGAGACAGGCCTCTTTCACCCTCAGCTTTCCCTCCTGCATCCTTAACACACTGCCCCTCCAGCCCCTCTCAGGAGCTCCAGACCAGATAATGTAAGTGCTGGCGGGACCCTGCCTCCCAGATGCCCCTCAGGCACTCACAGCTGGTCTTCTTCCCCAGACCTTCCCTTTCCTCTTTCACCAGATGCTGAAACCAACAACCACCTTTCACTTTCTCCCTCCTGATCTCCTCCTAACTCAAGACATCAAATGCCAGGTATGCTGTTGACATCCAGACACCCAGAGGCACATCCCACCATCCCCCGTCCAGATCTCTGCCCAGTTGCCCACTCCACGCCCCGCTGGAGTCTAACAAACCTTCCAGGTGTTCCCACTCCTGCTCCTCTGCCAGAACGCCCCTCCCCCACGTCTCTGCAAGGCTCACTCCCTCACCCTCTTTCTGTCTTCATTCAAATGTCACCTTCCTGATAAGGCTCACCCTGACCACCCCATTTAAACCTTCAGAAGTCTTCTTGACCAGGACTACCAATCACTCTTAGCATTATTTAATTTTTTCCACAGTTCTACCAGACTCTGTAATTAACATAGCTGTTATGTGTACTGTGTATTGTCTGTTTCCACCTAAAGCTAAAAGGAAGGCACTTTAAGAGATCTTTATCTGTATTGGTGGAGGCAAGCCCAGTTCTTGGAACAGTGCCTGGCACCCACAGGGCACTTGATCTTGCTAAGGTGAGTGAATGAATGAATGGGTCTTGGACTCCTCCCCCTCCACAGTAGCCACACCCCACTCACCATCAGATCTTGTTTCCACCCCCTTGAAAGCTTTCAAATCTACACCTGAGTCCCCATCCTCAAAGCTACTACTTTCCCCCCAGGCCCTCTCTGCCCCTTGTCTGGGTTGTTATAACAGCCTCCTGACTCTTCAGGGTACCCCGTTCCAGGCCCCCGTTCTGAGAGTCAGGATAGCAGAGCAATTCAGTTGTGGGTTCAGGAGCCAGACTGCCTGGGTTATTTCTCTGGTTCTGCTGCTGTGCATTTGGGCTAGTTCCCTAAACTCTATGAGTTCCATCCCCTCATTTGTAAAATAAGGATGATGACAGCACTTCCTTCATGGGGCTTGGAGTTGTTGAGAGGTTGAAAGGAGACGATGTGTATAAAGCCCATTATCAGTGGGAGTTACTGCTTTACAGTTGCCAGATCTTATTACCAGAAAAAGTCGATCAGCACCTGTTGAAAACTGTCCCTTGGCTCCTGGTGGTTTTCTGTTTCTTCTCTGAGCCTAGGGGCCCTCCCACACTGGTCTCCATCTCACTCGCCAGAAACTGCCCCTTCATTCCAGGCACACTGAACTCTCATCACGAGCATGAACACATCATACTGCTTTGGGCCCTTTGGCCTGGGCATGATTTTTCTCTGCACTCCAGTGACTTGTAATTTGCTTTCTGACTTGACAAAAATCCCAGAACTTTTTTGCACATTCATACATTGAAAGCATCCACATTCTTTTTCACGCCTGCGTAGTATTCTGTCATGGGGACATACCGTCGTCTGAGCAAGTCTCACGTTGACGGGTAGAGAGGGTGTTTCCGATCTTTAGCTCTCACAACCGTTGTGGATGATCTTGTGCATACGCTGTGTGTCTACAGGTGTCTCTGGGGGACAAAGTTCCAGAGGTGGGATGGCAGGGTTAAAGGTCACTAGCTAGGCTACCTTTATGTCACTGCTGCGTCCTCACTATCTCACCACCTGGTGTTCACAGCCTGGACATGGACCCAGGACTGGGTGATTCCAAATTCATGCCCTCCCCTCTGTTGCAACCTGCCTGCCCTCAGAAGTAGGACCTGAGCTCATGAAGGGATCGGAGGAGCCAGCCCAGAGGAGCCAGCCTTGGGCCACTCCACAGCTCAGGTGGCTCATGTGGGCAAGCAGTCTCCCACTGGCCCTCAGAGAGGCAGAGCTGAGTCAGCTGCCATCTGCCACGCCAGCTTCGTGCAGGGCCCTCCATGCACAGCTGTGCAAGGAGTCCAGGAGGGTCCCAGCTCTTCCCTGACACTGCTGGCTTCAGGGAAGTTTCCAGTTCCTCGCCTGAGCCCTTGGGGTCCTTTCTGAGCTGTTCTGCTCACCCTCTGCCCTCTAGAGTCCACACACCCGCTCCACTCCCGACAGTCATATGGAAACGTTTGCAGTTCCCCCAATAGGTCATTCTGCTCGCTACCTCTGTGCCTTTGACCACACAGTTTCCCTGTGCTCCTTCTTTTTTTAGCTGACTCCACTTGTCCACAAAGGCAGGATTCAAGAACCACTTTGACCAGCCTAAGGTAGTACCTCACTAGTTTCCATTCTTTTTTATTAATTTTTACTGGAGTACAGCTGCCTTACGATGTTGCTTTAGTTCCTACCGCAGAGCAAAATGAATCACCTCTACACCTCATTGGTTTTAAATCCTCCACCTGGGTTCACTGCTGTCAGGGCTCTGGCCCCACTGGAGGGCTCACCCCCAAGGCACGATGCCATCCTGCTCTCTGTCCTCACAGGGCCACAGGCCTGGCTGTGGCAGCCCCAAGGGCTAATGCTTCGGCAGCTAAGCTGGCCCAGAGGGAGTTTCAGCCACACTGAGTCCCTGGTGACACCAAAATCCCCATCCCACATTGCCACAGTAGCAGGGCAGCTCTGAGGAAAAGCCAATCCCTCAGAAGCCCTTTGCTCAAGAGCTGAAAATCGTCCCCGAAGCCCCACGAAAGCTCCGTGATAAGGAAGTGAGGCCTTGAGCAGGCAGGGCGGCAGGAGGCACTTCGAGGATAGTATCTTCTGGACTTCCCCCCACCACTCACATTTCTTCACAGCAGCCACTGGGACAGGCCTGGGGGCTGCCGGGGGACAAGGTCAAGAGATAGTGTCAGCCAGAGTGAGCTGAGCCCCCAGAGAGGAGAAATGAGGTAGGGGAGGGGAACGAGAGGGCAGGTGGGGGGCTTGAGAGACATGTGGTCCCTCCCATCCTTCAGAGCCCCGGCAGGTTGAGGAGCATGAGGGAAAGTCAAGGCAGGTCTGAGGTCTCTCTGCCAGTGCCCAGAGCCCCTGAAGGATGTACCCCAGCCCCGGAGAAACCCGAGAGAACCAAAGACATGGGAACAGATACCTCTCCCACAGAGCCACAAAGTTCCCTGACCAAGCCAAGGCCCCACATGGGGACTGTCTTTAATAAATCTGGGGCGTGAATTTCCCTCATGCTCCTCGACCTGCCGGTTCTGAGGGATGGGAGGGACCACGTGTCTCTCAAGCCCCCCACCTGCCCTCTTGTTCCCCTCCCCTCTCGCTCCCCTCCCCTCCACTCTGAGCTCAGGTCACCATGTGTGCTGTGCTTAGTTGCTCAGTCGTATCTGACTCTTTGCCATCCCAAGGACTGTAGCCCACTAGGCTCCTCTGTCTATGGGGATTCTCCAGGCAAGAATACTAGAGTCGGTTGCCATGCCCTCCTCCAGGTCAGGTCACCATGGGGAGATGCAAAATGTTGTTCCAGGCTCAGGCTGGGCCTGGGACTGCCAGCCCACCCCCTGGGCACCCCAGTCAGGCTGGTCCCAGCTGTCTGCTCCCCATCAGCACCACCGCCACTGGCTTTCCAGTGCCCTGAGTGTGCTGGTGGGGGAACCAGGGCCTCTCCTACTGTCTGAGAGGACAGGGACTGCATTCCACCCTATCCCCGCTCACCCTCAACACCTGGTCCGGCCAGGGACTTACCATGGGGACCGGTGAGTCATTGAGTTTGGAGTAAAGCAGTGAGCGCATTTTGACTTAACCCTATAAAGTATGAGTTCATTGAGCAAACATCCCCCCAGCATTGTTTTGGGGACAGTCACTAGTTCCTGGAGGCTCCAAATGTGAAAGCGGGAGAGGCCATCAACATGGTCACATTCTCGGTCAGCCAGGCCCCGCCCTAGCTGACCCGCACCCACTGGGGTTGGGCCCAGCCAGGCCTCCTCCCTCAGGCCATGGGATCTGGTGGGGACAGGAAGGCAGGCTGACGTTCCCTACCCCCACCCCCAAGAAGAAGATGGGCTTGACTAAGAGTTATCCCAATATCATCCAACCCCCCGCCAACCCCAGGGTCTCAGGGGGCAAGTGAAACAACCGAAACTGGGGAGAGGAGAAACTGGTCAGAGCGGGCCCCAGGGACCTCCCCTCTTCACCCCTTACTCACACAAATCTGGTCAGCGTCTCCTCCCCCTAGCCTGGGAAAAATCTTCGAAGCTTGGCTTCCTGCTCCCTGGGCCCCCCTTTCAGGCTTCTGCCAGCTCCTCTTCCCTCCCCCCAGCCTCATGCTATGCCAAGCCTCATCCCAGAAGAGCGAAGAACACGTCAGACTGCGGGTTTGGCAATCTGGGCTCTGGTCTTCCCTCTGCTACTGTCTTCTAGGTGAATCATTTCCCCCAGGCCTCAGTTTCCTCATCTGGCTCGGGCTGCTGACATGGGGCGGCTAAAGATGAGAGCTCAACACAAAGGGACAGGCTCTAGCGGGTGACGCTCGGGCAAGGAGGGGAATCTTCAGATAAGCAGCACCAAGGCACTTGGCCTCCCAGGGGCAGGAGGGCTGGGAAGGGGGCCAGGGCAGGGACTGGGGGCCACGGCATAAACGTCACATCTGAAGCCTGCCCTGCTCGTCCCTCGCAGGTCGGGCCCCTGTTACTCCTTCACTCACCACCAGCTGCCACTGTTCCATGTCTGTGTCCCCCTGGCTCTGCCAGAACAGCCCTGGCAGAGGGCCCAGTCCCCCTGCACCCCTTAGCCCAAGCACAGGTCTCGCACCAGCTAGGTGCTCAACAATATATGTGCCGAAAGAATAAAGGCAAAGAAAATAACCAGTGTTGGTGAGGAGGTGGAGAAATTGGAACCACACACAGCTGGTGGGAACGTAAAATGGTATAACTTCTGTGGAAAACAGTTTGGGCAGCTTCTCAGAAGTTAAATATAGAATCACCATATGACTCCACAGTTCCACTCCCAGGTAGGTAGATCCCCAAAAGAATCAAAAACATATGTTCATACAAAAACGTGCACACCAGTGTTCATACAGCATTATTCATAACAGCCAAAAAGTGGAGACAACCCAAGCGTCCATGAGCTAATGAATGGATAAATAAAAGATGGCGTATCCACACCATGGACTCGTATTCGACAATAAAGAAATGTGAAGAGCTGATACATACTACAACATGGATTAATCTTGAAAACATTCTGCCAAGTGAGAGAAAACCAGCCACACAGCCCACACGTATGGTTCCATTTGTGTGAAATGCTCAGAATGGGTAAATCCATAAAGACAGAGAGGCAATTAGTGGGGGCAGGAGGAAGGGGAAGTGACTGGTCATAGATATGGAACTTCTTTTGGGGTGACAGCATGTTCTGTAATTAGATAATGATGGTGGTCACAGCGATGTAGATATAGTGGTAAAGAATCCGCCTACCAATGCAGGAGACTCTGGTTCCATCCCTGGGCCAGGAAGATCCCCGGGAGAAGGAAATGGTGACCCACTTCAGTATTCTTGCCTGGAGAATCCCACGGACAGAGGAAGCTGGCGTGTTACAGTACAAAGGGTCACAAAGAGTTGGACATGACAGAAGCAACTTAGCACACACTAGATTGTGTACTTCAAAAGGGTTATTTTATCTCAATAAACAAATAAAGGCAAACAACCTCCCTAGGGACAAGTTGAAAGACCAAACCCATCTGGTTGGCTTGTTTGCTCATCTCTTTGTGTCTCTCTGAAAACACCATTCCACAGGAGCCATTCTTTGTCCCAGGGAAGACCACACCCTCACACCCTAGCCCTGCCCCCAGACTCAGCCTGCAAAGAGTAGTCAGGAGGAGAAGAGACCCAGAGGGCCTTGTCGGAGGATGAAGCCCTCTCCTTGCGTCCCAGCTTCAGGGCAGGTGCCCTCATGACAAAGGGACTAGGGAACTGGCTGCAGTCTGGGCTCTGACACAGGTCCATCTCCTCCTTCAGTTTCCCCATGAGGAGTCTGCCTCCCAGGGTAGGATGAGGTACGACAGAGCCTGAGGCTGGGGCGCTATCCGGAAGTCTTTCCCTTGGCTTGCACTCCCACATTGTATGGACCAGCAGTTGGGAGGCTCTTCCTTTGGTCTGGCTGCAGTATCCGGCTTGGAGACATTAGTAGGCAGAGGTTTCCACTGAGTCAGCCTGATTCAACCTTACTCACCTTTGGGCCTCCATGGAGGTCCTTGCGCTCAAATGCTCTCGGTATGGTGATGAAGCAGGATGTGGGCTCCCTCCAGCCCCCAAAGCAGCTGTTCCCTGAAATGGTCCTGGTGGGAAACAGCAAAAGGAGAAGGCCAATCCCCTCCCCACCTTCCTGTGACAGCCTTCCAGCCAGAGCAGTGAAGCTGGGCCCCCACGCAGCCTGTCTCTGTCCCTCAGAGGATGCACTGGCAGCTGGCCCTCCCCATACTGAGCCTTTTAGAATGAGTGGTCACGTTAGCTTCTTCTGATGTCCAAGCATCGGGTCTGAGCAGATGGCGCGTGAGGAGCCCTGGTCCCTGGGGACTGACCCAGGCCTGACCTCTTTCATTTTGCCAGAGTGATCCCCCCCTACATATACGCTCACCTCTGCTATATATATCCTATGTCACCACAAGCCCAGCAGAGGAGCCTAATACATAACTACACAATGAGTGAATGAGATCAGATAAAACAGCCTGAAACTCTGGTTATTGTAGGGACAGGATTAATCCTTTTTTTTTTTTTTCCTTTGAAGTTTTGGTAAACCACTTACCCTCTCTGTGCTTGAGATCCTTTAACTAATAAAACGGATAATATCAACTTCATAGGGCTGGTTAGGACACTAAAATGATTCATGTAAAACTTCTAGAATAGTCCCAAGCAAATGATGTACAGTCACTCTTATCCAGTCTGTACATTGCCCTCATAATCTTGCCCTTTGAAGACCAGCCAGGGGGTTGGCTGACCAATGCCTTTTGCTGACAAAGAGTGGAGATCAGTGACACCTTTCAGGAGATCTCTGGGCCCCTGCTGGGTCAGCCCCCTGGAGGACCATTAGCTCCTGCCCCAGTGGTGACAGGTACCCCCTCCCAGGTGCCCAGCCCTGGCTCCTCCTGCCCTTCACAAGTCTACTGCATGAAGAGCCTGGACTTAGGTGCTCAGTAAGTGGGCAGCTCTGAACACACAGCCAGTCATGTGCTGAGGTAGGGTAGGCAAAAACAGCTCTGGGGACCACCCTGAGCTCGCACGCAAGGGCAGAGCAGGCCTTCAGTGTGTCCCGGGGCTTCCTGCCTACACAATCCCCTCTCTTCCCATGTCATTGCTTCAACCCTGGGAGACCAGGAAGTCTGGGTATTTCAGGAAAGCCCTGGCCCGCCCAGGAAACCAAAGTACCTGGTCTTATCTGGCCCATTGTCCTGAAAGCATGGGAACAGAGGCCTTCTGCACCCATGACCCCACCATGTACTTGCCAGGGACATCCAGCCCTAGCTCTCCATGGGTAGGGTACACATTCAGTTAGCCTTTCTGCCTGCAGTCACCTCATCCTGGGCCTCCTGTGGTGCAGTTCTCCTCTGTTCCCAGTTCCCAGACGGGTCATAGAACATCTCAGCAGGCCGACAGGGAAGGAGCACCAAGAGGGGAGGGTCAGAACACCCTCTGGGCCAAGCATCAGCTCCACATGGCATCTTCCTGTTCCATCTCCTCTGCTCACCTCTCTCTCTTTCTCTCTGTAGGTCTTGTTGGCCCAGTGATCCCCACTAAATTCCCCAAATATCAGTGGGGGGTTCCCAGCCTAGATCTTCAAGCTCCCAGTTGCCAGAGCCAGAGAGGCAGGAACAGCTGAGAAATTAGATGTGGGTCTACCCTGAGGCTGTAGTCACACAAAAAGAGAGCCTCATGACCGCCCCCCCTTATCTGAGTAGGTGGACAGGACCCCAAGGGGGAGGGCTCTATGAATGGGTGTGCATGTGCACAGATGCACATGTCTGCAAGTGTGTACACGTGAGCAGGTAATGTGTGTGGCCCCATGGGCTTGTTATGTGTATACACAAGAGATAAAGAAGCCCGCAGTTCCATCTTGCCAGGTTGCCAGGGCACCTGACTCTTCTCTCATTACATGGACACTCTGCCTGTGTTTCTACCCATGACCTGGGGTAGGAGTGAGGGTGTCTCAGGGGAGGTGAGTAAGCAGCAGGTGGAGTTCAGGAAAAGATGTATCAGGGCTAAGATGTCAGCAACCCCACACCTTCTCACTCACAGAGCCAGTCTGGGTCTTCCCCCAGGTCTGTGGTTTCTTCACATGGGAAATGGGTCTAAGGTCCCCAGGATGCTATCCAGGGCACAGGAGAGTTGCAGCTCTGGATTCCTCAGGTCGCTGGGGGAGGAGAGCACCTCTGACAGGCCCCAGAACCAGGAGCAAAAGTCTTAAAACAGTCTTTATACTTTTTGGTGGCCTCTGTGAACGCTGAGTGGGGCTCCCACCTGTTAGGAAATGAGGGCCGTAGGGGGTGAGAAAACCTCAAACATCTTAAATATTTTTTTCAACAACTTCGCCTTGGCCAAGAGAAGCCTCTAGATCACACCCACCTCTGCTTCCTTGGGGGAGGGTGCTGCGTGAGGTATGAGGGGCTGGGGGGACGGCAAGAATCCTGGGTTCTAGGCCAGCTTCTGATGGGCCAGGTAGCTCTGGCTCCCTTCCTCTGGCCTCATCCGTTCGTCTAACTGCTAGGGGAAGGCTATGCCCACACTGGCTAGCTGCCTCTGAGGACTAATGGAAGACGTCAGGCAAGAAAAGTCTTCAGAAATAAGACTCTGGGCACTACATGGAAAGAACTGCTCCGTGACCTGAGCATTTCCCCCAAAATCACTCCCGCAGAAAAGGAAAGTGGCTGTGGCATGCGCTGCCCCCACTTCCTGCACCTGGCACCCGGCTCAGCCCAAGTGGGGAAACCGTCATGGACCAGCAGCATCACCTGCGCTCTCACTCTTGCCGCCGGAAAGGCCCTCCCCTTTGTGGGGGCCCACAAACCCCATCCTTTACATGCAGACCAGGATGTGCCCCAGCCTCAGAGTGAGGGCTAGGTCCCAGCTGGGCATCAGGACTCAGAGGTTCCGGTCCCAACTCTGCCAAGTGCTCCAGATGGCCTTGAGTCCCTCCTTCCTCTGGGCCTCAGTGGGGAGCTCCACCTGCCTACTTCCAGCCCTGAGGAGCAGGCAGGGACCCCAGAAGCTCAGATCTGGAAGGCACCAGAGCTTCCCATAGACCATCAGTATAGAAGGCCCGTACAGGGGAGCAGGTGCCTGGCACTGAACACTCCTCCTGGCAGGGACAGAGGGCAACAGCCCACACAGATGGGCTGCCACATCTAAGAGGTGCAGCTCCCTCCCTGTGGGGCAGGACAGAGATACCCGAAGTACCATGCCTGCGAGGGAGGTAGCTGCCAGAACTGCCCTACCACCTTCCAGCCCCATCTCATTCAACCAGCCCTTCCAAACGGCTCACCCCTTCCCACATGCCATGGTCTCTCACACCACTGGGTTTTACAGGTGCTGGTTGCACTGCCTGGAACACCCTCCCCTCCTCTGTGTCTGGCCAACATCCCCTCAAGAACAGGAGAGTGAACAGAGCACAGAGTTGGGAGGTCCAAGGGTCCAGGGGTCCGGGGTCCCGTCTGCTTAGGAGGGTAGAGCAGTAAGCAAACCCTCATCAGGCCTGACAGTGGGCACGCTGAGCTCAGGGTCCCTAGGGGCCAGGATAGTCCTCGGCCAGGGAGACGGGGGCTGGCGGCTAGGGCAGACAGTCTGGGTTGTGGAGGAGCTGGCGGGCACAGGGCCCAGCTTTGCTCGATTGGCTGTGGAGGAGGCTGGAACTGCAGACTATTTTTAGGCTCCTGATGGATTGGAGAGCTGAGGATGCTACAGCCTTTGCTCGCTGGGAAAATACTAAAGTGGCCCCGGCTCAACCTGGGACTCAAGATCTCCCGAGCTTTCTGTTTTGTCCCTAGAGACCAGAAGCTGGGGCCAGGAAGTGGGCTGGAAGTATGCCCAGTACACCCAGACATGCAAACACCCAGGAAGGATTTCCATATCATTTGCACACTGCTCTGTTTCCTTATCAGAAGGAACAGGAAGTTCCCTTTCAGAGGACCCTTGGTGGAACAGGACATTCACCCAAGTTCATCTCCAGCTGCCCCTCCTGGGTATCAAGAGAGGCTGGAGAGGATGATGAAGCTCTAAAATCAGAAAACACACACAGGAGATTCTAGCAGGTTAACAAATACATTCCATCTGATCACTCAGTGGTGGCTCCCTGAAGAGCAATGTTGACAAGGCTTCATTCATTCAATCCACAGATAACCATTTGCATGTCTATTATGTGCCAGACACCATTCTAGAGGATGGAGGGTTAGCTGTGAGCAAAAATGATGAAATGCCCTCACAAAGCAGGTATGCTACCACAGTGTGGCCCAATAGAAATGTATTTGAGCCACACAGATAATTTCAAATATTCTAATAGCCAAATTAAATAGGAGTTAAAAGGAACAGGGAAGAAAGACTTTTATAATATATTTTATATAACCCAATATATCCAAAACATTTTCACTGCCGCATGTAATCAACATAATAATTTATTAACAAGATAAATTATTTTTTTCATATTACATCTTCAAAATCCAGTATGTCTTTTTATCCTTCCAGCGCATTTCAATTCAGTCGAGTTACATTTCAAGGACTTGTTCTAGAAGGCAGTTCTAGAGAAAATTGCTCATCTGAGCTCAGGAGAAAGGAAAGCCATGACTGATAGGTGTCTGCTGTGGACCTGGGCAGGACTTCTGAGCTGGATGAAGTTGCAGGCCACGTGTTTGCCTTTGTGTTATCAACCCAACCCCGAGCACGTATGTATTCATCTCGACCTAGTCCTTCTGAGCCCATTCATCTTCCCCAGCCTGAGAAAACTGCCAGCCTGACCCTGACTTCTGGGATTTTAATCAGGTGTGGGTCTAGCACTTCTGGCATGGGCTGCTGCTGCTGCTGCTAAGTCGCTTCAGTCGTGTCCGACTCTGTGCAACCCCATAGACGGCAGCCCACCAGGCTCCCCCGTCCCTGGGATTCTCCAGGCAAGAACACTGGAGTGGGTTGCCATTTCCTTCTCCAATGCATGAAAGTGAAAAGTGAAAGTGAAGTGGTGTCTGACTCTTAGTGACCCCATGGCATGGGCATCATCCTACAAAAAGATATCAGAACATCAACAAGAATCTCCTGGGTGTGAGCCTGTGCTTTTTCCTCTCATGTGGGCTGGCTCATGGCCACTGGTGACCCTGAGAATGTGGGTTTTGCTTTTGTTTTATTCCCCAAGGCCTCTTCCTCCCAGAGTTAAATAATATCAACAGAAGAGTGTTTCCTGAGCCTGAATTAGCCATTTCAGGCGCACTCCACCAGCCCACACCCACAGACCTCCTGGCCAGACCCTAGCTGGGAAAACCCATCCCAGACTCTCCACTTGCTTTTCCAGATAGTGAGAAGCTAAAATTGGGCTGTGGAGGCAGCTGGAAATGCCTGAGGATTGGGTGTGTGTTGGGAGGGAGGGGGGTCAGGGGGTGTGTGTCGGGCAGTGGTGAGCTTGGAGTGAGGGAGGCAGGGATACAGTGTGTGAAAAACTGAATCTCAGATCCCCATCATCCTTATCATCATTACCGTCATCACCCACCCACCCCTGCTCAAAACCCTTCAGAGACTCCCTAGAACCGACTGGATAAAGATCTAGGGCCTTGGCCCCAGGAACTGATGGAGTAATTTAACCTCACTTCCAGAACCTTGCCCCTCTTTCATCTTATTCATTCAACTAACAAGAATGTATCACAGGAACTCTTCTAGGTGCTAGAGATGCAGCTGTGACCACAACTGACAATGTCCCTCTGTCTTCCTGGAGCTCACATTACTGCAACGAAGCCTATAACACCCCAAGTTCTTGCACTCCCCCAGGTCTTTGCAAATGCTCTTCCCTCTTCCATTCATCAGTGACCTCTCCACCATCTACTCACCATTAAAGGTGCTCTCTGCACTTTCCCTGACATCTCCCCCAAAATGGGTTGGTTCTCCTCCCACCTTCAGTTCAGTCAGTTCAGTCGCTCAGTCGTGTCTGACTCTTTGCGACCCCATGAATCGCAGCACGCCAGGCCTCCCTGTCCACCACCAACTCCCAGAGTTCACTGAGACTCAAGTCCATTGAGTCAGTGATGCCATCCAGCCATCTCATCCTCTGTCGTCCCCTTCTCCTCTTGCCCCCAATCCCTCCCAGCATCAGAGTCTTTTCCAATGAGTCAACTCTTTGCATGAGGTGGCCAAAGTACTGGAGTTTCAGCTTTAGCATCATTCCTTTCAGAGAAATCCCAGGGCTGATCTCCTTCAGAATGGATTGGTTGGATCTCCTTGCAGTCCAAGGGACTCTCAAGAGTCTTCTCCAGCACCGCAGTTCAAAAGCATCAATTCTTTGGCGCTCAGCCTTCTTCACAATCCAACTCCCACATCCATACATGACCACAGGAAAAACCATAGCCTTGACTAGACGGACCTTTGTTGGCAAAGTAATGTCTCTGCTTTTGAATATGCTATCTAGGTTGGACATAACTTTCCTTCCAAGGAGTAAGTGTCTTTTAATTTCATGGCTGCAGTCACCATCTGCAGTGATTTAGGAGCCCAAAAAAATAAAGTCTGACACTGTTTCCACTGTTTCCCCATCTATTTCCCATGAAGTAATGGGCCCTCGCATGTACAGTCACCACCCAGCTCCGTATCTGCCTCCCCTACCAGGCTGCAAGGGCTTGAGGGCAGGGCCTGCGCCTCCCCTCGCCAGGACCCCGGGGCCTGATTCCGGGTGCCCTCCCCCTAAAGCTCCTTCTTCCCCCCAGCTCAGGACTGAGCAGTAGAGATATGGAGGCCGAGTGGGGTCTAGGACTCCTGTGAGGTCATTCTGCAACCTCTGCCTGGCCCCTCCTCCTCCTGACATTCTAGGGGAGGCACAGAGAGAAGAAAAGGCACAGACTGTCTCCAGCAGAGGAAGGTGGAGGACCAAGGGGAGATGGGGCTGGAGAAGATCAGGTCGCTTGGGGCTCTGAATGCTGAGAATCGTTAAAGGGTTTCAAGCAGCAGAGAGATGAGAAGGCAGTAGCCTTGACCCATGAGATGGCAGGATACTGGTCACCCAGGGAAAACTTTAGTGGCCCTTAGAATTATGAAGCGGAGGGAGGCATAAGGAGTCCCCCACCCCCTGCCGACTTCTCCGGGAAAGCTGAGCTTTGGTTTTTCGGTCTTGCTGTCTCTTTTGTGCCCCTGGGGCAGGATGCACAAGACAGAAGGCAGAAGGATAGGCCTGGCTCCTGTCCCTGACCTGGCCCCCAAGAGGCTGGTGCTGCTGCCGTGATACTGTGTGGATCTCCATGCTCCCAGGGCCCAACCTTACAGTCCTTCCACCCACCACCCCCAAGGCCCACCGTGTGGCTGGCCAGTCAGGGGAAAACAGGGCAGCAGCCCAGGGCCCGGCCAGCCCCTCCCCACTGGCTCATTTACATGGGATTTACATGCGCTCCTTCCATGCCTTGATGCACATGGCTTCCTGCCCACCTGGTCTCTCCTGGGGTGCCTCCATAGAGACAAAAGAATGTGTTCTGTTCTTCAGGTCCCTTGATGTAGGCCCACAGGGGAGCCAAGAGACTCACCACAGGAAAGAGGGCACTTCCTGGGGTCCAGAGAGAGGGCAGGGACCTCCTAGAGGTTGCCTGGCAATCCAGGTGTGGGCAGGGCTT
>NW_011494753.1:9074040-9076988 GCF_000754665.1 Bison bison bison | reverse complement strand
CTTTCCCCACTAGCCACTCCCAGAACCCACTCCTTCTGCCCTCTCCACCACCATCCAGGGATTGAGGAAAGGTCAGTCTATGCTGCTGCAGCCCAGCTATGACCTGGAAGAACTGACTGACCTAGTCATTGACCCTGAGCTCCTTCCAAAGGCCAAATTAGTCTTAGATCCCCTTACGGTGTGCAAGAAGAAGCCTCTCAGAGGCCCTGTCCAGCCCCATCCTCTTCCATAGGAGGAGAATGAGGCTCGGGAAAGGCCAGGTCTGCCCAGGATCACCAAGGCTGGTGGAGATCCCAGGTCTCTGCCCCCAGCCCAGAGCTCACTGGGGTCGCCCAAACTCCTGGCCTCAGCACCCGGTGCCACCTAGGTCACCCTGGGAAGGCACGTGTGGGAGAGGGAAGAACCAGATTCAGAGAGGGGAACTGTCCCTAGTCTGCCACAGTCCCCTCTCCAGGAGTTACTGCTCAGGAAAATCTCCCAGCAAATCCCAAAAGGCCTGGATCGGACCTCCCTGGCAGTCTAGTGGCTAAGACTCTGCGCTCCCAATGCAGGGAACACGGGTGCGATCCCTGGTGGGGGAAGATCTCACATGCTGCATGGCACAGCCAAAAAGAAATCTCCAAAAGCCTGCACGAGGGGCGGGAGGCGGGAAACCAAGGAGGGGGAGGGAAGAAGGCTCCCACAGGGTCTTATCTGATCAGCTTTATCTCCCAGAATGGGCCCTTTGAAGGCAGAGAGGCCAGAGGCTGTTTCTAGCATGGCCAGGCCTCCCCAGGGAAGTGGTCAGGGGGTGGAGGCTGGGAAGGGGAAACGCTGGCTCCTGAGGTGAGGAAAGGTCAGGTGCAGGAGTGTCTGGGCTCCAGGTCTTTGCCTGACAGGCAGAGCAGTGCTGGAAAGCTGTGGATTTAGATCTCACTCCTGCCTCGCCCTAACCAGGAGCCCTTCAGCTCCAAGGCTCTTGGGAGAAGGGGTGAGGCTTACAGGGGCAGAAGGTGCTGAGTCATGAAGAGGAACCCCCATCCTTACTCCCTGACCAGAATGGCGTGGAAGGCAAGGAGCAGGCACAGGTAAATAAATAGCTTGTTTATTAGTAATATGTTACATTATTAAAGTGCATTGAGAAGAGATGCAGGGGCCGAAGCTGGAAGGCCACCAGCCCCAGGCCCTGCCCCAGGCTGGCCAGACACAGCCAGAGAAGGGCCCAGCTCTCTGCTGAAATCCATGGACAGGGCTGGGGGCAGAGCCACCCACCTGGAGAGCTTGGCCCAGGCCGTCCCTACAGGAATTCACAGTTTAGCCTAAGTTATAACATGTCCTGAGCTGAAGGTGGGAGGCTAGGAGCATGGAAGCACAGCCCTTGGGGAAGGGGGCTGAGGGGAGGGGAGGGGACCCCCCCGCCCCTCAACCCCCAATGCCAAGGGCAGAGTCCTAGAAACCTCCCCCTGAGGACCTGGCTCCTCCTTTGAAATGAACACGGTGAACCTAGGGCTCAGTTTTCTCCTTCATTCTCCCCCATCTCCCTCATCCCACCCCCTCCCGCAACCACCCCGACCGGGGGCATGGACAAATGTCCCCTTCAGACTGGGCTCCCAGGGCAGAGCCAGCTCATGCTTCTCTCTTCAAACCCATGCCCATCCCTGGACTCTCATCCCATTCCCAGGAGCCGTAGACCGAGGCCCCCCCCCCACCCCCCCACTGACCCATCCCTCCCCCAGCCCCTCCCTCCCCACCCTACCCCGCATGTAGTTTTGGTATTTCATACGGATGCAGTCAGAAGTAGCTATACATGAAAGAAGCCTAACATAAAAATAGAGCTTTTTCCGTCCTTCCGTCCGGAAAGCAAACATCCTTCAATAAACATGCAACACAGCTGCCTAGAGAGACCCAGGTCTGGCGAGGAGGTCACAGAGGGCAGCCCTGGGCCTGCAGGAACACTAGCCTCCCCGAGTCCTTGCAGGAGGGAGAACGAGGGGGCGATCTGGGTCTAGCGAGTCCAGAAGGACTCGGGCCTCAGCCCTAAGGTCCAGAGATGGGGTCCCCCATTCATCTTTTTAAACTCCACTCTCTGGTCCACAGGTTCTTAGGCCAAGAGCATCACTGCATTTCATCAGTTTGAGGAGGAGTTTTTGAAAAATAATCTCCAAAAGATAGTCTTGGGTCATCAAGGCCCCAGCTTTAGAGTCACAGCCTGCGTTCTGTGGCCCTCAACACCCTCGCCCCACGGGGGCCCAACAGCCGCCTGCGGCTGGCCATCTGCAGGCCCGGTGTCCCCCGTCAGGTTTACGCAGTCCCCCTGGGAAGAAGTGGTGGACAAGGAGCTCCTGGGCCCAGCCAGTTCTGGGTGTGAGACTTTTCTAGTGCCTCAGGGCTGCAGAAGCCTGCAGCACACCCGGCCCCGTGAGACTCTAATGGACCAGCAGGCCAAGAATGAGCGTGGGCAGGACACCCAGCCAGAGGCTGGTGGCCAGGGTGCAGGCGTGGCCCAGCAGTTGTGAGGTCATGGCGCTGTCCTCGCGCAGCAGCTCCCAGTGCTGAGCTTCGCGGAGGTAGGAGTCCTCCTGGGCCTCGCAGTAGTAGTGGCCATAATGGAGGTCCGTGAGGTTCTCGATGAACAGGATGCAGTTGGGGCTCTGGTGGCCGGGCTCACAGCTCTGCTCCACACTGTTCTCGTGGCGCCAGGAGTAGGTGGCATGACGAGACTCCATGGGGCAGCTCAGGTAGTAGCGGGAGTTCTGCGCCAGGGAAACCTTCTGCAGCGGGGCCTGCTCTGGGGAGCGAGGGGGAGGGAGCCGTGAGGAGCGGCTGAGGGCTCCCAGGGCAGGCTGTGTCCTCCCACACTGATAGGGCTACAAGGCCAAGGCTTCTAAATGAACATGGGGAAACTAGCCCCCCTTCTCCTCCTTACTCTCCCCTGCCTCCCTCACCCGACTCCTTGTAGAACCCCCACA
>NW_011494753.1:9069967-9073940 GCF_000754665.1 Bison bison bison | reverse complement strand
CCCCCCGCCCCCTTGTAGACCCCCCACACCAAGGGGGCTCCTTCCACAGGACTGTCCTGCCCCATCTGTCTGGAGCCCCCAGGACCAGACTTGGCCTCCCTCGGACAGGGCCACTGGGGCATGAATATACCACCCGCACTGGACTGCAGCCTCTGAGCTGGGCCAGATAGGTACCTGGCTTCGGGTTGGGGCACCCCTTGTGGGGGTCGACTGGACTGATGGACTGCAGCACTGGCCTGGAGTTGGAAGGAAGAGAGAGGCTAAGAAAACAGGAGGCCACAGGCTCAGCCCCTTCCCTGTTCTCACCCCCGACCAGTAACAGCAGTGGTGCCCACCCGGAGGAGGGTCTGGCCAGAAGGGACGCCGCCCATCAAGCACCACTGCTGTGTCCACTTTCTCCTAGGAGCAGGGGGCCCAGCCAACATACTCTTGGGAGCTGTAGATGGAGACACAGCGGTCCTGGTACCAGCCGCAGTAGGGGTCGCGGGCCATGAGGCAGCCATGACAGCCCCCAGTGTAGAGTTCACACAGGTCCAGGGGTACCTGGCTCACCTCCCACTGGGAGTTCACATACAGTTTCCTCTGGAAGGAAAAAAATGACCACTCAGGTCAGGGACCCCAACTGAATTCTAAGCCCCCAGGCTGAGGTCCAGCTGCCTGGCAGGCCCAGGGGCCCAGAGACCCTGAAAAGGACATGCGAGTCACACACAGATGGGCTCTGTCCTCAGGTCACATTGGCCCCACAGGGCGGGTTGAGGGTGGGGAGGCTCACCCGGTCAGCGTCCAGTGACATGGCCTGGATAGCAGCCGCGCGGCGGAAGGGCTGGATCTCCAGGATGTTGAAGACAAGGCCGTGCTCCCGCTCCCCCGGCTCCAGCACCTTGTGGATGGTGCCCTTGTCTGTGGGTGAAGACCAGAGGGTCAGCAGGCGGGAGCCCCACCGCAGAGCCAGGCAGCCTCCCCCTGGGCTGAGCTGACCAGGAAAGACACAGGTAGGCAGAGCTATTTAAGTCAAGGCTCAGGTGAGAGTCAGAGGACTGGGGTGGGGTGGGGAGAGGACAGCATGACTGGGGAGGGTCTTAAGGGCCCAAAGATATCACAGGAAGTTTCCAAGACTGGGCCAGGGAGGCCATCCCAGGAGGCTCTGGGCTCCCCAAGGCTGCAAGGGGAAGCCGGAGCACGAAGAAGGGAAACAGCAGCCCCACGTGCCCAAGCACTGCCAAGCCTCCAGCTATACGCATCAGTTACAGTACTTCACTTAACCCCCCACTCCCCTGGGAGGCAGGTATCAACATCCCCACTTCAAAGGAAGGGAAATGAGGTCACAAAGACCAAGCAACTTGCTCAAGGTCACGCAACTGGTGACTGGAACCCAGAGCAGGCAGAACCAGACCCTTCCAACCTCTTCTGTTTCCTGGACTTTTTCATACGTGCTTTCTTTAAAATAAACCTTTTATTTTGGAATAATTTCAGATGTACTGAAAAGTCACAAAGACAGTCCAGAGTTCCCATATACCCTTCGCCCAGTCTCCCCGAAGGTTAGCATCTTGTATGACTGTGGGGTTTGTCACAGCCGAGCAGTTGACACTGGTTTGTTATGATTAAGTCGACTACAGACTTTATTGGGATTTCACGGGTTTTTCCGCTAATGTCCTTTGTCTGTTTCAGGATCCATTCCAGGATTCCATACTGCATATGCAGTCTTAGGGGATTTTTTTATTTTTCTAAAATCTTAGACTTGAAAAGGACCTTAGGTTCCACATAGGGGATCCCAAGGTCATCTACTAGGCTGCCTGCCTCAGAGCCCAGAGCTCTCTCCATTCATTCCTGTCGGGGACTAACGGGCATCCTGACCCCTGAGTCCTCCCAATCCTACCTCCCCAGCTGTCCCAGTTTCTATAATAGCCTACCTCCCTTTCCCTCCCTCCCAATTTCCCAGGGCATCACTTGCCCCAAAAAAGCAGTCAGATGATCAGATGACTGCCTGCCGGGGACATTACCTCTAAGTGTCCACGATCCCCCCTCTGCGGGTTCTGGGATGTGGTCCCTGGCTCCCTTGGCCTGACAGACTTCCAGCCCACGCACTACCTTCACACCCACACTGCCCTTCACCTCCTCCACAGCCCGGTGACAACCTCCCATAGCTTCTTCCAGCTGTAAGAGCCTCCCATTCTCTGCAGAAGGCTCAGAAAGTCCTATCTCCCATCCAGCCCCAAGCCTTCATGCTGCAAACTCCAAAACGGTATCTCTCTGATGGCCCTAAGGGAGAACCGAGACAAATGCCCTCATCACTCAAGTGCATCGGCTTCCAGGTCTGCAGAAAGGGAGCCTACAGCTGCCTCAGCCCAGGACCAGCCTGCCTTGTCCTGGCTCCTGCTCCCAGTCTTACAATGTCACCCCGCCTACACCCCAGTGCTCTATCCTGCTGGCGGGTCACAATAGTCGGGCCATCCGCTGCTAGAGCAGAGCAAGGACAGGGCTCAGTGGGTGGAGCTAGGATGAATGGAGGAGTCAAGGGGTGGTGGATCTCACAACTCAGAAGCCAAGCCTGTGAACGGGAAATTACTCTCCCCAAGACTCCTAAGAGTCAAAACACCAATGAGAACACCATGACCCTAAGAAAACCCCAAGGTGAAGCAACAGCTGAAAGTCACATGGGGCGGTATGTGCAATTGAGGGGGCTGCCTGAGGCCTAGACTACATGACCCCAGAGGTGTTAGGCACTGGGGGAGACACTGCTTTTCTGATGGCACCACTACCCAGTCCCAAGGAAGGCCTATTGCTCCCAGGGCATCTTCGCCCACAGTCTGGGACCAGGAAGTTGCTCTAAAGCCACCTCAGGGCTGTTTTCTTTACGGCCAATGATCTTCTGGGATGCAGGCTCATCTTTCAGGACGTTCTATTCTGCTTCTGGGGCCAACCAGACCCCACTCCCAGAGGGAGCCCCTCTAGGGAAGAGGAGGTGGCCCAGCAGTCCTCCGCAAGACCCTGCAAAGGCACTGCCGTCAGGAGGCCCTTCCTCACATCTCACGAAACGCTTTGCATCCCACAGCAGATGGTTCCTCTTACTTGCATAATCTCAAAGACAGCAAGAGGAGCCAATTTCCTCACTCTGCCTAGCAGAGGCCCATAGGACACCTGGGACCAGGCCCTCCCACCTGACTTTCCACATCTCTTCCTACCATCCTCAGGAGTCAGGGTGCTGGACCAAGCTACACCCAGCTTTGCTCACACTCACCACATTTCTGCCTCTGAATCCGAGTACCTTCCAGCCTTCGATGCCCTCCTCCCTCTGCCCCACCTCCTCCAGGAAGCCCTCACTGATTGACTCTTTCACAGCTACACATATTAACTCCTGACAGCTCTTAGCCACTCAGTTCTCCCTTCCAGGTATAACTATCCAACCAGATGTTAATGACATTACTCTTTATACTCATTTTAACCAAGCAGACTGGAGAGGGGGTCCCGGGTAGCCCCTTACCTGTGGTTAGGTAAAGCACGTGGAAGGTCTCCCCATTGCTGGCGTGCATGCGGTGGACAACCACTTTCTGGTAGTGGTACTTAGAGTGGAACAGTGGTGCCTTCAGAGGCCCCATGGGCTCCACCCTCTGCACCACCTCAGGGTGACTGTCGGCCACCTGGAAGGTCTCTGTGGGTATCGGCTGCCGGTCTGGGAGGCACTGGGCAAGGAGAACAGGTCCAGATCAGTGGGGTGGCTGGGAGATGGGGTCGCGGCCTGGGCCATGGCGGGTGCCACTGCTCACCTTGCCAGGCCGTGGGTTGGGGAGGCTCGAGTGGTAGCCCTTGAGTGAGGAAGTGCAGAAGACCTTGTCAATATCACCAAGGGAGTACACGCAGACAGCCGAGTAGTTCCTGGGGGGACATAGAGACCACCTCAGTGGGAGGCCCAGGACCGCCCACCTCCACTCACTCAGGCCAGCCCCGCACCAGATGGAGTATAACTATAGCCTTG
>NW_011494753.1:9065834-9069867 GCF_000754665.1 Bison bison bison | reverse complement strand
GCGACCAAGCCACCTGGCCTTCGAGCTCTGTGACAGCAGGGACTTTCCTGGAGGCCAAGGCCAGTGCCTGAGTGTTAGCAAATACCACTGAAGGAAGGAGAGAGGCAGGACAGAAAGAGGGAGGGACGGAAGTTCAGCCTAATTTCTCTCTTTTGCAATATAAAACCACAACCTGTATTCTGTCACGGAATCACTGAGTTCAGAGGTCAAGCCCAGGGCAGGAGAAATCCCAACACGCGCATCCTTGGGATGCTAATGGCCACAGAGGCCAGAACCCCGTCCTCCTCCCAGCCCGCTTGGTCCATGCACACGGGAGCCCCAGAACAGGGTCTTGGTTTCCCTACCCTGCCCCCACCCTCCCAACACACACCCTGCACTTAGGCCTGTCTTGTTTTCAATCAATGAGAGTGATTAAGAGGTGTGAATTATCAGGCACAGGCAATGCCTGAGCAGGTGTGATAGCACCCAGCACCCTGAGAGGCCTCAGGAGCCTTTTCCCAGGGCCCAGCAGCCACTCTGCGTACACAGCTGGAGGACACACAAGCCCAGTAGCCATGAGCATGCATACGGCACGTGTGCACACAGCCATCTATACAGACTCACAAACGCACCAACATACACATCCCCCTGAGCGCTGTGTCCGCCCAACCCAGGCCCAGCAACAGCCTCGTCCCTTGAGCCTGGAATCCCTGCGCTTGCCACATCAGCCATCCCCTTGGCAGGCCCCAAGTGCTGTGACCCCCACTGGACACTCACCAGCCTAGCCCCAGGACAAGGCCACTCACCAGGGGTTGGAGAAGACGCCGTAGACCCTAGTGTCCTTCCACTGGCCGTTAGGGTCGGGGAGCAGGAAGACGTCCTGGAGCCGGTTGAAGTTCTTATTGGTGGTGGCGTCACTGCACACCAGCATGGCTTTCAGGAAGGTGTTCCACTTGGAGACTGACAGTGAACTCTCACCACCCTGGTCCCCCTGGAAGGGAGGAGAGGAGGGGGAGGTCCCTCAGCACCTGCCTGGGCTACCCCATACACCCGGGGCACCTGATGCCGGGAAGGCCAGCACCCAGGCTTCTGAGGAGGAAAAGAGGCCCTGCAAGGGGCCAGGACCTGCCAAGGGGCAAGGCTGGGCCGCCCCACAACTCAGGCCAGGCTCCAGGTGGCGGGCCTGGCTGACCCAGGGCACAGGGCCCACAGTGGGGACCTGCAGGGTGCGGGGGTCAGGTCCCCACCGAGCACACTAGCTCAGACACACGTCTGCCCACTCTTACACATTCACACTCACACACATGGCATAGTCCTACACAACTCAGCATCTTCACACAGGTGACACACACAACGTCAACACACTCTTGTTCCCATGCATATGCCCGTACACACTCTCCATGAATACACACCTGTGCACACCCTCACACATGCACGTGATCCCAACCATCACTACCCATTCACAGATGCACCGACCCGCCTGTGCACACCCTCTTCCTCCCACAGTCCCACAGACTCCCTCGCACACTTGCACACACACAGGGACTCACACACTCACTCACTCCTGTTCAGGCACAGACACACTCGCTTGCCCACCCTGCTCTGGCTCACCCTGCACAGCTGGGCCACTCGGGACACGTTGAGCGGGGCCTCGGGATTCTTGTCAGGGTTGTCCTCTCGGAAGAAGTAGTAGATCTTGTCATCATAGGCCTGGTCTTGGTGCACGATGGTGGCCTTGATGAACTGTGGGTCTGCCGGGGACAGACATGAACGGGTTTGAGGCCGGGAGCCTCTCAGAGGACCCAGCCTCCGAGTCTGCATAAACAAACCCACGTCCAATCACAGCAGGAATAAACTTCAGAATGCCAGGTCCAACACCCCAAGGGGGCCGAGACTCTGCACCCCCACCCCTCACCTGTTTTGCCCTCTCCTACAAAGATGTCATTGGCCCAGGAGCAATGACTTCATGCCTAGGGACTGGGAGGAGTCCCTGAGGCCCTTTATGTCACCTCTGCCTAATTGGCAGAAGAGGGAGTGGGTGTGGCTCCACATGAGCTCAGCAGAAGGACACGCTGTGGCTCCCGGGGACCCCGCACTGGGTCTGGGGCTTCCTCTGATTTGTCTCCAGAGGGTGTCAGGCCCATTCTGCCCCCACATCTTCACCTCTGCTATCCCCTGCTCCTGGCCAGGCCCACCTCCTTGGCTCTCTTGTCTCAGGGCTGCACCCCAGCTCCCACTTTCCTGATGGCCTGTGGCCCCAGTGGCCCTCAGGGAGCCTCCCGAGAAGCATGAGGACCCCTGAGCGTTCACACACCCTCGTCGGCCCGCCCAGCCAGCCCAGTGGGATCTGACTCACTCTGCATGACGGTGTCACTGGTGTACAGCTCGATCTCACCCTTGATGCGGCGGAACCTAGGGATCTTCCCATTATACTCCTGCTTCCGGATGGTAGAGTACACCTCGTCCCCTGGGCACAGTGGAGGGCCACAGATAAGCGCACGCAGCTCTTGGAAGCCCCTCCACGGGGCCTGGACCAGGCACAGAGCTGACCACCCTCCCCCAGCCCAGCACAGCTGCCCTCAGGGCACCCGCATGCTCCAGCCTCGGCCCTACCGTCAAATGGCCCTACCATCAAACAGAACCAGGGAGTTCTCATCCGGGCTGAAGGGTGCATAACCTTTCCTCTCCCCAAGAAACTCCACAGAGTCGTTCACCTGAGGGAGACCAAGAGGGTCAGAATACCACGTGGTCCCATGGTCATTGCCTTCCATGGGTGCCAGCTGCTCAGCCAGGGTCCCCATCCTCCCAGGAACTCTGTACAAGACGAGACCAGCCTCAGAGCGCTCCCCCTCCTCCTCCCACCTTGAGGGGCAGAAGCCCACCCAGACAAGGGTGAGCTGACCAGGCACACAGGGAGGGGCCTCCTCACCAGGATCCAGCAGCTGGGGTGCCGAGCATTGGTGCCACAGGCCAGCAGCCCTTCGTTCTGCTTCTCCAGGAGTGTGATGTAGTTCCCACAGTCCTGCCAGGAAAGGCAGAAGGCAAGAAGTTGGTCGGAGGCCCTGGCAGGCCTAGCACTAGGACCCTCAGTCTTGGGAAAGAAGGCTTCAGAAATCTAAGCCCAGGAGGTATCTCTAAGGAGAGCCCGAGTGGGTGCAGTTGACTCCCACCCCCCTAAAAACAGAGGACAGGTTTAGGGAAGGAGTGTCTCCTGCTCAGGCCAGGAACCCTAGGACAGGGCTGCCTCTCTCCTCCCGGACTGCGGCTCCCAAGACAGAGCCAGGCCTCCTTCCTCAGACTCTTAGGGACTTTTCCAAGGGGCCCAGCCTGCTCTCTGCACTCCCTTTTCCACACTCACCTGCTTGTCCCGGCAGGACCCCTTGGTGGAGCCAATGTTCACCTGGGGAAACAGGGAGGGGGGATGTGAGTCCACCTGCCAGGGGCAAGATGCCCCCAACTGCTTTCCATGCATCCTCAGGATGGGCTCGTTTGACAGATGAGCAATTAAGGCTTCAAGAAGGGGAGTGATTTACCCAAGAACACACAGGCTACTCAGCCTGATACCCAGAGCCAAAGCCCAGAGCTCACGGGCCAGCCCAGAAATCTCACAAGACAGGGTCACAGGGTTTGGGAGGCCGGCTTCCTGCTAGGCCTCCCTAGTCAGCGCTCCCCACCTGGCCAGGCCTGTTAGTTCCATGCCTGTCTCTACATCACTCCAGCACCCAGGCCAGTCAGGACCACTTTCACGGAGCCTTTCCCCAGACACCACTTATGGTGGTAAGCACTTATGTGCTTATAGGGGGCTGACCAGTTCTGGAAGACATGCCAGCTCCCCCGGATTCCCTGAGGCCTCTCACCAAGGCCAGAGAGGAGATAAGATGGGGAAAGGGACTTCCTGGTGGTTCAGCGGTTAAGAATCCACAGGCCAATGCAGGGGACACAGGTTCGATCTCTGGTCTGGGAAGACCCCACATGCCACAGAGCAACTAATTTTGTGTGCCCGTGTGTCACAACTACCGAGCCCATGCCCTGGAGCCCGTGCTCCAAAACAAGG
>NW_011494753.1:9065217-9065734 GCF_000754665.1 Bison bison bison | reverse complement strand
TGCCCTGGAGCCCGTGCTCCGCAACAAGAGAAGCCGCTGCAAGGAGAAGCCCGCGTTCCGCCACAAAGAGCAGCTCCCACTTGCCTCAACGAGAGAAACCCCGCACGCAGCAAGGAAAACCCAGCTCAGCCAAAACAATCAACCAGTCAGTCAATCAAAAGAAGATGGGGAAGGAAGAAAGAGAAGCGGGCAGGAGAGGGTCCAGGCTCACCGTGCGCACGGAGGCGTTCCTGCCCTTGGAGAAGTCAAAGACATAGACTCTGTTGCGTCCGCCCACCCACACGGAGGAGCTGCCTGGCTCGTGGAAAAGCACCGTGTGTGGCTCAGTTGAGCCGAAGTCCACATGGTCCTGCCCTGCATGGCCTAAGGAAAAGACAATAGGCAGAAAATGTTGAGGCTGGAAGATCCCAGCCTGCCCTCCACGCACACAGCATCCACCGAGCTGCGAGGGCTTGGAGCTGGCTATGGAGACACTGGACTCAGAGCTGTGAGCAAGAAATGAGAGGAGCCCTCTGGT
>NW_011494753.1:9061798-9065117 GCF_000754665.1 Bison bison bison | reverse complement strand
CCCCCGCAAACACACACACACTCTGCTGCTCCCAAGAGGGCTGGGCTTGGAAAGGAGGTCCCCCAACTCTGCTCTGAGGCTCTCTGCTGCCTAGGACAGAGCAAGCAGTCACCTCCACCTCCCTCAGGTAGTAAGGCCTCTAAGAACCCCATGGACAGTTCAGGCTCGCAGGAATCACTTTGCTCAGAACCCTCTCCCCTCCTTCAGGAGGCCCTCTCTGACCCTTTCCAACCTACCCTATCCCCTGAGTGAGCAGGTCAGTAAGGATCAAGAGCCAGAAAGGAATCTTAATGTCCAGTTCCTCCCATTTTAGAGATGGAAATACAAAGGTTCAGAGAGGGGCAGCCCAAACTCACACGGGCAGTAGCAGGCCAGGGACCAGAGCTTCTGCCCCAAAGCTGGGCTCTGCCCTGGACTGCCCTGGCCTGGTTTCACAAGGATGCCAGCTCACTCCCGGGGGGATGACCAGCCCCTACTTCCCCGCAACTCTGGGATGGGGGCCCTTCACGGAGCATAGCCTGGGCCTTTAAGTAGAAGGGCTGATTGGGACAGTTTTGCCCAAAAAAGAAACCTTCTGCAGCCACTGCCTCCGGGGAGAAGATGTCTCATCTCCGGTGACATCGCTGAGGTCGTCCTGGTTGCAGGGCTAAATTATAGGAATGGGACAGCCTGTGGCGGCGCCCCCAGCAATCAGCCATAACTAGCATCATCCCACCTCCGACCAGCCCGTGCCCTCAGCCTGATCACTGTTTATTCAGCTGCAGCAAACTCAAGGGCAGCAGGCAGTGACACCCAAGCAGGACACCCTCAGCCCAGACAGAAAAGAACTGCCCTGTCCTTGACTTTGCCCCCAATCCCTCTCGGTGCCATTTGAGCCATTCCTCCTGATTCTGCATTCAGCAGGGACAGAGCGCCCTATCCACCCTGCAACGCCCACCCTCTCCATTCTCACTCCCTTTCCTTAAGATACATTCTTGCATGGCCAGGTCACAGGAGCAAGCGGGCTATTCTCAGACTCCACCTCAGCTGTGGCCCAGCTCACTGTATAGAGGCCAGAACCAAGGGCCTTCAGGGACACTCTAGCTCAAGGTCGCATTGGAGGCAGGAGATTCTGGCTCATTCAGACTGAGTGTCGGTAGACAGGAACGTTCACGAAGACGCCAGCACTGCGGGCCACAGAGAAACGCTGAGCTCACGGCCCTTGGGTTCACCTGGTGAGGGCTCACCCAGGGCTGGCAGGCTCCCCTTCCCCAGCAGCTGGGATAAAATTAGAGTGTTAGAGGGCTGGGGAGAGACACAAGGTTTTCCTGACTCAGCGCCCTGGCTCCGGCTCCCCTTTCTCCCGCAGCCTGAGCAGCCACCACCAGCCCTGCAGCCTAACCCGGAATCGAGACAGTCTGTAGCCCCGGCTCCCCACCTACTCCCCGAGACGGCCAGGCGGCCAGAAAAAGCTACCTGTCTGGGCCTGAAGGCACGGGACTGGAACCTGAGATCTGAGGCCTTCCAGAGGACAAAAGGGAGGAGCCCCAGGCTGAGGTCACACTGGCCACCTCCAAACAGTCACCTCAGCTCACGGCCTCAGAGGAGGGGTCTGCACAGCCAATGCTCAGCCCTAGTCGTGGAGGAAGGGGCACAGGAGGGGCCCCGAGGGAGCCTGTGTCTGGGGTCACAGGGCCATCCAAGTGAGGAAGAGACTAGTCTGATGGGAAACAGCCTGGGCGGTCTAGTCTGATGGGAGAGCCGTGGCCTGGCCCTGGAGAGCAAGCTCAGCAGGGAGGCCCGGCCCTACCCTGGAACCCAGTTGGAGGGGTGAAACAGCCACACCAAAGCAAGTCTCCATGGCGCTCAAGCAAAACTGGTACAGACCCCGGGCTGCTCACAAGGTATCGCTGAGAACACACAGGGAGGGTGAGGGCTGCATGGAGGCTGAGGGGCTGCTGGATGTGTATGGGGGTGCTGCTGGGTATAGCATGACAGGACAGCCCTGCACAGATCTGCAAGCGTGAGCCCCGCTGCGCTCAAATCCTGGCTGTGGCTGTCGGGGTCGGGAGTGAGAGGGAGGCAGGAACTGCTTACCTCATCTTAGGGAAGAAACAGGAGCCCAGGAGCATTGCCTCCCTTGACCCCGAGGCCCCTGCCCCTCCCAGCTCTGCGCCTGGTGATGTGTATGGGGGAGATGGCACCAGCTCGGCCCCAGGACGAGGCCTTGGCTCTTTCCCTACCCAGCCCGGCTCCCGCACTGCCTGAGGCCCTCAAAGGGCCTGATTGTGCAGGGGAAGTGTCTGAGAGGCAGCAGCTCGATGAATACATGAAAGGAAGCTTTGTTCAGGTCACAGGAGCGGGGGCTGGGGGGCTCAGGGGCAGGAGGGCTGCCTGGAAGTGAAGGCAGCACCAAGTCTTGGAGGCCAGGATCTGTGGCCCCTTGGCACCAAGAGGGGAGGGGGTGGCATTCAAGGCTCCACTCCAGCAGGGGTTGAGCAAGGCCGGGGCCTGCTCCTAAAGAGATTCAGTTTTGCATCCCTAAATACGTCTTCTTGCTTCCTTAGGAATCCAAAAGGATGGAGAAGGCAGACAGACCTATGCTAGATGGGTCAGAAACAGGCAGCAAGAGAATTCTAGGCAGTGGAAACAGCCTGAGCAAAGGTGGGGAAGCTGTGTGGTGGGTAGAGAGACTAAAGAGAGGAGAATGGGAAGGGGGGCTGAGGCCCCCAGGTGGTGATGGGGAAGGGCAAGGCAGGGGACCAAGGCTACACCAACCCGCGCCCTTCAGTCTCCGGAGCTGCCTTCTCTTTCCAATGAGCAGGGCCAGGATCCAAAGAGCCTCCTCTCCTCCAGCGTCCCCCCCACCCCAGGTCGCCCTGTCTGACCAGCACCACGCCCCCCCTCCCCACTTCCTATCCTGGAAGTCTAAAAGGAGCACCGTCTGGCACCGTGTCTCCCCCCTCACTCCCCAGCCTGACGCATTAGTGGCTGACTAAGTGGTAGCTAAAAGCTCCCAGAATAACCAGGGGTTCAGGCAGGGGAGAGGGCTAGGGACACACGGGATAGGCATGGCCCCAGAGGCAAGCCAGGCACAAGCCCCCTACCCCCATGTGATTCTTTGCCAATCCTGGCTCCTTCTGGACCAAGAAAGGGCACACTCAGGCTGCCCTGTACCCAGCTAGACTCCGTGGCCCCCTGAGCCCCCACCTTCCTCACTAGGCCCAGCACCAGATAGAAATGAGGGTCAAGAAGATGGCCGGGTGTCAGGGGGGCAGCCCTCCCCCATCAGGCCCCCAGCCAGGCCATCCCTGGGGCTCAGATCCTGTGGGAACCAATC
>NW_011494753.1:9051475-9061595 GCF_000754665.1 Bison bison bison | reverse complement strand
ACTGTCTGGGACAAGTGTGACCTTCTGTGGAGGGGGTTTTCCTAAAGCGGGGCTGCCTGCTGGAGCATCATTCTTCCTCATCAGCCCTGGGTGCTGTCACCCTCTGGTCCTCACCATCCCCGCATCCTCACTGCCCGTGAAAGAGGGCTGCTCAGGGGAGGGGGAGTGGTCGCTAGGACGGGGGGCAGTGGCATTATCTGCGAAGGGAGGAGCAACAGGGGAAGGGCCCACAGTCGGTCTGGACAAGGACAGCCTTCCAAGCTGACCTACTGACCCAACAGGCCTTGAATGCTAACCTCAAGGAGCCCTTTGAGAGAAGGCATGGGGCGGGCTCCGAGAATGGTAGGAATGCAGTATACAGCAGGGAGTGCCTTCAGCAGGCAGCCAGGGAGGCCCGGGCACAGGGCAGGAGCCAGTCCACCCTCCGACTGGAGGCCCAACCACAGCTGTCAGGAGCCTCCTCCCATAGTCGGGCCCCACCCTGGATCACCAGACCCACCTCATACCCTCGCCAGAGGAAGAAGAGGGAAGGCCCACACAGGGCCCAGGAATTAGCCCTCAGGCTCGCCATCCTGTGGAAGCCCACAGGTCAAGGAGAAGGGAAGGGAACAGTGGCTGAGCTGAGGGGCCCGGGGGCCAGAGAGACGGTGCCACTGGCCCAGGACACAGAACAAGGGGGACAGAGCAGGGCCAGGCAGCCGCTCAGGTTTCCGGAGCTCATCGCCCTGCTCCAGCCCAGGACCACAGCCTGGACTTCGTGAGAGCATCCTGATCTTCAAAAGCCGTCCATCCCCTTCTCTCAGCCGCCCTGTGTCATCTCCTGCTCTCTACCCAACATTCCCTTGCTGGCCAAGGGAAAAGTCACTGACCTGGTAACTAGAGGGATCGCCCACCCACCATCCTTTCAGGTAGGACTCTGAATGACAGAAACCTTTCCACTGAAAGAGGTGAGGGGCAAAGGAACAAATGTCTCATCATCGTTGCCTCTCGCAGAGTGGCAGGGAAGAGGGCCCGGGAAGCCACTCCTTGTATCCA
Source organism: Bison bison bison (assembly GCF_000754665.1). Classification (NCBI taxonomy): domain Eukaryota; kingdom Metazoa; phylum Chordata; class Mammalia; order Artiodactyla; family Bovidae; genus Bison; species Bison bison. Next base: position 9,060,560 of record NW_011494753.1, on the reverse strand, counting down.
GAAGCCCAGTTTATGGGATGGCATGGGCCTGTGCTAAGGAAGGGTTGTGCTGTTGGGGTGCTGCCGACACTCAGCAAGGCAGGGCTCCAGACAGCTGCCACAGAGTTGGTGTGCTGGGGCAGGTGGCACCCCTGAGGCGGTACTCAGGGTCATGGGAGGGGTGCCTCACTTTATCAACCATGGGAACAGTGAGTTGTGTGCTGAGCCACAGGGGAGGGTCTTCCCACCCACCAAGGTCAGCCGTGGGTGGCAGGGAAGCATACCTCACGTACGGACTCAGCCCAGGTTCTCTCTGTGCTCCCTGTGGCAGCCAGGTGGCTGGGTGGCCGTGACCTGACCAGGGACTGGGCCTTCCTGAGTGTGGCTTCCTCCTCAGTGGATTGGAGGGGCTGGTACTCGCTAAGGTCTAGGCTTTATGACCCACCGTGACTTAGCAGCAGCAGCAGCAGCAGTGACTCTTGGAACAAAACACTCGGGGTTAAGCTTGGGGGCATTTGGGGGAAAGCGTGGGGTTGTGAGTACTGGATAAGTCAGAGACGGCTTTCTGAAGGCGCAGGCAGCAATGAAACCACATCCTCATCTACCTCCACCAACTAGCTCACCAAATCCCCCCAATCACCCTGCAAAGAAGGCAGGAGAGCACCTGCATGCCCATTTTACAGACAGGAAAACTAAGGGCCTTCCACGCCACCAAGGGCCGTGTGCTCTCTGCACTGCACCACTGTTCTCGAAGGACCAGAAGGCTTGGCCTGCTGGAGAGACCAGCTCGGGCAAAGACTTGAAGGTAAGGAGCAGTGTGGAGAATACACTGAGTGTGTGCTGGGGGCAGGGCTGAACCAAGATAGATTTGGGGGCTCAGGGAAGGCTAGCACATTGGCCCAGCCAGACAGGGGAGGAGGCTCCAAGCCCAGGGAAGGCGGGAAGCCACGTCCTGTCCAGATTCTGCCTGGATTCCACCGGTTCTTCAGCTCAACAGGTTCTAAAAGCCCCAGAGTGAAGCTGAAGTCAGGTGGTGGCTCTTTCAAAGGAGAAGATAGGCAGAGGCCCTGGGCCTGCCCTTGGGCCCAGGGCCAGAGTAGGGATCAGGGAGAGGGCAAAGGATGGCTAAACCACCCCAAATGGGAGGAGGCAGGCAGGACAGGGGGCCTTGAGAAACAGAAGGTTCCTTAGCTCAGCCTAAGCCTGGGCCAGAGGGGAAGGAGGGAGGGGTCAGAGAGCAAGGGCAGCCAGCCAGCATGGGCAGTTAGGGAGAGCTGGCAGGGGCCAGGCTGCCAGGGCTGCATTCATCAGCAATCAGAAATGCCAAAGGGGGAGATGACACAGACAACAATGATACCCCCACCTAACTGTTTCACAAAATTTACTAAGTGCCGGGCAGTACTCGAGTGTCAGATGTATTAACTCATTCAATCATCACTGACCTCTTCGAAGGCAGTTTCTTTTATTATGCCCTGTACGTTCTACAGATGAGGGCAGCCAGACACAGAGAAGTTGAATAACTTGCCCAAGATCACCCAGCTCACTGGTGGTGTGGAGGCTGACACTCAGGCAGACTGAGTCTGAAATCTGTGTTTATAACACTGGGCTCCATAGGTGAGCCCTTGGAAGTTTCTAGGTCAGCCTCTCTCATACAAATGAGGAGACTGAGGACCAGAGAGGGTGGAACCGGGTCAGAGGCTACTTGCCCGATGAATGCCTGACCTCTCTCCACGATGCCCTAAAGAGAGTGTGTGTAAGCGAGCGTGGGTGTGCAGGCCTGAGGGAGGCAGGGACTAGGGACCTGGGCGTGTGTGCCGCACTGCATGCTGACCAGTACACAAGCATCCCATGATCTCTGCCCAGAATAGCACAGTGCAGTGTGGGCAGGCTATAGCGAAGGGAGGGTGTGCTCAGAGACCCTTCTTTACCATCCAACCAGCCAGGCTCCCGCCCAAACTGCACTGGTTAAAAAAACAAAACAAAACAAAACACTGCTTCTACCTCCCAACTCAAGAACCCACCACGGGTCCCAACTGCCTGCTGCGGCAGGGCCCAACTCCTCTGCTGGGCAGTCAAGGCCCACCCGTCTCTGCTCCTCTCCGCCTCCCACTTCTATCCCTTCGCTTGTGCTCTCCCTTCCTGACCGCCTTTCCCCTTCTCCCTGTGCTCACGGTCTTACCTGGGCTTGAAGATCTAGCCTCAATCCCCGTCTCCCGCCCGCTGGCTTCAGGAAGTGTCCCAGACTGCTCCAGGCCTCACAGTTCCGTCCTGCCTCTGACCTTGTGCTATACACCATCTGGCACACACCATCTTCTCTCAGATCACACTGTTTGGTGGAATTTCACCTGGACTGTGGGGTCCTGAAGGTGAAGCCCAGTCCCCGGGGCCAATCCAAGGTCAGGACGGGCAAGTGTGGGCAGCTGAGGACGTTAAAAAGCAGCAGGACTAGGGTAGGCCAAACCCCAAGGTCAGACTTGGAGACACCTTAGGACAGGCTCCTGGGCCATCGACAGGGTACCTTACTCCCTCACTAGGCTGGCAAAGAGCCCCGGGCCCAGAAGACAAGGATACAAGCAGCAATCTATGCCACATTCTGCTCCACTCCACATCCCTGCTTCTCTGTCTAGCCTGGCTCTTCCTCCTCCACCAGGCAGTCGTCCCTGGTTGCACCACCCCACACTGACCCTTCCTGCTCTCACTTCCTGTCCCAGTCCTTGGCTGCACCAGGCTCCTGACCTCCCCAGGTGCCCTCTCTAGTCACAGGCTGCAGGCCCACCTCTCCAGGTACCAGCAGGCCCTCCAAGGACAAACCCAGAACCTCTCCTCTGCCCTCACCGGAAAAGAGACGGAACACAGACCTAGGCACAGAGCAGGGACTAGCTGCCCCCCTTCGTGCAGGCCGCCCCCAGGGGTGCTGGGTTAGAGCCCCACCCCTGACTGACAGAAGGGGTGCGGACATGCGGCAGCCTCAGCCTAATCCCCGGCTGCCGTGACGGTTAAACCCCGATTAGTCCATACCGTGACACAGATCAACCTGCTCCCAGGACCTGAGGCCCAGCTGCCCCGAGGAAAAGACCAGAAGAGTGCGTGGAGCTGGCCCAAATCCAAGGTCCTGAAGGGAGGAGGTCAAGCTGCTAAGGCTCCCAGGAGCAGATAGCCCTGGGGCAGGGAGAGTCTGGGTCCAGCTGAACTGGAAATGGGGTTGCGGAGCCATAGCATGAAGACAGACAGACAAGTGGAAGGAGGCCAAGAGCTGAGGCCAAGGACAGTCTTGGGAGGAAGACACTGCCCTGGTCCCGGCTCTGCCCATCTCACTGGGTGATGCTGGGCCAGTCCTGGCTTCTCTGGCCTCAGTTTCCCCATCTGTGGAATGAGTGGTTAGCCCAGTTGACCTCTGACGTTTGTTTTCTGACATCAGGCTGCATGAGTTAGTCATCCAAGAAGGCTCCTTGGAGGAAGTGAGATCGAACCAACAGAAAGAAGGAGGGGGTTGAGTTGGGAGCTTGGAGGAATGACCAGCAGGGCAACAAGCAGCAGGGCAATGGCCTTGAGGCAGGAGAGCATGGGGAGTGGGGAATGCTGAGGGAAGATCTGTGGCCAAGGTGGGGTTGGGGTGCAATAAAGGGCTTGGAGGCTGACTGACCATCGGGAACAAGAAAGGGATGGATGAAACAGTCCCTCACAGCCTGGGCTGGCTAGGAAAGGGAGAAGCCCAAGTCCTCTGACATCTGGGGACCACAGTCCCTGCTCCAGGAGGACCCCCTTCCTCCCCCACCCTTGGAGAGAGGTGGCTTCCGGGGCAGCCAGGACTGGCCAAAAAAGGAAACCAAGAAAGGAGGAACCAGAGCTGTCAACTAGAGCAGAGGAAGTGCTGTCAGCCCCTTGTGACAGCTAGACTGCCCGGCAGTGGCACCGGGGGTGGAGGATAGGACGTCAGCTGGGGTCTGCTCTGAAAACTCGGGGGCCACCCACTCTACCACTGCCCCTTGAGGGCCACTGGGTCCCACCCCGGAGGCTGAGCCTCAGCTTCCCACCTGCACATCAGGGGTCCTGACCCAGCCTTCCTCAAAGAAGGGCGTCCTGCTCTCCCTGCTTCTCCCACGCGCCCAGCCTGGGTAGTGATCCACCCCCGAGAAGGAGGTGAAGGTTCCTGGAAGTGGAAGCTGGGCAGAGGAAGGCCATCTGCACCTCCCACACCAGCAGGGCCTGGCTGACGCTGGGCGAGCCCCTCAGCCCGTGAAGCATCTCTGCTGAGGACTGGGCCTCCTCACCTGGAAAGCACCTGTGGTCAGGAGCCAGCAGGAAAGCTCTGGGGTCCCTGGACCCTGCCCCAGCTTCCCATCAGGGAGCTACGACACAGGGAGGTCTTCTCTGCCCACCATGGTCCTTTCTTCCTACTGCTGGGCTAGCTGTGGAAGGCCAAATGGCCTAGCTCAGACATCCCCCTCCTACAAGAAACCCTCCTGGAGCCCCTAGGCCAGGCTGACTCAATGTTCCTCCACACAGCTCCTTGCCTCTCCTTCATCCTAGTTGCAAGTTCTGGGGTCTGAAATCCTGTCATACCTGGGTACTTCCTCCTGTCCCTCCCCTCTCAAGCTGGCTCCTATTCCACGTACCATCCTGAGCTATCACCTCTTCCAGGAAGCCTTCTCTGATTGTGCAGACTGGATTAGGTACCTCCTTGACCCCCACAGCTGCCCTCTGTGACAGGCCCTGACACGCTGCATTGTAACTGCAGCTTGACTTGCCTATTTGTCTCCTCATCTACACAGAGAAGCCTATGCACTCATCTAGTTTCTCATCCCTGGTTCCCTAGGCCCAGGACCAGCACAAGGTTGGCCCCAGCAAATGATAAATGCCAAAAATACTGAATTACTATGCTCACCCCAGGAGTTACAAACCAAATGAGCCATTTCCTCCAGCTGATCAGCCATCAACTTATGAGAGAAAATGATAGGAAAGAACAGAAAACTAAAGGAGTTCCCCTGACTTCCCAGGTTTTGGTTTCTCCTCACTGCTTGGGTTTGAAGAAACCACTACAGCCTCCACCTGCCCCAGAAAGGCAAGGGATTAGTGTTCTGACAAGGATGTGCTCAGTCGCTTCAGTCATATCCAACTCTTTGCAACTCTATGGACTGTAGCCCGCCAGGCTCTCTGCCATGGGATTTTCCAGCCAAGAGTATTGGGTGGGTTGCCATGCCCTCCCCCAGGAGATCTTCCATGACCCAGGGATTGAACCTTCATCTCCTGCATTGCAGGTGGATTCTTTTATCACTGAACCACCAGCTCCTTCCTACATCTGCTTTGGGCTTCCCTGATGGCTCAGCGGTAAAGAATCCACCTGCAATGCAGGAGATGCAGGTTCAATCCCTGAGTCATGGAAGATCCCCTGGAGGAGGGTACGGCAACCCACTCCAGTATTCTTGCTTGGGAAATCCCACGGACAGAGCAGCCTGGCGGGTTACAGATCACAGGGTCGCTAAAGAGTCAGACACGATTTAGCGACTAAACAATACCTGCTTTGGAAATTTGAGGAAACTGAGGCTCAGAAAAAGTCAAGCACTTGCCCAGAGACACACAGAAAATCATCAGAGCTGGGTCCAAAACCAGGCTTCCAACTTCCCATCTCTTTCTCCCTCATCATGGTCATCTTGGGCCAGTGCCAGATCTCTTACATCCCAGCCTACTCTTAGAATCTTCATTATTCAAGAAAGGGGGACCACAGAGCTAGCAGGAAACTCCCGGTGACATCACCAAGCATTTCTCCCAGCTTAGAAACTCCCCTTCCTCCTGGGACTTGTCCCCCCTACCCCAGCCCTGTTCTGCAAGGGGAGTTCACCTTGAAGGTGATGAATACATCTGAGTCCCCAAGGGGGCAAGGATTTCCACTGGAAATGGTGATGCTTGGGGAGCCCCAGCTGTGACCTCATCCCCTAAAGGAGGTGACAAACAACCCCCCACCCTGGGGAGTGGCCCCATAATGGCTCCCCCAGCAGCTGCCAAGTCAACAATAACATCCTGTTTTTTAACTGGACAAGGGAGATGGCAGAACCAGCTGGATAAGTGGAGACTGCGCTCTGTTTCTTGCTGTGGACAAGCTGGCTCACCTCTGACCTTGGAGATCAGGGTCTTCTGGGTCTTCTCCATCTCCTTCAACCAGGGATGGAATAGGAGAGGGGTACACAAGCATGCCCACCTCCTGCCTTCACCTGCAAACCACTCCCCACCAGCTCCTGCTGCAGGGAGGTCAGGTCCTCAAAGTCACACCCTTGACTGGCCCCTGTCTCAGTGACAGCTCTAGGGGGAAAAACTCCAGAGCCCTGACAAGCTCTGAGGGTCAGAGACAAGTACAGAGCTCAAGGGCAACTGGCAGGTCAGTACTAGCACATCCCTTGCTCTGTCCAGAGCTGCTCTGGGCCAACCTTTATCAGACTGGAGAGGCATCAACCCCCCTGACAAGAGCTGGCCGGGACCTTCCCAGAACTCCCTTATCTAATCATCCCCTAGGACTTGGAGGTTCAAGTGGCAGAAAATAAATGACAGAGAAAGATCCCTCTATATTCATTCCAGTCCTCACACTTGTCCTGGCTTATAATTAAAACCCCAGTTTAGGCCTCACGGAAAAGCAGCTCCAGAACCACCATTATCCTTGGTCTAGTCATTCCTGGAGGCCGCCGTCCCCTTCCTTCACCCCACTGGCATACAGGGACCTAGGCGTCCAGCAAGGCTGGGAGGGTCCTCCTCTCACCCTACTCCTGGGTTCGCCCTGCCCAAGCCCATTCCTGTCCTACTGCCATGTGTCACTCCATGGGAAATAGGAGGCAGCTGTCAGCTAGGCATACCATTACCAGCTGGTGGTCCTGGGGGACAGGTGGATGGCAGGGTTTGTCTGGCCTGTGGGGTGCCTGGCACCAGCGAAGAAGACCACAGATTGCCCTTGGCCATGAAAGGTGAGGGGCTGGCAGACCCAAGTTGGGGGTCAACAGTGCATTACCCAAAAGAGGGCATGGCCATTGTGGCTACAATAGTGAACTGCATGCAGCGGAGAGAGCACTTTGGAAAGTGGGTAAGAGGACAGAAATCAGTTTTAAATAGCCTCAGGGTGGGAACTAAGTGCCCGATGAGAAGGGAAGGCAGCATTAAGTGCTAAAAGGTGGGTGTGCATTAAGTATGTGTGTGAAAGGGTATCTTGGGAAGACTGGGGGATGGGCAAAAGCGAACCAAAGGCAAGGGGTTTGGCACAAGGGGAGATTTCAGAACACTCTGGCAGGGGGAGATTTTAGAACACTCACACGTGGCCATCATCCCCTTCAAAGCGCACAAATGCCGTGCTGTCCAAGACAGCTAAGCAGACTGAGGAAAGACAAGGATGCTGAGAAGGAAGAGAGAGCCCAGGATGGAGCTGGTATGACTGAGGGGCATGTTGGTGTCCACCTTAAGTGGACAGTCAGGGGTCCAGATGCCCCACTCCACTTGCACCAGGAATATCTTTGTCTGGGTAGCAGAGCTGGCCCCCAGAGTACCCACTTCATGGCCAAGAAACGGCCTAAATCTTTCTCCACTTCCTAACTCAGAACAGGCTCTGGTCCCTGCCAGATCAGAGCCCCCTTTCTGCAATGTGAGCTCACACAATGCACAGTGACCTTGGGCGAGTCACATTCCATCCACTGCAGCAGCAGTTCAGGCCACTTGCTTTTGGAGTAGGTTTTTCTTTTTTCTCTCTCTCTCTGCTAAGAATACCTGCCCCAGATAATGCTCAGGCTCTGGCAATCCCTGCAAACCGCCTCAGGCATCAAAGAGCTCCCGGAGGGGCCAAATCTACCAGCCCCCCAACCCCCACTGCCAGTCCACCACCACCGCAGGGGGCCGCGCCGACGCCGAACATGGGGACAGAGCCCAGTGGTAGGGGGGTGGGGAAGCATTTTTGTGCATTGCAGAGGAGGGGAGCTCAGCCCCTCGAGGCAGAAAACCCCTCAAACCACCCAGCTGGTTTTCCGACCCACGTACAGTGGTCTAAACTGAGGCGCCACTGGGGGAGACTCCGGTCCCCCAAGTTCACATAACCAGGAGGGCCTAAAAGCTGCACTCCTCCTCCAGATCCTCTACCTGGGGGTCCCAATGGCCGCGCCCCACCCATCGGGCACTGCCCCCACGCTGGCGCCGAGCCCTGTGACAACTGCCACGTGCGGACAAGGGGGGAGCGGCTGGTCCCAGCACTGCAGAGGCAGCGCCCGGGTGCCCAAAGCCTCCGCACCGCACCTCGTCCGGGCTCTCCACAGGGTGCCCACCCCTTTACCCGGCCCGCGCTTGGGGCCGGGGCGGGGGGCGGGGGCAGGGCAGCGGGGTCTTTGTTCCCGCAGCCCGAGCGCAGCGGCGGCGGCAAAGGGTCCGCGCCCCCTTGCCGGCCCCACTGGCTCCCCCGCACGCAGCTAGAGCCCGCAGCTCTGGAAGACAGAGCCGGGTGGGGGCCCGGCGGGAGAAAGGATCCCCCGCACAGAGGCCCGGGCGCTGGAGGACTGGAAGTGCCTAGGGCCGAGAAGAGGGCCCTCTCGTCCCCCTGCACCCGGCCGCTGCAGCTCCCGGCTGCGGGCGGACTTGGAGCGACTTAGCTGGGCTCCGGCCCCGCCGCTCGCTCGCCGCAGCGTTACAGCCAGCTCCGGTGTGGCCGCGCGCACATTCACACACTCACCCGGACCCACACGCTACCGGCGGGGACAGCCCGGGACCCACAGAGCCGCGCGCACGCACTCCCTCCGGTGCCGCACACTCCGCACCCGCCCCGCGCGGCACTGGATCCCGCGCCCGCAGCTCAAGCGGCGCCACCTACCTTTCCAGACAGCGGAGATGCGGGGTCCGCTCTTCGAGTGGCCTTGGGAGGCAGCGGCCGTCCAGACCAGCTGCAGCAGCAGCCACAGCGGGGACCTGGACCGAGCCAGGGGGCGGGAAACGCGGGCTCGCGGGGCGCCGAGGGCGGTGCATCTGGACGGAGGCGGTGTCATCCCCGGAGCGGAGCGACGGCGGAGAGCAGCCAGACTGAGCCAGCGCCCGAGCGAGAGCTGAAGCCAGTGCGAGAAGGCGGAGTCAAACGCCTGACCCCACCCCGCCC
>NW_011494753.1:9039565-9051375 GCF_000754665.1 Bison bison bison | reverse complement strand
CCCCTCCCCCGCCCCTCGTCTCTAGGCTAGCCAAGTGGGGGATGCAAGTGCCCCCTCCCCACCACGCCCCAGGGAAACGTACACCACCTCTTTCTGGGCAACTCCACCTGCAGGCAGAACCCGGGTGGGCAGCGACCAAGACAGACTTATGGTCTTCTGTGATGAGCTCCAGGTTCTGTCCCCTCTCTGGGCCTTAGAGTCGCTCCCCCAACACCATAAAGGGATTGGCCTAGCCTAGAAGTCAGGGAGGACCTCTCCTGAGGGCTCAGACAACCTCACTAATGGTCAGCTAAGTGTTTGGACCTTGAAAGCTGTGGTTCTTAGAGGACGGGCTGGCCAGTGTGGACACAGCTCCTCTGAGCCTATAAACAGAAGCAAGAAGCTTTTCCTTAAGCAAGGGTTTTGTGCAGAGGGTCAATAATCTGTGGGGAGCACTCAGAGCCCCATCCTTGCTCTGCTGTGAGAACACGGAATTTTCATCTTGGCCTGGCTCCCTCCCCTCCCCTCTCCTCCCTTCCCCAGCCAGCAGCCTTCTGGGCTGCCTCCCCCCCAGCCAGCTGGTGTATGCTCAGAAAATCCAAACTCATTTCCATGTGAGTGGAGGGGGATATAATTAAGAAGGCCCCTTCCCCAAGTAGAAAGAGAGGGAAGCATCTTGCATGCCCAGGACTCACTGCTGGGGAAACAAAGTCAGGTCAGCTTTAAGGGATCTCTGTCCACAGGATGCACAGGGCTCAGCTGAGCAGGCTGTCTGATAACCCAGTGGTGACCCCCTGCAGGTCTGACCACATCCCTCTGCAGTCATCTGAACTGCCCAGGCAGCTCTGCCATCAGCTCATCTTTTCCGAGCCACACGTCTGCCCTTTGTAAAGGAGTCTCCTCTCCCTCAAGCCAGTCAGGACCCTGACCCTCCACCTCTGCTTCAGCCCAATCTACCCATGGATGGGAAATCCACTTACCCAGTGCTTGTGCTGTGCTCCGCTGTGCTACATCGCTTCAGTCGTGTCCGACTCTTTGCAACCCTATGGACTGTAGCCCACCAGGCTCCTCTGTCCATGGAGATTCTCCAGGCCAGAATACTGGAGTGGGTTGCCATGCTGTCCTCCAGGGGATCTTCCTGACTTAAGGATCAAACCTGAGTCTCTTATGTCTCCTGCATTGACAGGCGGGTTCTTCTACCACTAGCGCCACCTGGGAAGCCCCACCTACTGCTTACTGACCAGCTGTCCTCAGGTGGACTGCCTGCAGAGAAGACAGGTTGAAGAGGAAGTAGCAGAGGTGCCCTGGGGCCCCCAAGACCCACACACCTAGCTGGACTTGTTTCACACACTACAGGCACCACCAAAGACAGGGAACAGGCTGCCCTGGCCCAGCCCCAGCTCCAACCCTCTGCCCAGCCTACAGCCCCAGGAAAAGGTTATCACCAGGAAGTTCCACCTTACCATTCCATATTTTGTTTCCAGTTATCCTCTCCTTCTTCCCTAAGTGCCCCTAAGACACCCCAACAGGCCAAAAGATGAAATCAAGATGCCTTCAGGGATAGTGCAGAACTAGGCTCCTGGCCCACTGGGAAGGGCCAACAGATTCATGATGCCCAGAGGTACACAGCCCCAAAGAGAGGGAGGCCATGGACAGCTGAACAGCCCACCCATCCCGGTCCTATGCTCAAGCCTGTGGCCCTGAAGCCAGCAGCATGTCCTGGCCCAGGCTGACCTCCAACACTGACACTCTGTTTCCAGCCCAGGGCCCCATAAGCTGAGCTGCATGGCCCCAGTGTCTGCCCTTTCTGCAAAGATAAGCAAATTAAGAAATTGCCTACCCTGCCTTTAAGAACTGAGAATTCAGAACTGATGATAACACTGCCCACATGCACAGCAACTCACAACACAACCCACTTCCACCTACATTCTCCCAGCCAGTCCTACATTCTCTGCTCTCTCCCTTAGTGAGAGAGAGAACACAACCCTATATTAGAGAAGGAAACTGAGGCACAGGGAGGGAGAGGGATCTGCCCAAACTCAGCTGATGGAGCCAAGCTAGTGACCAAGGTAGTCTGACTCCAATAGCAATAGCTCATGCTGAGGTTACCATGTTCCGTGCGTGTTTCATAGCCTCATTTGAATTCAGGCCTGGCGTCCTGCGATTCATGGGGTCGCAAAGAGTCGGACACGACTGAGCGACTGATCTGATCTGATCTGATTATTATCGGGCTCCTTTTGCAAACATGGAAACCAGGGTACAGAGAGCGGAAGAGGTGTGCCCAAGGTCACACAGCTCATTAGAGGAGGGCTGGGATGGCAGCTCAGGCAGTCTCTCTGGGACCCATACCCCTACCTTCTCTATCATAATGCTCTCAGTGCAGTCCACCCTTCTGCAGCTGCCTCTGGTGTGTGGCTGGACCCAAACAGTCCTCAGAAGGACCCGGACAGGGCCCAGGTTACCGGGTGCTCAAGAGGAGGGCAGGTCAGGGGCTGGGCTCAGCCTCCCAAGCAATACGGCAGCAGATGGAAACTGGGGCAGGTGCCAGGGAATTTCTTTCCAGGCTGGGGTGGGGGTGATGGGGTAGTGCTGAAGACTGTCCCACCTCCTGTCAAAGGGGGAGCCCTCTGGCTAGGCTCCTCCATGCTCATCTCAGCACCTGCTTCACCACCAATGGACACCCCGGGCCAACCAACCTAGGGGCAAAGGGCCAGCACCAGATGGCAGCCCACAACTGGTTGGCAACAGGCAGCCAGGGGAGGTGAGAACTGAGCCCATACAAGTGATTTGGGGCAGTAACTCTAGCGGGAGAGTGCAGCTAGACTCTGGGCATGAAGGGGAAGAGGTACCCAGGGTGGGGAAAGCAGAGCGCCAGGGTCTGGCATGGTAATGAAGGGAAGTCAAATCAGAATGGTCCAGGTGACAGGAGCCTGCCTTCCTCACTGGGGCCCAAGGCTGGCTTTTGGGCCTGGACCAAGGATGGTCACAGCCATGGGATGTGATGATGGGAAATGGACCAGCAGAGGAAGCAACAGATGTGGATGCTGACATGTCTGAGGCAGAGGCACATTCCTCCTGCCTTCCATCTCCCTGCAGCTCTTCCTGGGGGGAATCAGGGGAGGAGGCTGGGAGAAAGAAATGAGGAAGGCTTCTGTCTAAGAGGAAACTACCTTGAAGCAGTTCTCCCTGTGGAGCCAGTGCCAAATCCAAGAAGACCCCGTGCAGAATCAGAGAAATGGACACACACAGACGTGAGGTTCAGAGCTCCAAAGCTGCAAGAGGCCCTGGAAGCCTTCCGAGCAAGACCTTTCAGGGCCTTACTCAGAGCATTCCTCACACTCCAAGCTTCCTCTGACCCCTCTCCAACCCTGAGTCCATGACTATACCTGGTCTTCAAAGAAATGACCCACCCCTAACAAGAGGTCGGTGGGAGGTATGAGGATGGCGGGATAAGGAGCCCAAGCCCGCAACAGCCCCTTCAAGAGGCTCAGAGCTTGGTGCCCAGCCAGGACCTACAGCTACTAGTAATAGCAACCCTTCCCGTCCCCCCATCACCACCAGCACCCGTTGCAGGGGCTGAGAGACCAGGGTGATCTGTCTACAGGGCAGCTGCTACTCAGCTTGAGCCCTGAGGCCACAGGAAAGTACACTCAGTGAAACGGGCAGCTAGTTTTCAAGAGAAACTAAAATGAGTTTTTGTTGAAACTCCCGGTTTTAAAATAATTCACAAGTCAGATATTTATAGTCATGTAAGCCACGGCTGGGAATTCCAACTTACTGTGTGCTCATAATGTATAGGCTCATGACTGTAGGCATGGTCACAACAGCCTCAGCCATCACTTGACTTGGCCTAGCTCTTGGGAGCCCATGTCAGGGCTCAGGGCTGGACAAGGCAAGGCAGAGGAAGCCCTCCTCGGCTCATGTAGACTCTGATGCCACACCTCATGCTTCCCTCAGTGGTCTGCCCACCCCTACCCCTCTGATTGGATGTTCCCCTCAAATGCCTAGCCCTCTCCTCCTATCCAGGGCTGCCTCTTCCTTCTAGGCCAGCTCAGAATCACCCTAAATGTAGAAGTTCTCAGAATTTCCACCACCTTTCTTAGTCCTGAGAGTCAACCCTTCCCAGCAGCATTCCATTCTTGCATCTCTGTTCCCTGTTCCTAATCATTCTTGATGCATTTTTATATGACTGGTCCTACCTTAAACTGCTCAAACCAGAGTCTGGCCAGCCAAGTTGAGAGACAAAAATTAAAAAACCACAGGGGGGACATTCAGCAATAAATAAGAGTGGCAGAGAAGATGACAACTTTTCTCCTTCTATCATGGCACTTGTGCTAAGTCATGTCCGACTCTTTGTGACCCTATGGACTGTAGCCTGCTAGGCTCCTCTGTCCTTGGGATTTCCCAGGCAAGAACACTAGAGTGGCTTGACATTTCCTTCTCCAGGGGATCTTCCCAACCCAGGGATCAAACCCACGTCTCCTGCATTGCAGGAAGGTTCTTTACCACTGAGCCACCAGGGAAGCCCCGTCAGGGCACTCAGGTCACCTCAAAACATGATAGGTGCCCCCCATGGCTTCCAGGGGCAGCCCAGCATTCCTAGCCCCCAAACTCTGCCCATATGGCATTGGGCTTGTGGTGAGAGTGCCACCTGGTGGCCATTTCAGAACAGAGCGGACTGTTGCTGCTGCTGCTGCTAAGTTGCTTCAGTCGCCTCCGACTCTGTGCGACCCCATAGACGGCAGCCCACCAAGCTCCCCTGTCCCTGGGATTCTCCAGGCAAGAACACTGGAGTGGGTTGCCATTTCCTTGTCCAATGCATGAAAGTGAAAAGTGAAAGTGAAGTTGCTCAGTCCTGTCTGACTCTTAGCGACCCCATGGACTACAGGCTACCAGGCTCCTCCATCCATGGGATTTTCCAGGCAAAAGTACTGGAGTGGGGTGCCATTGCCTTCTCCAAGGGGACTGTTAGCAGAGACTAAATGTTGACCCTTGAACAACATGGGTTGGAACTGCATGGGTCCATTCACACATGAATTTTTTCAATAGAAAATGCTAAAGTGCTACACAGTCCAATCCCCAGTTGGTTAAATCCTCACATGCAGAAGAGCAGAGTCAGAGAGCGGACCTTAAGTCATACATGGATTTTCAGCTGCACAGTGGGTCAATACCACTAACCCCACTTGTTTAAGGGGCAACTCTACATGTTCCCAAGCCTTCCTGGAGACAAACTCCTCCCTCTGCTCCACCCTACTTCTCCCCTCCCCTCCCTTCCCCTCAGATCCATCTCCGAGACTTCATTCTCGGTGTCCAAGGCCTGAGGCAGAGCAGGATCTTGTGGGAGTCATGTGGAACCCGTGAAGACTAACATAGTCTCCTGACCCGATATGGCTGGGAGGCCAATGATCAAGTCCCAGCTTGGCCACTGACTCACATTAAGTAAGACCCTATCGCAGGCCAGGCCTCTATTTCTTTGTTTACAAAATGAGAAAGAGAGGTTAAACCAGCAGCTCTTCTGGTCTATCTGATCTAGACCAGAGTAGACAAAGCCTCCTCATTCTATCTTCTGCATTTGCTTCTTGTTTGTAGGCTGAAATCAACCTGCTTTTAAATCTCTGGAGGATAGGAGGCGTTCCAGGACCCTTCCAGTTCTGATGTGATCCTTGGGCCTGCTAGGGCCACCTGAGTGAGGAAACGAAATTTTTGCAAACATGTGATTTCCCACATTCACTTTCTTTCCTGGATACCCCAATTCTTGGGGTCAGAAGTAACCCTCAGAGGCCGTTCAGTCCCACCTGGAGCCCCTACAACTGCCCTTCTGGACGTCATGTGGCATCTGCTCACATCCAGTGAGGATGCGCTTACCCCCAAGGCAGCCTCGCCCATCTCCTTAGCTCTGACAAACAAAGGCTTCTTCCCCAGTGGAAGACTCCTACCCAGTGGTCTCATATCTGTCCTCTAAGGCCTCTGTCCTCACAGACCACATCTAATCACTCTTCTTGGAATAGAGCCCTGCAGAGATTTCAACACAGAGGTCATGTCCCCTGAAATCTTTTATTTTTTCAGGGTAAATAACTCCATTTCCAACTCGGTCCCACGTGGGGCTTTGCTTGGTCTCTTTAATCCTGGTTGGTCCCTAGGATATCATCAACCAGTCATTTAACAAACATCTACTGAGATCACCCTAGGCAGTCTGGTTTGTGACCATCTCCTTCCAAGACTGGGGTGTAGATCAGATACAGCACCTAGAAGAGAGAGGAGTCAAGGACTGGAAAGACTTCTCCGCTCCTATTACAGCCCCTCCAGAGGTACTGCCTTGTTGGGCTGAGACACTGGGTTGCTAAATCTTGTTGATTTTAGCTTAGGGTGGTCCTTGAACCAATTCCCATCCATCAGCAATGGCTTTCTGAGAGACTGGTTGAGAAAGATTGAGTCTGGATCTGGGCCCACGAAGGGAAGACAGGAGACCCCATCATGCAGAAGAGCAAGTGGTTTTCTGGTTTCCTCCCACAGGACCTCAGAGTGTCCCTGTTTCTGTCCCTCCTGTCAGGGGTGCCTCATTGTCAGGATCTTGACTCCATCGGTCATCTAGAACATTCACCAGTCCAGCTCTGAGTGCCTTGGCATCTCTGGTATACATGTTGTCAATGTCCACTTACATGTGTTGAGGGAAAATGTCAAACAGGACACAACTGAGACTCCAAGAGGTTAGGCTCTCCATGGAAAAGAGACCTACACTTCAGTCAGTCTGACTTAGAAGCCTGATTTCCCTCCAGGACTCAGGCTTCCACTTCCAGGAAGGATAAGTAGTGAGCAGACCCTTCAGGCCCTTTGAGTGGCTTCCGGCCTGCCAGGGAGGCCCCAGGTGCGTGCACTGATGGAATCGCGTGGACACAATCCTGCCCAAGTTCTAGCTCGGCCCGTTTCCTGGCACAGTCACGTCCGGTTAACGGGAAGCACTCGTCTGTAAATGGGGATAATAAGGTCTACTTTTCAGGGTTGTTGTGAGGATCAACTGAGATGGCATATGTGAGTGCCTAGCTCAGTGACTGGCACAGAGAGGGTGCTTGATAAATGAATACTGTTGCCCTGCATTGCTGTGAGCTGCTTTTGCCAAGGTGGGTAGGGCAGTGTCCGGGCCTCCGCAAAAGGCATTTCAGGCATACAGGAGGCAGAATTCTGTTACCAGCAACTGCAGTCTATAAGAGCCAAAATATGGCCGGCCCCAGGGGTGCCAGGGGCACAGCCAAGCTGATCCAACCTCAATCCAGGGCCAGAGCGGGTTTGGAGAGGCTGGATAAGCAGATAGAGGGAGGTCTAAATACCACCCCCCAACCCCCCCTTCCTCAACACACGTTCACTGCCAAAGGCTGTTGCAGAGACTACGAGAGGCTACCTCAGGGTAGGACTCAGAGCTTGGTCGGGGGCCCAGGCCATATGGGGCTGAGGCAAGGAGCAGAACTGGGGCCCATGTGCCCAGCAAGCTGTGCCAGCCCAGCCCCACGCCAGCCCAGCCAAATTTGAGTTATATCAGGAGAAGGGATCTGTTCAGAAAACTCACCCATCTCTGCATATTTGCATATTCTATTTTGGGGTCGCTTCCTTTTTTTTCCCCTTCGCTTCCTAGAAAAGTTCTTGTGATCAATTCCAACTTCACCTCTGCTGAACTGCAAACACTCACTCTCTATCCTATCTTCCCTCCAACCACCTTCTCCCTGGTCAGGTACTCCAGGGTTCTCTGTCCTCCCTGCCTCCGCTGCCCCCACCTAGTCAGGCCTCAACCCCTGCAACTGGGCTCTGTGCCAAGGTCACCATAGTTCAAGCCGTCAAGTCCAATATCAGCCCCTGGGTCACCAAACTTCTCAGTGGTACTTCATACCACCTGACCATGCCCCTTTTGTCCAGTTCTTTCCAGCTTCTTTCTGTCCAGCTCTGATGACTCCTGCTCTAGCCCTTCCCAGAAGCAGCCCATCATCTCCTTCCGGGTCCCACGTCCAACAGCCACTATTTGTTATAAAGTCTAACTCCTTAGTGGATGTCCCTTTTCCTGCCTTTCCTTGAAAAGCTGAATGCCCTTCTCTCTTGACACAGGCCTATTCAATTTAAAACTTCCTGATCATTATCTCCAGCCTAGAAACCTCCAGCTGTCTCCCAGACACCCCCAACTGGTGTCTCATGGCCCCTCCAGCTCAGTATATCCCAACTGGTCTTGTACGCCAAATCCCAAGCCCAATACCTCACTCCTGCCGCACCACCCTCTACCCACTCACATCCTGCCTGCCCCCCAGATCTGGTCTTTCACATCTCACATCCCTCTCCTCCTCCCAGCCCCCTGCTGCACTCTAGTCGAGGCCCCCACCGTGTCCCATCTGCAGGCAGTGAGCCTCCTAGCTGGCTTCCCACTCCCAGTCTCACTTCCCACAAATCCAGCCTCCACGCAGCTGTCAGATTCTCTCACACGAGTCTGGTCCTCCACTGCCCTGCCTAGAGTCATCCACGGGCTGCTCTCTGCCTTCAGGATGAAGCCTTAGCTCCTCAGCCTGATGAGACCCCCCCCACCCCACCTCCCACTTCTCTCAGAAGCCATGGGCAGCAGTGGGAAGGTTGCCAGCTTTGGAGTAAGTGGACCTGAGCTTCCAAGGCTGATCTGCCCACTGCACCACCATGGCACTGGGGACAGGTAACCTCTCAACCTTGGTGCCATCTGATAAATGGAGTTAATCATAATACTCACCTTTGCCAAGATGAGCCGTCAATGCTGACTCAAGTCTCCCGCCCCACCCACGCTTCTCCGCACCTGCCATACTGCCCATCACATTGTCGGTTCTAAGTGGATCACAGCTTCCTCACTGGTCTCCCCTGCCCAAGCTCGCCCCACTCCCCATCTCTTCAAACACAGCAACCAGCGGCCTTTCTAAAATGTAAACCCAGCTCTCCCCTCGATGCAGATTCTCCTGTGACTTCCACTGCCCCTAGGATAAGTCCTAACTCCTTACAAGGCTGAGAGCGCTCCAGCCTCTGCCTACCTTGAAGTCCACCCTCACACCCAGGGCTCCAGGAGCCGTGTCCTGTCCGCTCCCGGCCCACTCTGAATGTACACCTTCTGGCCCAATTCCTCCTCACCTGCGGCAGGCCTCACGTCAGATGCCACCTTCTCCAGGCAGCTGTCCCTCACACATACACACACCCTACCCTAACCCAACCAACTGAGCTCCATTTCCTATGAGCCCAAGCCCACAGGACCGGCCTGGCCTATTCTCATCAGGCTTAGTGTAAACACGCTTGTCTGTTTTACCAACGGCACGGCTCTGTGAGAGCAAGGCCCTCGTCATGTTTAACTGGCACAGAGTAGAGACTGAATGAATGTTTGTTGAAAGGATAAAGGGGACAATAGTGAGGAAGGAGTCCTTAGCCCTTGGAAAGCCCCAGGCTCAGTGGGGGCACTTATCAGACCCAAAATTTACTATTTAAAACATGGTTACAGGAAGCAAAGCCAACATACCCAGACCCTGGAGGAAAGAGCTGACAAAGAAGGGAAAGGGAAACTGTGGGGACAGTTCAATTCTGGGAAGCAGTATAACTGGTATTTGGGAGTCAGTTCCAGGGACAGGGCAAGGCGACCCACGTGTTCCACAGCATAATGGGCCGGGGGTGTCAAGGAGACCTAGCACAGTCCCTGGGGGCGGGGGGCAAGTTGCCACAGGACGGAAACCAGCTCAAGGCGGGCTGTATCATGGAGACGGGAAGGGCTGTGTCAGCCCCATTTGACCAGACAAGTCTGTGAGGATGGAACTGGCCTTTGTTTCCATCACAAACAAGCCAGACACATCAGGTTCGGAGACAGAGCTTCCTGGTCTTTGCTCCCGACCACAAAGAGGCAGTTGGGTTCCAGGCAGACCAGTGAGGCACGAAGAGGCCTGGCGAGCTCTGCGTCCTTTCAGCCAATGCAAACACCCTTCAACATTAGCTCTCGGGAAATGTGGAGACTTCCCATTTTCTGGAAGGAACAAACAATGTTCAGACCACATGTGGAACAGTGGAGCCTCCCAAGGACTTCTCTGTAAAGTGTCACCGAGACTGGAGGCCATCTGGAAAGAGGAACAGGACTTGCGAGGGGCCAAATCCAGGAGGACATGTCCAAGGGAAAGTGAATTCCTTGTGTGTGCTCATTCTCTCAATTGTGTCCGACTCTTTGTGACCTCATGAACCGTAGGCCACCAGGCTCCTCTCTGCTCATGAAATTCTCCAGGCAAGAATACTTGAATGGGTTGCCATTTCCTACTCCAGGAGATCTTCCCAACCCAGGGGTCAAACCCGCTTCTCGTGCACTGACGGGCAGATTCTTTACCACCGCACCAGCTGGGAAGCCCATCTCTCCTGAACTGAAGCCCAGCTCACAGAGCAGAGGGAGCAGGCTTGCTCTGTATGGTCCCTTAAGACAGAAAGGGAGCTAAGAGGTAAATGTTCTGAGGAAGCAAGGACAGAGCAGGCAGTCCTAATCAGGGGTAAATCTTCTGTCCCACGAGGTGACAAGCAGAAGATGAATGACATAAGCATGGAGGCTGCAGATGAAATCTCTGCCAAAGGCACATGGCAGGAGCAGCCCTCTGAGCAACTTCCCACCGAAACACCGGCTGAAGGGAAGGGTTTTTTCCTGACAGAGTATTCAAAGCACATGAAACCCACTCGCTCAACTTGGACATGTCTGCGACGCACCAGGGAATGCTGTGCCAAGGGGAACGAGAGCTCAGGCAGATGGAGCAGCAGCTTGGGAGTTGGTGCCCTCTCTGCAACACGAAAGCTGGGCCCTGTTGGTGTTGGTGTTGTTGTTTAGTATTGTTATTTAACTGCTCTTGTATTTATGCCTTCAGGACAGAGACATGGGCCCTGCCTCCTGGCACGGCTCTGAGGCCTGGATCCCGGCATCATTACAGAGCGGGCATCAGAGTGCATGGTGAGACTGGCCAGGAGAGGGACAAGGAATCTTTCACAAGCCTTTGGGAGAGGGAGCAATGGCGGGGGATGAGGGGGTGAGCTTCCACTCGGCCATTCCTCAGACTGGTCATCCCAGGAGCACAAGGCTCTTCTGGCCACAGCCGTAACACAGCAGCCACCCTGGAGACTGGGCAGCAGTCCCTGGGCACGTTCGGAGGAGGCCACACCCAGAGCACCAAAGGGCCTGGAGGCTATCACTGGAAACTTCTGCCAAAACACCAGTGTGGGCATCACGCGGCATCTCGGGACACAGATTTCAGCTTCTCCACCCGGGGCCCAGCTGATGCCATGGCACCAGAACCCACACACCACGCTTGCCCCACCACCACCTCTACCCACTCACATCAGCCAGAAAGGCCACACAATGAACAAAACAGAAGGTCGACCATCAGGTGTATTGGGGCGAGTAGAGACGGGGCACCTTCAAGAGTGCTTGCCATGGGCAGCCACCTTAGCAGTTTGCTGGGGGTTCAGGAGGAACAGGGAGTTCACGGGGCTCCTCCGGCAAAGATGAGCTCCAGGGCCGCCTGGATGTCCCCCCCGGTGGCCTGGAGGGCCCGCAGGCTCAGCTCATCGTCCTGGATGCCCATGTCCCTTAGCTGCTGCAGCTGGGGCTGCCACTGGCTCTGCAGAAAGACAGGACAGGGAGGAGAGGTCAGTAAGGATCCTACAGAGACTTGTTCACCTCTAGCAGAAGGTGTGTTCCTCCAGGAAAGCTGCTGACATGAGGTTCCATACAACACAGCACATCAAGGTCTGTGGACTGTGGAAGAGGTCTATGGAGAGGCCTGAGAGTTTAGGGAACAAATTAAAAGTTTTTCCAAAAAAAAAAGGGG
>NW_011494753.1:9035015-9039465 GCF_000754665.1 Bison bison bison | reverse complement strand
AGGGGAAAATGTATCATAACAATCAAAAAGAAAAAGCATAAAGTATACAATGTCTAAATTTCAAAAGATTACTTTCTTTCTCTGCTGTATCTATACACACACACACACACACACACTTCTAAATTACTTTGTTGTTTTAGTATGATACACAGTGCCTGGTGGCTCAGTTGGTAAAGAATCCACCTGCACTACAGGAGGCTGCCTGCAATGCAGGAGACCCAGGTTCGATTCCTGGGTCAGGAAGATCCTCTGGAGAAGGAAATGGCAACTCATTCCAGTATTCTTGCCTGGGATATCCCATGGACAGAGGAGCCTGGTGGGCTACACCCCGTAGGGTTGCAAGAGTCGGACACAAGTGAGCGACTAAACCACCAACACCACACTGTGAAAAGTCTCACACTCATCTACTCGTCTCCCCCATTCCTGATAACCTACTTTATTTTCTTTGAGGAAATATAAATACACATTCCTATACTTACCCTTTTCTTATATCGCTCCTTTTTTCCTATCATATTAAGGTACCATAGAAAATGCTTGTGGATGTCCTGAAATGTACCACAGGAGGGCAGCTTCTAGTCTTTGCCGTTATAGAAACGCTGCGGTGACTGGTTCTGTACAAATGTCACCCTCTGCATGCACATACATCTCCGGGATAAATTCCGAGCAATGGGACTGCAAAGAATTACAGGCCATCTGTACTTCCTTCTTGGTGAACAGTCTGTTACTATCCTTTGCCTGCTTTTCTACAGAGCTGTTGGTCCTAAATCACTAGAACTTCAATTCAGGGAGGTTTTGCCCTTTGTCTGGTCTGCGTTACAGATTTCTTTCTGGTTTGTGATCAGCTTTCAGACTTCGCTTGTTCTTTTTGTATGTTGGTTTGCTTTGCTTTGCAGAAATTTTCACATTTATGAACTCAAAATATATGTTGCTCTTTATACAATGGTTCCTTGATTTTTTGACTTTCAGCTATGAATGACCTTCTATATGGATTTAAAGAAATTTAGTATTTTCAATATCTCTGACTCATGAAAGAGGAAGTACGCACCTTAGGGAAAAGGATGTGTTCACACTGTGGGAAGGAGAAGGCAGTGATGATGAAATGCAAATTCAAAGAAGCAGGCAAGCAAGGGTGAGGATGTGGAGGAGTTTTAGAAAACCACAGAAACCGCCTCAAGTTTCGTTTACAGGCCAGGTGGAGACATAAAGATTTCTGAGCTGAAGAGCAGAGTGAACAAGCATCAGGCTGCAGATGATGAAGGAACCAAAAAGACCAACTGTCTCCAGGTCCTGCTCCTGCTCCCCTCACTGTCCACCGAGCCACGTGGGGCAGTGAGAACCACATGGGCCGGACCCTGTCCCTGTCATTTAATGACCTGGACCAGTTCATGACCGTGGACCAGTTCCAGAAATGACGTTCATGCCCCATGCTTAGGAGCAAACAAAAGAGAGTAAAGCAAACAGCTTGTGCACAGAGGCGTGCAATAAAATGTGAACCCCTGGGTCACACACGTAGCTGCTAGCTAAGCTTCTGTGTTCCACGAGGCAGGGGGGATGGTATCGCTCCCTGGTGACCGCCGTACAGGCCTCATCTCCTTACGCAGGCACTCAAGGCCCTCACACTCAGGCTTCTGCTCTGCTTTACTCTGGCCCCATCTCAGGATCTTTCATCGTGGATATTGCCTCTGCTCTTGCCAATTTGTCATGTGTACCTCCACATTCGCTCACACAGGTAGCTGCCTCTGCCGGGACACCACATCCCCTCAACCAAACATCCCCTTCTCTGCCTGGCTAACCTTAAATAATTCTTTGACAGTAGGTACAAAACCACTTTCTCAGAAAAGTTTTACCTGACCTCAAGCCTGGGCCAGCTTCTCACCCTGTTGTTCCTCAGTTCAGTGACTGTCTGGCGCCCCTCCATGGCGGGAATGAGGACTGGCTCATCACTATCCCAGGAGCTGGACCAAGCTTGGACCAGACAGGCTCAAGGCTCAGTCAATGCTCACAGGATGGACGAGTGACTCCTCAACTGAAACAGCCACTGAAATACCCAAGCCAGGCGGTCAGTGGAGCCAGGCCATGGGCACTGGGTGCAGGAGTAGAAGCTGCGGGGACACCCGCCCTTGCTGGGAGCACCCTCTCCTGTCACGCTGCCACGCCCCAGCTGTTCCTGCAGCAAAGCAGGCCAAGTGGAACGGGCCTCCGGAGGACAGAGGAAAGCTCAGCGTCCAAAATACCAAAGAAGCCGTGTGAACATCAGAAGGGGGAAGACTGACCTGAAGGCTGGGCTGCCCCGAGGCCTGCAGGGCATGCTGCAGGGCTTGGCTGAAGAGATCGTTGGTGATGGGCGTCCCTGACTGGACGCTGGAGGACATTGGGGAGGTCCCTGAGGAGTGGCCCTAGAGACAGACCATGGTCAGTGCCACCCTCAGAGCCACCCCAGTCTCCCAGCACACACCCACTGCCGTCACATCACCCCACGGTGCCCTGCGTGCCTCACCACTGCCTCCCAGCAGGGGCCAGCAGGAGACAGCCACAGAGCCACCTTAAAGCTCTCTATGTGCGCAGGAAGGGTTCTGTACTCTCTTGCTCCAGGGAGATGGAATGGGACCCCTGACCGAGCCTAGGACCCATACTGGCAGAGGAAAGACGGCTTTGCCGGCTGAAGTGACTATCACCAGGAATGCTTAAGCCTGTGATATACGCCTGGCCACTTTCAGGAATAAGTAAGGAACCATTATGCGACATGAGGTTCTTCCAACTGTTGAGAAGAGTCAGTCAGGCCTAGGATGAGCCCCAGACTTCTGAGCCTAAAGGCAGGTGAGGGGAGGTCACCTGAGCTGCAGTGGGAAACCCACTGGGGCTCCAGGTAGAGCTCAGATCAAAGCAGATGGAGCACAAGGATCAGCAAAGGTAAACCCACTCTACCACTGGGCCCTTCTCCCTGGGGGCCCAGCCTGGACCTTCCCACCCCCTCTCTCCATATCTGGGGGCTCGGCCTGGACTTCCCACCCCCTCTCTCCATACCTGGGGGCTTGGCCTGGACCTTCCCACCCTCTCTCTCCATACCTGGGTACCAGGAGTCGGCGTGTGAGAGCTGCTCTCCGGAGTGCTGGCCAGGGCCAGGGCAGTGGCCAGCTCGCTCTGGGTGATGGGCCGGGGCCCAGCAGCTCCACTGTACCCCAGGGAAGCTGGGCGGGAGCTGGGGGTGCTGCTTGAGGGCGTGGACCTGGCACTCTGGACAAGGGAGGTGCCCAGATCAGGGCGGAAGCCCTGAGTGGTTTTCAGAACCCCACCCCTGCTCCAAGAACAGTTCTTGGGGAGACTCCCCAGGCTGCCAGGGTCACAGCAATAGTGTGGCACACCTGGGCCCCCACAGGGCCTCTGACCACCCCCTGCTGGGCGTGCCAGGTCCTGAGGAGGGCACCTCCCCAGCACCATCTCCCCCAAATGGCGGGCAGCCCGTCACTTACTGGGTGAAAGTCGTCCTCATCATCAGAGAGCCCTTCAAACAGGAAGCCACCTGGAGAAGGAAGGACAGATTTCAGGAGGAGGAACAGGAAGGCACAGGCGCTGCTCCAGCGTCTCGGCACTAGTTACTCCAAATTCATGTTCTCATCTCTCCCCTGGAAAATTACAGGACAGATGCTCTCCTTGACTCAAACCCAGAGTTCCCAAGGAGCACCCTCTGCCAGCACTATACATAGCTGCGAGTAAAGCAAAGCCCTGGGCCACCGCCCATTCCCCAGGGGCCTGCGTCCCGCAGTCCAGAGGCTCACCTGGCATGTCCCGGTAGGCGCTGGAGGGCATGCCCCGGGAAGAGGAGTCGGCCCCTGGCATTGGGGTGCTGCCTGCCACCGAGTGCAGGACCAGGACAATGGCATTGACCAGGGCAGGGTGAGCAGGCACCAACCTGAGATGGAGCAGGAAGAAACTCAAGGGTGACTAAGAAGGAAAGAGCATCCTTGGGCTTGACAGGAATTCTGGGAGCCCCTCCTAACAGTCAAGTCACCCCTGCTTGTCCTTAAATTTCCCAGTCTTCAGCACCTCCCTCCAGGCGGCATGTCTTCCTGCTGCTCTGCCTTACCCTGGGGCCCCCGCAGATGCTTCACTCTCCTCTCTGGCAATGCATGATGGGACACACACAGCCCAGAGGCTCAGGGGTAGTCTCCTGTCTTGACTCCAACACCACTTCACTGGGAAGTCTTTGAGTGGTCCCTCCTCTCCCGAGGGTTTGGCTGTTTTCTTCACTTGAAGATAAAGGGACATAACCTCGACTTTCCCTTCCAACTCTAAAATTTTGGGACGTATGCACCTGTTTCTTTCCCAGCTTAAAATCCTTCACAGGCTCCCTAATATCTACTGAATGAGATCTAAACTGAGCCTGGCCTGCAAAGCCACCTCCCTTAGGATGCTGCTTCACCCCCACCTCTGTCTGCCCCTGCCCTTGGGC
>NW_011494753.1:9015777-9034915 GCF_000754665.1 Bison bison bison | reverse complement strand
CCTCCAGCCCTGGCTCCTCCCTACCTCCTGACACATTCAGAAGACAGATTTGGGGGATGGGCTCCAAGAGCAGAATCCAGGGCGACCATTAGGCTTCTGGCCCGACCATGAGGAGAGAAAAAGTGCCCTTAGTAAGATGGGTATACTTACGTATCAAGCATGTTGGGGTCAGCAAAGACAGAGAAGAGGTCCTTGTCCTGGAGAACCCCTGAAGGAAAACAGGACATCTAGCCAGATCCAGTGGGGAGGCCTTGAGGCAACCAGCTTAACAGGGGTACGCATGGAAAGGGGGGCAACAACGTGCCAGCAGCACAACCCACGTGCTCTCCATGTTGCTCCCCAAGCCCCTGCACGGAGGCTACATGCTGTGCACAGCACCCCAGCCTCTTTCCCCATGTCTCTAGGCTCTCCCCTTGTCCATCAAGGTGTGCAGGAAGGCTTCCCTGACTGCTGTGGTTTGGGCTAACTGCTGCCCTCACATGTCTTCCTCACAGTCTCACTTCTGGTGTTACTTAGGCCACGATTTCTCTGTGGGGCTGCAGTTCTTGGAGGGTTGGGTATATGGAACACATCTGGATTACTCCGCCTCCTGCCACAAGACCAGCGAATCTTCACATGAAGTGTCAAAGCTTCTTTAAGGTAACTGCCTCCTCCTGGCTTCTCCTTCTTCAACAGTTCCTATTTCCTTCAGTTCAGCCTTGCACTTACCAAGAGCAATGGGGTCACTGCTGAGGCCTGGGGTGGCCACAATGATCTGATCCAGAGATTCCTTATTGCTGAGCATCTTAAAGACCTGCAGGAGAAATGGGGGGGGGGGGGGGCTGAGCACTCCCACTAGCTCGGTGCACTCAGAAATACCCACACACAGCTGAAGTACTTCCTTCCTCTAAGTGCTTCCACACACACCACCATACTAGAACAATAGCCCCAGGGAAGAGATGAACCTCTTTTTTTCTCTGAGATCATGGCTTACTGGAGGGGAAACAGCATAAAAGCAAGATCACAATAAGCCTTCAATCTATGGTCCTTACCCCCATTTCTAGTTCTAATGCTTTCACAACAAAAGCTCTTATTATAAGCCCAATAACAAAGGTTTCTCTAGATTTCAAAAGTCCTTTTCAATCTCCAAACAACTATCATTTTTCATTTATATATATTGGGAGTTTGCAGCTGTCTTCATCTTGCTTATCAACTCTCCTATGGAAAGTCAACAGTGCATTTTCCCAGCGAGGGGATCCTGGGAAGGAGCGGTGGGCAAGCAGTTCAGTCCAAGCCAAAGAATGAGGCCCAGCAGAAACAGCATACGGATCCTTTGACTGTAACTATATTCATTCCATGAGGCCAATATCAGGAGAGGCTGTATCATTATCATTAGAGGGAATCAACAATGCCTAGCTGAGAGCCTCTTTGGGGGAAGACAGGGTTCGACTGGGACCCACAGACATGGCGAAACCTCCCCAATAACTCTGAGGAGCCATGGCAACCAGCTTCCGGCTCCCTCTCTGCATCACCCGTCTCCAGCAGGCCTGCCAGGAGTCTCACAGAGGGTTCAGCACACACTCACCGCCTCCCTGTAGGAGGAGCTGCTGTGCAGGGCAGTGTGCAGCACTCGGAACTCCCTCAGGGCAGCCACTTTGTCCACAGGTTCTGGGGATGAGACACTCAGTTACCCTATGACCAGGGCCTCACCCCTGCCACAGACACAGAGCATCGCTTCAGCCAGAGTCCCGGCACGGGTTCTCTTCCCTCCTCACCCCACTAAGAATGGGCATCCGATCAAAAAAAGCTACACCACACACATGAAAACTGCACTCTCTTTTTAAGCCTCTTTGGTAGATAAACAAATTCAAGTTCTAGCAGAGGAGACTCTTACCTTAGGAAAAAGACTGTTCTGATCAACATCCCACTGCAGGAATTCTAGACTTTTCACACTTGGAAAGGAGGAGGGTATAATGAACTCAGTAGACTTTTGTGCAGTGATTTAAAATAAGTGCTGCAAGCCATCTGAACAATATGGAGCCATGTTGACACAATATGTTAAGAGAAAGAAATAGAACATAAAGTTGTATGGGTGTTCTCTAGTAAAACTTTATGAGATGTCAGTGTGCGTGTGGGCCAAGGCTGGACGGGAACAAGCCAAGGTGACAGGATCGGGAGGGTAACTGGTTTCTCCTGGGTATTTTCTTTCAGGCCTCTGTAATATTATTTTGATTAAAAAAAAAAACAAATAACAAGAAGGACCAAGACAACATTGTACCTAGGCTTCTGAACAAACTTTCATCACACGTCCAAAAACAAGCATGTCACTAGAACTCAAAGTTCCTTTTTGATCTTTGGACGTTATGACTCATACAAATGGGAAAGTCTAGCAGTTTTCTTAGTTTTAGTTGGTCACTTTACTATTTAGGACATCCGCCCATTTCATAGAAATTCTGGTAAAACAAGGGGGAGTAGGCAGGAAGTCCACCCTGGATCACACTTTTAAAAGTGTGGTGACCCTCACCCAAGAAGGCTACTTGTGATTATGTGGCCTTGCACTGCTCAACTCCAAAGGCATTATTTCCAAAGCAAAAAGAGAATGGCACCCCTGGGGTTCTGTGTGGCAACCACACCCTTACCTATTGTTCTAATCATGAGGGTTGTCTCTTGAAAAATATTCACCTGAAGTAAGTTACCTGGCTTATTCGTTAAACAAATTTGTGCTAAGCATTTACTCCACGCTTTTGGAGTGAATCTTGTTTTGTGCAAGGCACAGGAATGTAAAAAGTAAGAGTCCCTGCCATCAGGGAACTCTTAAAAACAGTAGGAGAAATGAGACAGACTCAAAGACACATACACACAATTACCAAATACCATGCTGAGGGCTTCCACAACAGAGACATGGACCACAGTGAGGGCATTAGGCACATGGAGGCCCACAGCCCCCGGAGAGAACGTTTGAGAGGAGTATTGAAGGTAGAACAGACAGTGACCGGGGGAAGAGGTGCTGTAGGCCTAAACGAGAACAAGTGCAAAGGCTTGGGAGAATACAAGCATGAGGTGCTTCGAAGAACACTAAGCTGTTTCTATGCTGGAGCCCAGGGTACACACCCCTGCTCAAACAGCAGGCCTACGTGAGATCCTAAAGGGATGTGCAACCTTCTGCAGAGAACCACCAAAGGGATCCAGGTGGGAAGGAAGCAACTGACACTTTTCTCCTCCTACAGGATCTAATCTGGTGGAAGATAAAGAAATGTGCTTCCTTTTGAAAGGACACTCAAGGATAAAATATCTAAAATGCCACCACAAAAATTTCTTTGCAAATCTAAAAGTTTATTTTCACCTCCAAGTAAAAAGTCCGTTTGTTTCAAAAATAAATTTCCAGGGGATAAAAAGGACTTGAAATCTTAAGCTCATAATCAGCTAAGAGTTACAGGTTGTCTCTTAATGTCTCTGAGCTAATCTCATCCTTTGGAAGTGGGAGGCAGCCAGCCCAGTGGAAAGAATACTCTTGAGCCAGGAAAATCTGGATTCACATCCCAGCTTTTGCATTCATTTTTCTAAGCAGATGACCTTGAATGAATATCTTTCTAACTCTCTTTTTCTTCATGTATAAAATGCTAATACTGTTACCTGACCTGCTGAGCCACTTGATTAAATGAGATATCAAACAGCAACAATCTGGCTGGAAGAAGCAACAAATGCTCCTTTCCGTCTGTCAATCCCCTCCAGCCAAAGACCAGAGGGGCACACCTGCAGCTGTGCAAGGTGTGTTACTGCTCTTACAGAGGGGACGCGCACCACCAGAACCACGGGGCATCTCAACAAGAGCACGCTAGAAGGGACTCAGAGGATGTGGGCTTTAGTTAGGGGACTCGGTGGGGGAAGTTTAAGGAAGCAGGGTTTTGTTGTGGATTGGAGGCTGTCAAGAAGTGGGGGTGATTTTATGATTAGGTATCTTAATAATTCTTATCTAGAAGGAAGGAAAACTAGAGCAAGATGAAAGCTGAAATTGGTGAAGAAACAGCAGTCACTCCTAATAGGCAGGATAGAGGGTTATTTGGTCATTTCTGTGGTTGGTCAATGTGCAGGTTTATGGCTCTGTTCAGAAATGAAAAGAAATCTTGTTTTTATCTGGATCCGTTACAGCCCCAGAGTGAGCAGCCTTGTAGATGCTAGTGACCTGTGAAATTGTTCACGATTCAAGGCCTAGCTGAAGCCCAGGCCAGCCCCTGGATACCAGAGACTGCCTTTCTCTTTCTCACTTCCCATCAGGGTACAAAAGAAGATCTTTTTGTCCTTTATGTTTAGAATTGAAAAGAGGGAGAATTTCAAGCTGATAACCAGTCACAGCAATTGTGAAGATTATTAAAATATGCCAAACTGCCCGTTTTTAACAAAGCTAATCTCCTACACAGCTTAGCTTTATCCTCAGGGAGGCTTTTAAAACACAGATGTGAAATTTAAATTATGAATTCCAAGCAGCACCTTTTATCAGTAAGTCAGAAAGGCCTGAGAGGCTTTGTATGTTTCCTCCAAGAGCTACTTTCATACTATTTGAATATTCTCAAACTCCGGGAAGATAAATTAGCAGGAGTGAGGTGACTGAACAAACCACCCGCCTGAGGCAGTTTGTGGGAAGATTTGCGCACATGAGAACACACCATAACATTTAAAGGGCAAGGAGTTTTCAGCTTCTTTCTAATGACAACAAAAATAACCAAAAAATACAAGGTTCGCTGAGAAACAAACTGTTGCCCTAAAGGAATTTAAATAGATACATACTCTCCATCCCACTAACAGAAGGCACTGTTAGTGGCCACTGGCAGCAAGAAAATCAAAATTACACTGTTCATCAATGTGTCTAATCCAACAAATGATAAAGATATCCTTTATTATCATCTCAGTAGATCTCCCCTATGTTCCCCCCAGGCCCTTGCCTCAAGGACACACAGACCCTCCTTCCCTTGCAGATATTTCAGAAGCTCTGCCTGTCTAAGAGCCAACACTCACCCGGTTTCTGGTCAGGCTCAGGCCAGGACTTGCGCAGGACATGGACTGTGGATCCAGGTTGAATGCCATAAAAGTCAAGGGTCTGATCATCTTTTAGCTTCCGGCCACAGTATATCAGATCTGGGCGGGGGGAAGAACCATTCATTTATATTTTACTCTTCATAACAATTTAAATGACTTTTGTCCCCTAAGAACCTTATCTTGATTGGACAGATAGCTAGAGAATGATATATGCTTTAAACGGTACTCTTACTTAATAAATACATTTTGCCAGCCTGGATGGGAGTGGGCCCTGGGGAAAATGGATACATGTATATATATATGTGCGGCTGACTCCCTTCACTGTTCACCTGAAACTACCACAACAATGTTAATGGACTAGACCCCAATACAAAATAAATAAAGTTTGAAAATAAATAAATACATTTTAATAACAATTGTTACAAGCGCAAATTGATAAAATACAGAATCTATGCACAGGAAAACTCTAGAGCTTAACATCATGGAGACTGCACCATTTAAATGAATGGGAAGATGTAACAATAAAAAAGAATGAACCCCATGTTTTTAGGACTAAAAACACTTTTTTGCCAGCTTATACCATTTTGCCCGTTTATATGCCATTGCATTAATAATATACGGCTTCCCAGGTAGCACTAGTGGTAAAGAACCCGCCTGCCAGTGCAGAAGACTTAAGAGACGTGAGTTCGGTCCCTGGATTAGGAAGATCCTCTGGAGGAAGACACTGAAACCCGCTCCAGCTGGGTTGGAGAGTCCCATGGAGAGAGGAGCCTGGTGGGCTACAGTCCATGGGGTCGCAAAGAGTTGGACACAACTGAAAAGACTTAGCATGCATGACTGAAAATAAACTTTTTGCCAGTTTATACCATTTTTCTAGTTTATATGCCATTGCATTAATAATATAATTTAATTATATTCACTTTCTGAAAGTGATGCTGGAGTCCAGGGTTTGATACCTGGTCAGGCAACAAAGATTCTGCACGCCACACAGCATAGTCAAAAATAAAAAAGAGAAAGAAATTATATTTAAATTCCTTCTTCCTCCACTAGAATGCCCTTGCCATCTCTCCTTTTTCACTGCCTTCCCTCTAACCAACCAACCAACCAAAAATCCTTCTAACCGTCCCTTAAGACCTACCTCAAATGCTATATACTAAGGGCCTTTCCCTCGCCAGCACCTCCTTCCAACCCAAGTTCTTGCTCTTTCAAAGAATGTCATAGTTAAGGAATGTTGTGATGAAGTAGTTCAGAATATTGTACAACTAAAATGGCAGCCAACAGTTTTATTATATGATTTGTTTCTATTCACCTAACAACAATCACTTTCAAGCAGTGTTAACATTTGTTTTCATTTAGTCTCTAAGTCGTTTCCAACTCTTTTGCGACCCCATGGACTGTAGCCCATCAGGCTCCCCCTCCCATGGCATCTCCCAGGCAAGGATACTGGATTGGGTTGTCATTTCGTTCTTCAGGGGATCTTTGCCACCCAGGGATTGAACCCTCATCTCCTGCATAGGTAGGCAGATTCTTTACCACTGATCCACCAGGGCAGCCCGGTGTTTACATTATAAGACAACAAATCCCAAACTCTTAGTTTACCCTTGTGATTCCAGAATGATTCTCCCCCAAAAGAAATCAGAGCAGAAGCCCATCCCCAGTCCACAGAGACTCACCAATCAGCTCAGGGTCTGGAACAGACTCCTGGAGTTTGCCAGCAATAAGCTGCTTCAGAAATGAAATACTATATCCCCCCAGAGAGTATTCTCCGAGCTCTGTCTCTGGCAACCGAAGAATAGATTTGGGGGCAAGTGGCTGGTCAGCCAGCTTCACCGCCAGGTGCCAATCTGAGAGAGACATCCTCTCTCTTTCGCGCTCTCTCTTTCTCCCTGTAAAGCAACAAAGCCTTAGTGGTTAAAGGACAGACCTACACCACCCCCACCCCACCAAGGGGTTGAAGGAAAATTCTCTGTGACTGTTGGAAAAGCTCAGGATGCAGCATCAGGAGGCCTGAACTAGAATCTGAGGTCCTCTTTTCACTCATTCTATGGCAGCAGGAAACTTCAGCTCTCTAAGCCTCTTTGGCTTTACAGTGGACATAAAAATGCCGTCCCACCTAACAGGAGCGTTGTGAGGTTCAAATGAGATCATCCAACCCTCTCCTTTATATACACTCCGTGTTTCTTCATCAACTTTTGCTTTAACCAAAACAACTTTACCAGAAGCTCCCTGCCTCCTGCTTCTCCCTGTTAAATATCCATGCTGCCACTCATCATTTTAAAATGCAGATATGATCAATACACTCCTCTGTTTAGAAATCAAATTACTTCTGTGAATAAGTCTAAACACCACAGCCTGTCAAAAACATTCACATCTGTTCTCTCTACCAGCCTTCCCCTCTCAAGAGTTCTGGGCTGCCCCACCCTTCCCAACACTTAAGTCCACCCCCACCCAGCCTGGATTCAAAACAAAGCTCTCCCCCACTCTGCTCAACTGCTAACTCTGCATGTAACTCCTCTTTCCTCTTCCCTCTCTAAGCAAACTCCGATCAAGAGCAACTCAGACACAACCTCCTCTGTTCTCTCTCTCTCTCTCCCCCCTCTGTTGTTGTCACATTCCCTCATGACAAAGGGTTACAAATATCTATACTATTTACTTCTCAATCGTCTCTGCATCTCATTCTTAGAGGCTTGAAAGCAAAGACTAGAATTTTTTGTCTTTATTGACTCAATGCCCGGTATTTATGGGTACCAAGAAAATGAATCAGAAACCCGGCAGTTGGGAGAAATAAGACAAGACAAGCCCTTGTTAGAATCATTATTGCTTCCAAAGTGGCTTCTTCGGAAGAGGAAAGAAAAGGCTTTGAGGCTGTGCAGCAGATCCTAAGGCACCCTCAAACCTTCCATCTCCAGGTTGATGGCAGGGAAGGAAATGGATCTTTTAATATACTATATATCATTTAATCCTCACAACTGTTCTGAGACAGGCATTATCATCTACATATTACAGCCGAAGAAACCGAGATCTAGAAAGGTGAAGTCAGCGGCCCAAGGTCACTGATAGTTAATATTGCGACAGGGACACTATCTCTTGGGTGACGACCCCACCAATCACACAGAACCAGCTAACTAGTCACCACAGGTCGATCCCGCGCGGCCCGGGACCCAGCGCCCTCACCCGTCCCGCGGAAGGAACCCGGCCGCAGGGCCGCCGGTGTAAACACTCACTCAGGTCCTCTCGCCGGAAACCGGAAGCTCCGCGCTGCATTCTGGGAGTTGCAGTTCCTGAGGCGGCTCCCCACCACCCACCCCCCGCCCCTTTATAAATAGCTGGCCGGCAAGGGGAAGCTAGTTGTAAAGCTTCCGGTTTCCGGGGGTGTGGCTACTCCGCAGTTTGAAAATGGGGGCGCGAGGGTGTCTCCGCGCTTTCGCGTGATAGCGTTATGTATCACTCAGTCTTCCAAAGCGCAGGTCACCGGAACGGGGTCTGACGTGAGGTTTGTGTGCGCGCGTGCTAAGTGGCTTCGGTCCTGTCCGACTCTTTGCGACCCCACGCACTGCAGCCCGCCAGACCCCTCTGTCCATGAAATTCTCCAGGCAAGAATACTGGAGTGGGTTGCCACGCCCTCCTCTAGGGGATCTTCCCGATCGAACCGGCGTCTCTTTTGTCTCCTGCATTGACAGGTGGGTTCCAGGTATGATGTTTACAGCCCCGCGATTCCCGCAATGTCCTGGCACCCATGCAGAGTCCGCAGGTTACGCCAGGAGTAAGTCAAGGCTGTATGTTGTCATCCTGCTTATTTAATGTATATGCAGAGTACATCATGTGAAATGCCGGGCTGGATGAAGCACAAGCTGGAATCAAGATTGCTGGGAGAAATATCAATAACCTCAGATAGGTAGATGACACCACCCTGATGGCAGAAAGTGAAGAAGAACTAAAGAGCCTCTTGATGAAAATGAAAGAGGAAAGTGAAAAAACTGGCTTAAAACTCAGCATTCAGAATTCTTAGTGATGGGAATACCAAACCTCCTTCTTCAAAAACTAAGATCATAGCATCCGGTACTATTACTTCATGGCAAATACATGGGGAAATAATAGAAACAGTGGCAGACTTTATTCTCTTGGGCTTCAGAATCACTGCAGATGGTGACTGCAGCCATGAAATTAAAAGACACTTGCTTCTTGGAAGAAAAGCTATGACAAACTTAAACAGCATGTTAAACAGCAGAGACAAAGGTCTGTCTAGTCAAAGCTATGGTTTTTCCAGTAGTCATGAATGGATGTGAGAGTTGGACCATAAAGAAAGCTGAGCACTGACAAAGTGATGCTTTTGAACTGTGATGTTGGAGAGGACTCTTGAGAGTCCCTTGGACTGCATAGAGATCAAACCAGTTAATCCTAAAGGAAATTAGTCCTGAATATTCACTGGAAGGACTGATGCTGAAGCTGAAGCTCCAATACTTTGGCCACCTGATGTGAAGAACTGACTCATTGGAAAAGACCCTGATGCTGGGAAGGATTGAGGGCAGGAGGAGAAGGGGACCACAGAGGATGAGGTGGTTGGATGACATCACCGACTTCGATGGACTTGAGTTTGAGCAAGTTCTGGGAGTTGGTGATGAACAGGGAAGCTTGGCGTGCTGCAGTCCATGGGGTCGCGAAGAGTTGGACACAACTGAATGACTGAACTGAACTCTTTCAATATAGGAGATTTTCACAGATATCACCCCATTTTCCTAAAGCCTAGGTTCCTCATTGTTGCTGTTGTTCAGTTGCTAAGTTGTATCTGACTCTTTGCTACCCTGTGGACTGCAGCACACCAGGCTCCTCTGTCCTCCACTATCTCTCAGAGTTTGCTCAAATTCATGTCCATTGAGTCAGTGATGCTATCTAACCATCTCATCCTCTGCCGCCCCCTACTTTGGCCTTCAGTCTTTTTCAGCATCAGGGCCTTTTCCAGTGAGTCAGCTCTTCTCATCAGGTGGCCAAAGTATTGGAGCTTCAGCATGAGTCCTTCCAATGAATACTCAGGGTTGATTTCCTTTAGGATTGACTGGTTTGATCTTGCTGTCCAGGGGACGCTCAAGAGTTGTCTCCTACACCACAATTTGAAAGCATCAATTCTTTAGTGTTCAGCCTTCTTTATGGTCCAGTGCTCACATCTGTACGTGACTACTGGAAAAACCATAGCTTTGACTATACGGACTTTTGTCAGCAAAGTGTTATCTCTGCTTTTTAATATCCTGTCTAGGTTTGTCATAGCTTTCCTTCCAAGAAGCAAGCCTCTTTTAATTTCTTGGTTGCAGTCGTCATGTGCAGTAATTTTGGAACCCAAGAAAATGAAATCTGTTGCTGTTTCCACTTTTTTCCCCTTCTATTTGCCATGAAGTGATCGGATCAGGGAAGCCTGGGGTCACAAAGAGTCGGACATGACTGAGTGAACTGAACTGATAGGATCAGATGCCATGATCTTAGTTTTTTGAATGTTGTGTTTCAAGCCAGCTTTTTCACTGTCCTCTTTCATCCTCATCAAGAGGCTCTTTAGTTCCTTTTCACTTTCTGCCATTATAGTGGTATCATCTGCATATCTGAGATTATTGATATTTCTCTGGCAATCTTGATTCCAGCTTGTGATTCATCCAGTCCGGCATTTCACATGATGTACTCTGCATATTAGTTAAATAAGCAGGGTGACAATATACAACCACATATGTATTCCTTTCCCAATTTTGAACCAGTCAGGAGACAGGTAAGATGGTCTGGTATTCCTATCTCTTTAAGAATTTTCCAGTTTGTTGTGATCCACACAGTAAAAAGTGTTAGTGGAGCCAATGAAGCAGAAGTAGGTATTTTTCTGGAACTCCATTGCTTTCTCCATGATCCAACAAATGTTGGCAATTTGATCTCTGGTTCCTCTGCCAGCTTGTACATCTGGAAGTTCTCAGTTCACGTACTATTGAATCCCAGCTTGAAGGATTTTGAGCATAACCTTGCTAGCATGTGAAATGAAGACCCTGTCATCATCTTGTTTTCCTCACAGTGGATCTAAATATACTAGGTGCTCATGAGGTTTTTGTTTTGATGATTATCCGCTCCATAAGAGAATGAGCAATGACTATCTTACCCTCCACTTTATCTTCAGCAGTTGACCAGGACCTGGCACTTAGTAGAGAAGCAATAAATAGGTATTAAGTAAATAAGTCATCTACCAAATGTGGTTGTCTTGCTATGGCTTGTTGCTCCCAGGAAAGAAGGTAAGCCTCTCTGAGTTTTGTAATGATAGATTATTAAATGAGTAAATGAATGAAGATGTAACCCAGGACCAAGCAGGTTCTTTGGGAACCAGTTTACCAAGTAGTTGCTGTGGTCAGAAGCAGGGTCAGATTCCAGATAGAATTAGAGGTCTGGACAGAAGACAAAGAAGGATGACCATACTTGGTAAAAAAAGGAAGTGTCCAGGCCCAGTCCTTCAGTCAGTCTGTCTATATTTGGAGCCAATACCCTCATTAGCTTTCCCTGAGAAAGTAGTGAGAAGTTTTTCATTAATCCTTCAAGAGACTATTTGCCCAATCATTAGCTACTGGAAAGCAAATTATAAGAGTGTACATTTGCATTTTTAAAATAACTATAAAATTAATATGGCAGTTTCTAAGTCTGGCAAGATAGCAAATGAAAATCATCTGTAAGTACTCCTGCTACAAACAAAAATATAAAATAATACATTTATTAAAAATCACACACAGGCAGCCTAGCACTCTGTGATGTCTAGAGGGATGGGATTGGGGGTGGGGGGTGGGAGGGAGGTTCAAAAGGGAGGGAATGTATATATATACATATGGTTGATTCCCACTGTTAGATGGCAGAAACCAGCACAACATTGTAAAGCAATTATCCTCCAATTAAAAAAAACAAACACATAGTTGTGGGCAATCTTCTGATACCAGAAATGAAGGGGTAACTGGAAAAAGGCAGTGAGCTTTGGAAGCTGAAGATCACCTTTACAGAGAGGTAAGTGGTCCTGGATTGCAGCCATGAAATTAAAAGATGCTTACTTCTTGGAAGGAAAGTTACGACCAACCTAGATAGCATATTGAAAAGCAGAGACATTACTTTGCCAACAAAGGTCTGTCTAGTCAAGGCTATGGTTTTTCCAGTGGTCATGTATGGATGCGAGAGTTGGACTGTGAAGAAAGCTGAGTGCCGAAGAATTGATGCTTTTGAACTGTGGTATTGGAGAAGATTCTTGAGAGTCCCTTGGACTGCAAGGAGATCCAACCAGTCCATTCTAAAGGAGATCAGCCCTGGGTGTTCTTTGGAAGGAATGATGCTAAAGCTGAAACTCCAGTACTTTGGCCACCTCACGCAAAGAGTTGACTCATTGGAAAAGACTCTGATGCTGGGAGGGATTGGGGGCAGGAGGAGAAGGGGATGACAGAGGATGAGATGGCTGGATGGCATCACCGACTCGATGGACGTGAGTTTGAGTGAACTCCGGGAGATGGTGATGGACAGGGAGGCCTGGCGTGCTGCAATTCATTGGGTCGCAAAGAGTCGGACACAACTGAGTGACTGAACTGAACTGAAGTGGTCCTGGAAGCCTTGCTTGGAGATTTTTGTTTTAACACCAAAACACTGGACTAGGCCTCTGAGCAATTAAAACTGATACCACATACCACTACATAAAGTTGAAAACATTAAAAGAGCTGCATCCTAAGTAAAAGGGCAGAGTACAAAAAAACAAAAAACTCAAAACCATGCATCAGCACTAAGAAGACAAGAAAATTTCTCTGGCTCGGAAGGCACAGCAGTGAAAGGGATGTTGATGTATGAAGGAATAGTCTTCCCTGAGAATTTGAACCCCTAGCACTGTACTTTGGGTAACTTTGTGGCCAGACTTTCCCAGAAATGTCCAAGATTGGTCCTGAGATCTGCATTTTAACATACAGTTAAACTGGGGCATTCTATTAAGAAATTAAAGATTCAGTGGCAGGAGGAAGTGTGTAGTCAGTGACTTGTGTGAGTGAAGTTGACTAGCTGAAGTCTGCTTTTTTAATAAGGGGGAAAAGCAGACAACATGTCACTTGAGGTCTACAGTTTTAAAATTTTAATCAAATTCTTCTACAGAAATCAACAAAAACCAGATCTGTATGAATAAAAAATATAAAACCTAAAGATGTGAAAAAAAATAATTAAAAGCATGCTCAAATGTTTTTTGGGGGGAGGTTTTTTTGGCCACACTGCACAGCATGTGGGATCTTAGTTCCCCAACCAGGGATCGAACCTGTGCCTGCTGCAGTGAAAGCGTGGAGTCTTAACCACTGAACCACCAGGGAAGTCCTTCTTGATGGTACTTTTAAAGAATTTCTTACAAGTCTAATTTATAGAAGTTTATTTTGATGGATAGAGCCTTTAGTGTCCTATTTAAAAACTTTCCACCCTAATTATGAAGGTATTTTCCTATGTTTTCTTCTGTAAGTTTTATCTTTCACACTTAGTTCTGTGATTAATTTCATATTACCTTTTATGTATAAAGTGAGATAGGAATCAAGGTTCTTATTTTCCTTATGGGTATCAGTTGATCACTATGTTTTTTTTCAATCGTGTCCCCACTGAATTTCCCGGCCAGCTCGGTCATAAATAAGGTGACTGTTATGTATTGGCCAATTTCTGACTCTATCCTGTCCCACTAATGTATTTTTGTGCCACTTGTGTAGCTTTACAGTAGGGCCTGGCATCTAGTAGCTTAAGTCCTCCAAATTTAATTTGCTTTACCATGGCTCTATCACTAACATATAACAACTTTTTTAATGCTTCTAAAACTATACAGTTTTATTGAATTAAATTTGTATTCAACAAAATTTAGGTTATACTGCACATGTTAGTAAACTGTAATGTAATAATTCATGTAACTTGAATATTTCCCCATGTGCTTAGATTGTCTTTGCAAATGTGAAATTTTTACTTTTATTTTACAGTAATTTCAAGTTTACAATAAAGTTGCAAAAACAGTACAAAATAATTCCCTCTTAACCACCCAAAGCCCCAAATTGTTGACATTTTTACCTTATCATTCTTTCTCACCCTATGTATTATTCTCCCACCTCAACCTCTAAGTCATTTGAAATCAAGTTGTAGATACAATGCCCCATTACCCTCTCTGAATGCTGTGACTGTAGCCATGAAATTAGAAGACCCTTGCTTCTTGGATGGAAGGCTATAACAAACCTAGATAGCAAATTTAAAAAGCAGAGACATCACTTTGCCGATAAAGGTCCATCTAGTCAAAGCTATGGTTTTTCCAGTAGTTACATACCGATGTGAGAGTTGGACCATAAAAAAGGCTGAGCACCAAAGAACTGATGTTTTCAAACTGTCCTGCTGGAGAAGACTCTTGAGAGTGTCTTGGACAGCAAGGCAATCAAACCAATCAATCCTAAAAGAAATCAACCCTGAATATTCATTTGAAGGACTGATGCTGAAGTTGAAGCTCTAATACTTTGGCCACCTGATGCAAAGAGCCAACACATTGGAAAAGACCCTGATGCTGAGAGAGATTAAAGGCAAAAGGAGAAGGGGGCTGCAGAGGATGAGATGGTTAGATATCATCACCAACTCAATAGACATGAGTTTGAACAAACTCCGGGAGATAGTGGAGGACAGAGGAACCTGGCGTGCTACAATCCATGGGGTTGCGAAGAGTTAGACACAACTTAGTGACTGAAGCTGACCTGCCTCCTGAGAAATCTGTATGCAGGTCAGGAAGCAACAATTAGAACTGGACACGGAACAACAGACTGGTTCCAAATGAGGAAAGGAGTATGTCAAGGCTGTATGTTGTCACCCTGCTTATTTAACTTATATGCAGAGTACATCATGAGAAACCCTGACCTGGATGAAGCACAGGCTAGAATCAAGATTGCCAGGAGAAATATCAATAACCTCAGATATGCAGATAACACCACCCTTATGGCAGAAAGCAAAGAAGAGCTAAAGAGCCTCTTGATGAAAGTGAAAGAGGAGAGTGAAAAAGTTGGCTTAAAACTCAACATTCAGAAAACAAAGATCATGGCATCTGGTCCCATCACTTCATAGCAAACAAGTGGGGAAACAATGGAAATAGTGACTGACTTTATTTTGGGGGGCTCCAAAATCACTGCAGATGGTGACTGCAGCCATGAAATTAAAAGATGCTTGCTCCTTGGAAGAAAAGTTATGACCAACCTAGACAGCATATTAAAAAGCAAAGATATTACTTTGTCAACAAAGGTCCATATAGTCAAAGCCATGTTTTTTCCAGTAGTTATGTATGAATGTGAGAGTAGGACTATAAAGAAAGCTGAGTGCCAAAGAATTGATGCTTTTGAACTGTGGTGTTGGAGAAGACTGTTGAGAGTCCCTTGGACTGCAAGGAGATCCAACCAGTCCATCCTAAAGGAAATCAGTCCTGAATATTCATTGGAAGGACTGATGCTGAAGCTGAAATTCCAATACTTTGGCCACCTGATGCAAAGAACTGACTCACTGGGAAAGACCCTGATGCTGGGAAAGATTGAAGGCAGGAGGAAAAGGGGACGAAAGAGGATGAGATGGTTGGATGGCATCACTGACTCAATGGACATGAGTTTGAGTAAACTCTGGGAGTTGGCGATGGACAGAGAGGCCTGGTGCACTGCTGTCCATGGGGTCACAAAGGGTCGGACACAACTGAGCAACTGAACTGAACTAAAGCAACTGAATAATGGTTATTATGTTCTAATACCAATACTTAAAATTCCAACTCACACTACATATTCTTTCCTAGTCTTCCCCTCTATCATTTTACCTTCTCCAAAATGGCTCCCATTTTCTACAATATATTTACCTGCGTTTGCTCATGTTGAAATCTGTTGTACTGAGGCAGGAAGTAGATGGACCACCCACCTCTCCCCGTGGGCCAGGGTAAAGCTATTGGAGTTTTATTCCCTTTGGACTGAAACTCCAAGATGAGCATCAGTTCAGTTCAGTTCAGTCACTCAGTCTTGTCCAACCCTGCAACCCCATGGACTGCAGCATGCCAGGCCTCCCTTTCCATCACCAACTCCCAGAGTTGACTCACTCACGTCCATTGAGTCAGTGATACCATCCAACCATCTCATCCTCTGTCATCCCCTTCTCCTCCCGCCTTCAATCTTTCCCAGCATCAGGGTCTTTTCAAATGAGCATAGCAAGACCATTAAGGGAGGAGGCTGGGCCCTGCCCAGATCAAATATTTCTCATTCTTGAAGTCAGAAGACCTCCGTGACCACACATGCACAGAAAGGCTCCTTGGAGGTCAAAGGGGAGTAATGTGAAGAGATGCTCTATCCACAGGCCTTTGCAGTAGAATCCATCTTGGAGAGATGCGTGCGAACACATGGGAGGAAGCAATGCCTCATAAAAGTAATTCAAACTGCCACGCTGACACGAATCAGCCTCCCTCTCTCTCTCTTTCTCTCTCTCTCTGAGTCTGTGTGTCTGCCTACATGTACTGTACTCTTTTTTTCCTCCTAATAAATACTTTATTTGTTTCACTGCGTTCTGTCTTTGTGGCAATTCTTTTCTGCAAAGCTGAAAGGCCAAGGCCCTTGTCACTGACCACTGGTCTAGTGATTAGGATGTGGTGCTCTGACTGCTGCAACCTGTCCTCAATCTCCAACTGGGGACCCAAGCTCCGCTTCAAACAGTTACAGGCCAAGGCCACCCAAGATCAGCACCATCATCACAGTGGAGTCTCTTCAGCTTATGCCTGAGTCATTTTAACGTTTAACCTAAAAGGTTCTTATCATTGCCTTACCATGTGGCATGGCAAGAGTTTACATTTGCCTCTTCTTTACATTTCCTGCACCAAGCAACAATGAGGCATTTCTTCAGAAAGTTCAGATTGTGTTTAGTGGTAAATTGAATCTCAAGACCACAACCTGGCACTGCTGCTAAGTCGCTTCAGTTGTGTCTGACTCTGTGTGACCCCATAGACGGCAGCCCACCAGGCTTCCCCGGCCCTGGGATTCTCCAGGCAAGAACACTGGAGTGGGTTGCCATTTCTTTCTCCAGTGCATGAAAGTGAAAAGTAAAAGTGAAGTCGCTCAGTCGTGTCTGACTCTTCATGACCCCATGGACTGCAGCCTAACGTGCTCCTCCATCCATGGGATTTTCCAGGCAAGAGTACTGGAGTGGGTTGCTATTGCCTTTTCCACTAGGG
Source organism: Bison bison bison (assembly GCF_000754665.1). NCBI lineage: Eukaryota > Metazoa > Chordata > Mammalia > Artiodactyla > Bovidae > Bison > Bison bison. The sequence continues at coordinate 9,017,685 of NW_011494753.1, read as the reverse complement.
ATACTCATTTCTACTGGATTGGTCATTATTTCTAAGCTGCTTTAGTGGAGAGAGCTAGATCTATGTCTATATCTCTATTTATATCTAGAGCTATACTTAAAAGATAGAAATAGAGATAATTTATACTGCTACTTCAAATTCAAGACTACAAGGGTTTATGTAACCTTTTTATATTACATGTTTCTTTTCTTTTCCACACTGAGAATCCTAGTTCTCAAGAACATAAGGAGTATTCCATAATTACTCACTCTATCCCACATTGCATACACAACAGTCTCCAGCATAAGAATATGAATACTACAATCACTGATATAATTACTGAGAAAAGTTTACATTTATATTTGCATATGCCCTTTCATTCTATATCTGCTACTTCCCTCCGCACGTGAGGTATGCTCCCCCCCCCCCTGCAGCTGACCTTGGTGGGCCAAAGGACCCTCCCCAGTGGCCCAGCACACAGCTCACTGTTCCCGTGGCTGATAAAGAGAGGCTCACCTCCAAGGCCTCTAAGAGCTGAGTACCACCCCAGGGTACTCAGGTACCAGGGTACTGGTACCTGCCCCAGCTCACCAGCTCTCCCCCATCAGGCAGCTGTCTGGAGCCCTGACCTGCCCTGCTGAGTGTCACCAGCACCCCAACAGCAATCACATCCCAAAGCTCAGGGCCATGCCACACAAAAACTGGGCTTCTGGATACAAGGAGTGGCTTCCCGGGCCCTCCTCCCTGCCGTTCTGCAAGAGGCAACAATGAAACGTTTGCTCCTTTGCCCCTCACCTCCTCCACTGAAAAGGTTTCCGTCCACTGATCTGACACACAAAGTTCCACAGTCATTCCTTCGAGTTTAAGGCTTTGATTGCTAAAAACCCCTGGAGGTCAGAGTCCTATCTGGAAGAATGGTGGGTGGACAATCCCTGTAGTTACCAGGTCAGTGACTTTTCCCTTGGCCAGCAAGGGAATGTAGGGTAGAGAGCAGGAGACGACACAGGGAGGCCGAGAGAAGGGAATGGACGGCTTTTGAAGATCAGGATGCTCTCACAAAGTCCAGGCTGTGATCCTGGGCTGGAGCAGGGCGATGAGCTCCAGAAACCTGAGCGGCTGCCTGGCCCTGCTCTGTCCCCCTTGTTCTGTGTGGGCCAGTGGCACTGTCTCTCTGGCCCCCAGGCCCCTCAGCTCAGCCACTGTTCCCTTCCCTTCTCCTTGACCTGTGGGCTTCCACAGGATGGTGAGCCTGAGGGCTAATTCCTGGGCCCTGGGTGGGCCTTCCCTCTTCTTCCTCTGGCGAGGGTGTGAGGTGGGTCTGGTGATCCAGGGTGGGACCTGACTATGGGAGGGGGCTCCTGACAGCTGTGGTTGGGCCTCCAGTCGGAGGGTGGACTGGCTCCTGCCCTGTGCCCGGGCCTCCCTGGCTGCCTGCTGCAGGCACTCCCTACTGGATACCGCATTCCTACCATTCTCTCTCAGAGCTCGCCCCATGCCTTCTGTCAAAGGGCTCCTTGAGGTTAGCATTCAAGGCCTGTTGGGTCAGTGGGTCAGCTTGGAAGGCTGTCCTTGTCCAGACCGACTGTGGGCCCTTCCCTTGTTGCTCCCTTCACAGATAATGCCACTGCCCCCCGTTCTAGCGACCACTCCCCCTCCCCTGAGCAGCCCTCTTTCACGGGCAGTGAGGATGCGGGGACGGTGAGGACCAGAGGGTGACAGCACCCAGGGCTGATGAGGAAGAATGATGCTCCAGCAGGCAGCCCCGCTTTAGGAAAACCCCCTCCACAGAAGGTCACACTTGTCCCAGACAGTCGGTTGCTGGTATTGTGCTGGGAGGGTGGGGGCCACCAGAGGGGTCAGGTCTGATTGGTTCCCACAGGATCCGAGCCCCAGGGATGGCCTGGCTGGGGGCCTGATGGGGGAGGGCTG
>NW_011494753.1:9015122-9015677 GCF_000754665.1 Bison bison bison | reverse complement strand
GGATACCGCATTCCTACCATTCTCTCTCAGAGCTCGCCCCATGCCTTCTGTCAAAGGGCTCCTTGAGGTTAGCATTCAAGGCCTGTTGGGTCAGTGGGTCAGCTTGGAAGGCTGTCCTTGTCCAGACCGACTGTGGGCCCTTCCCTTGTTGCTCCCTTCACAGATAATGCCACTGCCCCCCGTTCTAGCGACCACTCCCCCTCCCCTGAGCAGCCCTCTTTCACGGGCAGTGAGGATGCGGGGACGGTGAGGACCAGAGGGTGACAGCACCCAGGGCTGATGAGGAAGAATGATGCTCCAGCAGGCAGCCCCGCTTTAGGAAAACCCCCTCCACAGAAGGTCACACTTGTCCCAGACAGTTGGTTGCTGGTATTGTGCTCTCGAAAATGACAGAATGATCTCTGTTCGTTTCCAAGGCAAACCATTCAATATCACAGTAATCCAAGTCTATGCCCTAACCAGTAACGCTGAAGAAGCTGAAGTTGAACGGTTCTATGAAGACCTACAAGACCTTTTAGAACTAACACCCAAAAAAGATGTCCTTTTCATTATAGG
>NW_011494753.1:9012359-9013792 GCF_000754665.1 Bison bison bison | reverse complement strand
TCAGGTCCCATCACTTCATGGGAAATAGATGGGGAAACAGTGGAAACAGTGTCAGACTTTATTTTTCTGGGCTCCAAAATCACTGCAGATGGTGACTGCAGCCATGAAATTAAAAGACGCTTACTCCTTGGAAGGAAAGTTATGACCAACCTAGATAGCATATTCAAAAGCAGAGACATTACTTTGCCAACAAAGGTTCGTCTAGTCAAGGCTATGGTTTTTCCAGTGGTCATGTATGAATGTGAGAGTTGGACTGTGAAGAGGCTGAGCACTGAAGAATTGATGCTTTTGAACTGTGGTGTTGGAGAAGACTGTTGATAGTCCCTTGGACTGCAAGGAGATCCAACCAGTCCATACTGAAGGAGATCAGCCCTGGGATTTCTTTGGAAGGAATGATGCTAAAGCTGAAACTCCAGGACTTTGGCCACCTCATGTGAAGAGTTGACTCATTGGAAAAGACTCTGATGCTGGAAGGGATTGGGGGCAGAAGGAGAAGGGGACAACAGAGGATGAGATGGCTGGATGGCATCACTGACTCAATGGATGTAAGTCTGAGTGAACTCTGGGAGTTGGTGATGGACAGGGAGGCCTGGCATGCTGCGATTCATTGGGTCGCAAAGAGTCGGACACGACTGAGAGACTGATCTGATCTGATCTGATTGTGGTGGGAGGGTGGGGTCACCAGAGGGGTCAGGTCTGATTGGTTCCCACAGGATCCGAGCCCCAGGGATGGCCTGGCTGGGGGCCTGTGATGCAGGAGGACTGCTTATACCCAGCCATTTTTTTTTTTTTTTGCCTAGTTACCTATTTTTCTCTCTTTTTTTAACCAGTAAATTTACCAGACTACATCTTGGTGTTGCTTGTTTTAAGGACAATAGTCTTAAACATGTGGTATGCTCCTTTTTCTTTAATTAATCAATTTATTTATTTTTGGCTGCACTGAGTCTTCATTGCTGCACAGAGGCTTTCTCTAGTTGCATCAAGTGGGGGCTACTCTTCCGCTGTGTTATGCGGGCTTCTTATTGCAGTGGCTTCTCTTGTTGCAGAGCACAGGTTGCAGGGCATGCAGGCTTCAGTAGTTGTGGCACATGGGCTTAGTTGCCCCACAGCAAGTGGAATATTCCTGGACCAGGGATCGAACCTGTGTCTTCTGCACTGGCAGGCGATTCTTAACCACTGAACCACCTGGGAAGTACGTGTGTTATACTCTTTTAATTTGTAGTTTCAAATATATCAGATGAGTTCAGTTCAATTCGTTGCTCAGTCGTGTCTGACTCTTTGCAACCCCAGGAACCGCAGCACACCAGGCCTCCCTGTCCATCACCAACTCCTGGAGACCCCCCAAACCCATGTCCATCGAGTCAGTGATGCCATCCAACCAGCTCATCCTCTGTCGTCCCCTTCTCCTCCTGCCCTCAATCTTTCCCAGCATC
>NW_011494753.1:8959583-9012259 GCF_000754665.1 Bison bison bison | reverse complement strand
TTCAAATGAGTCAGTTCTTTGCATCAGGTGGCCAAAGTACTGGAGTTTCAGCTTCAGCATCAGTCCTTCCAATGAATATTCAGGACTGATTTCCTTTAGGATGGACTGGTTGGATCTCCTTGCAGTCCAAGGGACTCTCAACAGTCTTCTCCAACACCACAGTCGAAAGCATCAATTCTTTGGCACTCAGCTTTCTTTATGGTCCAACTCTCACATTCATACATGACCACTGGAAAAACCATAGCTTTGACTAGACGGACCTTTGTTGGCAAATTAATGTCTCTGCTTTTTAATATGCTGTCTAGGTTGGTCATAACTTTTCTTCCAAGGAGCAGGCGTCTTTTAATTTCATGGCTGCAGTCACCATCTGCAGTGACTTTGGAGCCCAAAATCTGTATATTAGGCCACAAGTTAAGTCTCAGTAGATTATGAGACACATCATACAAAGCATCTTCTCTCACCACAAGATAAAACTAGAAATCACTAACATAAAGAAAACTGAAAAGTATACAAAACTGTGGATACTAAACAATACACTTTTAAATAACCAATGGATCAAAGAAGAAGTCAGAGACAAAATTAGAAAATATGTAGAGATGATTGAAAATGAAAGCAACACCCAAGCAACACTGGGACACAGTGAAAGTGGTGCTGATGGGAATTTATAACTATAAATACTTACATTAAAAAATAAGAACATACAGAAGGCCAACAGGCAACAAAAGATGCTCAACATAACTAATCAGGAAAACGTAAATCAAAACTACAATGAGCTATTACCTTGTGCCTGTCAGAATGGCTATTACTGTCCAAAATGACAACAATTGTCAATGAGGATGGAGAGAAAAGGGAACCTTGCACACTGTTGAGAATGTAAATTGGTACAGCCACTTAGGAAAACAGTATAGAGATTCTTCAAAAAAAATGAAAAATAGAACTACCAATGATCCAGCAATTCTATTCCTGGGTATTTATCTGAAGAAAACTAAAACTCTAATTAGAATAGATATATACACCCATAAGTTCATTGCAGCATTATTTACAATGGCCAAGATATGGATACAAGATAAATTCCCATCAATAGATGAATGGATAAAAAAGATGTGTTGTGTACAATCACACACACACACACAGAATGGAATATTATTCAGCCATAAGAAAAGAACGGAATCTTGCCACTCGTGACAAAATGACTAGACCTAGAGGGTATTATGCTTAGCACAATAAGTCAGAGAAAGATAATACTGTATGATTTCTCATATATGTAGAACCTAAACAACAAAACAAATGAGATACAGATAGAACAAAACAAAACAGATACAGAGATTAAACAGGTGGTTTCCACAGGGGAGAGAGGTAGGAGGAGAAAAGAAATAGATGAAGGAGATTAAGAGGTACAAACTTCCAGTTCCAAAATAAATAAGTCTTGAACATGAAATGTGCAGTGTGGGGAATATAGTCAGTAACTATATAATATCTTTGTATAGTGACCTATTGTAACTAGACTTACTGTGATGAACATTTTGAGATGTATAGAAATATCAAATCACTGTGTTGTGTAACAGGAACTAACATAGTGTTGAAGGTTGTTTATACTTCAAAAACAAACAAGTTCATAGAAAAAGAGATCATATTTATGATTACCAGAGGTGGGGGAAGTGAGAGGGAGAATTAGATAAAGGGAGTCAAAAGGTACAAATTTCCAGTTATAAGACAAATAAATATTAGGGATGTGATGTACAGCATGATAAATATGGTCAACACTGCTGTATGTTATATGTGAAAGTTGTTAAGAGAGTAAATCTGCTGTGCTATATGTCAATTATACCTCAATAGAACTGAAGAAAAGAAAACAAAAAGAGGTCTCAAATCAACAACCTACTTTACAACTTAAGGAACTAAAACTAAACGAAAAAACTAAAGCCAAAGATAGTAGGAGGAAGGAAATGGTAAACATTAGAGCAGAGATAAGTGAAATCGAGAAGAGAAAAACAATAGAAAAAATCAATGAAACCAAAAGTTGGTTCTTTGAAAAGATCAACAAAATTGACAGACCTTTAACCAGACTAAGAAGAAAAGAGAGAAGATCCAAATTACTAAAATCAGAAATGAAAATGGGAACAGTACCCGATTCTATGGAAATAAAAAGGACTATAGGAGAGTGCTTGGAGAAGGCGATGGCACCCCACTCCAGCACTCTTGCCTGGAAAATCCCATGGACGGAGGAGCCTGGTGGGCTGCAGTCCATGAGGTCGCTAAGAGTCGGACACGACTGAGCAACTTCACTTTCACTTTTCACTTTCATGCATTGGATAAGGAAATGGCAACCCACTCCAGTGTTCTTGCTTGGAGAATCCCAGGGATAGGGCAGCCTGGTGGGCTGCCGTCTGTGGGGTCGCACAGAGTCAGACACGACTGAAATGACTTAGCATAGGAGAGTGCTATAACAGTTCTATGCTAGCAAATTGGATAAGCTAAATAAAAATGCACAAACTGCTAAAAACACAAAACCTACAAAGACTAAACCATGAACACAGTATCTGAATAGATCTATAACTAGTAAGGAGATTGAATCAGTAATCAAAAATTTATTAACCACATGGTGCTGAGAAGCTTTTGGAAAAAAAAGACAATGAAAACAAAACTACCAACATGATACTGGATGCTTGGGGCTGGTGCACTGGGATGACCCAGAGGGAGGGTATGGGGAGGGAGGAGGGAGGAGGGTTCAGGATGGGGAACACAGGTATACCTGTGGTGGATTCATTTCGATATTTGGCAAAACTAATATAATATTGTAAAGTTTAAAAATAAAATAAAATTTAAAAAAAAAACTACCAACAAAAAAAAGTCCTGGACTTGATGACTTCACTGGTAAATTCTACTGAACATTTAAATAAATAATACTAATTCTTCTCAAACTTTTCCAAAAGCCTAAAGAAGAGGGCAGAGAAGGCAATGGCAACCCACTCCAGTACTCTTGCCTGGAAAATCCCATGGACGGAGGAGCCTGGTAGGTTGCAGTCCATGAGGTCGCTAAGAGTCAGACACGACTGAGCAACTTCACTTTCACTTTTCACTTTCATGCATTGGAGAAGGAAATGACAACCCACTCCAGTGTTCTTGCCTGGAGAATCCCAAGGACAGGGGAGCCTGGTAGGAGGCCGTCTTTGGGGTCACACAGAGTCGGACACGACTGAAGTTATGCAGCAGCAGCAAAGACGAGGGAGCACTTTCTAACTCATTTTACAAGGACATTACCCTGACATCAAAGCCAGACAAAGACACTACAAGAAAACTACAGTCTACTACAGGTCCATGTAGTAAAGGCTATGGTTTTTCCAGTGGTCATGTATGGATGGGAGAGTAGGACTCTAAAGAAAGCTGAGCACCAAAGAATTGATGCTTTTGAACTGTGGTGTTGGAGAAGACTCTTGAGAGTCCCTTGCACTGCAAGGAGATCCAACCAGTCCGTCCTAAGGGAGATCAGTCCTGGGTGTTCATTGGAAGGACTGATATTGAAGCTGAAACTCCAGTATTTTGGCCACCTGATGCGAAGAGCTGACTCATTGGAAAAGACCCTGATGCTGGGAGGGATTGGGGGCAGGAGGAGAAGGGGACAACAGAGGATGAGATGGCTGGATGGCACCACCAACTCAGTGGACATGAGTTTGGGTAAACTCCGGGAGTTGGTGGTGGACAGGGAGACCTGGCGTGCTGAGGTTCATGGCGTCGCAAAGAGTCAGATACGACTGAGTGACTGAACTGAACTGAATATCCCTTATAAACCTTGATGCAAAAATCACAAAATACTAGTAGACAGAATTCAGTAGCATATCAAAAGATGCACCATGACACACCACGACCAAGTGAGATTTATTCCTGGATTGCAAAGATGGTTCAACACACAAAAAGTGATCAATGTAATATACCACATCAACAAAATGAAGGGGGAAAAACCACATGCACATCTCAATGCAGAAAAAACATTGACAAAATTCAACACCCTTTCAAGATAAAAATGTTCAGCAAAAAGCAATAAAAGGAAACTACCTCAACATGATAATAAAAAGAGTCTTCTTAATTATATCCCCTCCCACTCACATCGAAATGAGCTTAAATTCTCTCATAGACCATCTGGGGAGGAGGGTGTTTGTGTGTGGCAGGGCAGCCCGGAAGACTGCTGCCTGGGGATGGGAGGAAAAATGAAAAAGGGGGAGAAACAGCCCAAGTTGAAAATTCCTAGTGTTGTCAGAGCAAAGCAATGGTGGGGCTTTGAGTGCTCCCCACAGATCATCCACCCCCTGCCTACCTTCACCCTCCCCACCACTCCTCTCTGAGGGGAGATCACCTTGCTCCTGCCTTTAGGCTCCAGGGAAACATGTCCACTCAGGCCAGCCCATCCTCTGAGAAACACAGCCCTCATGTCCAAATATTTAGCTGGCCATTAGCAAGGTGGTCTGCTGTTAGACTTGTCTGTGCCCTTCCAGAGATCCTCACTGACTTCTATCTACACTGATCACTTCATGGGTTGGGGGGACCGGACCTGAGGCCTTGAGAAGTGAAGGGACCTGAGGCCACTAGCAGAAGAGCATCGTTTGTCTTGTCCCCTCCCACCAGCATTTTCCTGTGGAATTCCAGGTAGCAAGTGGCAAGCTTCCCTTGGCTGCTGGCACCGCTTACTCTGTAGGCTGGAGGCCAGCCAGAAGGCTGTGAGGGGCCAGGTGGGGTCAGGCATTTGATTCTGCCTCCTCGTGCTGGGATCTGCCTGAGGTCCTGCTCAGCCTGTCTGCTGGCCAAATTCCCGCCCTGGCCGTGGGTAGCACGACCTCCACTCTGATGCCCATCACTCGAAGCCTTGCTCTCCTGCATCCTGGCATGCTGCTGCTGCTCTGGAAGGCCAGCACCTCTGAAGACCTCCCAAGGAGCAGACCTCACAGCTCTACTGTCTGGAACCTTAGGGAGCCGGCACAGGAAGCGGAGAGCAGGATAAGATGCTGCCTGGATGCCTGAGGAGTGTAGCACTGCAGGAAGTGCATGCACATGGCTCTGTGGGTCCACGGCTGTCCCTACAGGGAGCGTGTGGGTTGGGTGAGTGAGTGTGCGTGCTGCCACGCCAGAAAGATCTGTAAAGCTCCAAGACTGCTGGCAGCCCTAGTCAGAGCATGGCAGGGGAGTGGGGTGGGGGCTGCAATTCCTCTTCCCAGGACAAGCCCTCCAGCGCCTACCAGGACATGCCAGGTGAGCCCCTGGACTGCGGGACGCAGGCCCGTGGGGAATGGGCAGTGGCCCAGGGCTTTGCTTTACTCGCAGCTATGTATAGTGCTGGCAGAGGGTGTTCCTTGGGAACTCTGGGTTTGAGTCAAGGAGAGCATCTGTCCTGTAATTTTCCAGGGGAGAGATGAGAACATGAATTTGGAGTAACTAGTGCCGAGACGCTGGAGCAGCGCCTGTGCCTTCCTGTTCCTCCTCCTGAAATCTGTCCTGCCTCCTCCAGGTGGCTTCCTGTTTGAAGGGCTCTCTGATGATGAGGACAACTTTCACCCAGTAAGTGACGGGCTGCCTGCCATTTGCGGGAGATGGTGCTGGGGAGGTACCCTCCCCAGGACCTGGCATGCCCAGCAGGGGGTGGTCAGAGGCCCTGTGGGGGCCCAGGTGTGCCACACTATTGCTGTGACCCTGGCAGCCTGGGGAGTCTCCCCAAGAACTGTTCCTGGAGCAGGGGTGGGGTTCTTCTGAGAACCACTCAGGGCTGCCACCCTGATCTGGGCACCTCCCCTGTCCAGAGTGCCAGGTCCATGCCCTCAAGCAGCACCCCCAGCTCCCGCCCAGCTTCCCTGGGGTACAGTGGAGCTGCCTGGCCCCGGCCCATCACCCAGAGCGAGCTGGCCACTGCCCTGGCCCTGGCCAGCACTCTGGAAAGAGGTATGGAGAGAGGGGGTGGGAAGGTCCAGGCCGAGCCCCCAGGTATGGAGAGAGGGGTGGGAAGGTCCAGGCTGGGCCCCCAGGGAGAAGGGCCCAGTGGTAGAGTGGGTTTACCTTTGCTGATCCTTGTGCTCCATCTGCTTTGATCTGAGCTCTACCTGGAGCCCCAGTGGGTTTCCCACTGCAGCTCTGGCGACCTCCCCTCACCTGCCTTTAGGCCTAGAAGTCTGGGGCTCATCCTAGGCCTGACTGACTCTTCTCAGCAGTTGGAAGAACCTCATGTCGCATAATGGTTCCTTACTTATTCCTGAAAGTGGCCAGGCATACATCACAGGCTTAAGCATTCCTGGTGATAGTCACTTCAGCCGGCAAAGCCGTCTTTCCTCTGCCAGTATGAGTCCTAGGTTTGGTCAGGGGTCCCATTCCATCTCCCTGGAGCAAAAGAATACAGAACCCTTCCTGCGCACATAGAGAGCTTTTAGGTGGCTCTGTGGCTGTCTCCTGCTGGCCCCTGCTGGGAGGCAGTGGTGAGGCACGCAGGGCACCGTGGGGTGATGTGACGGCAGTGGGTGTGTGCTGGGAGACTGGGGTGGCTCTGAGGGTGGCACTGACCATGGTCTGTCTCTAGGGCCACTCCTCAGGGACCTCCCCAATGTCCTCCAGCGTCCAGTCAGGGACGCCCATCACCAACGATCTCTTCAGCCAAGCCCTGCAGCATGCCCTGCAGGCCTCGGGGCAGCCCAGCCTTCAGGTCAGTCTTCCCCCTTCTGATGTTCACACGGCTTCTTTGGTATTTTGGACGCTGAGCTTTCCTCTGCCCTCCGGAGGCCCGTTCCACTTGGCCTGCTTTGCTGCAGGAACAGCTGGGGCGTGGCAGTGTGACAGGAGAGGGTGCTCCCAGCAAGGGCGGGTGTCCCTGCAGCTTCCACTCCTGCACCCAGTGCCCATGGCCTGGCTCCACTGACCACCTGGCTTGAGTACTTGTGGCAGTTTCAATGGAGGAGTCACTCATCTAAGAAATGGAGTATTTCCTGCCATATCAGTATGCAATGTTGTCGCAGTCATCAGTAACCTCATCCCTCCCACGTGAGCTCCTGAGCCCTAAGGGCACTCTGGAAGGAGAACACCTGAGATCGGGCAGCTGTCAGATGGCAGCCACTCCCTATGGTGAGTCCCAAGGGAATTCAGAATGTGAAAAACATGGAGTGCTGGCCCAGGATAGCTCAGATACACGTGAAAGGAAAGATTTCAGTGAGCCCAAACTCTTGCATCTTCCCATACATAGAAAGGCGCTAAATTCCTTAACTTGGGTTATCTGGTTTTCTTTAATTAACAATAACCTTTTGATGTTCAGACTGCCTGCCATTTGTCACCAAACTTCTCTATACTCTGGCTCTTCTCCTTCCTCGGCGCAGTTGTCTCAGGGTCCCTTGAGATGCTGTCTCCAGGTCTTGAAGTCCTAAAAATTCCCACCAAATTAAACATAGCTATCAACTTTTAGTTTGTGGTATATATATTTTTTAAGTCAACACATGCATCCTGTGAGTGTTGACTGAGTCTTGAGCAGCTGGGGTAGAGGCCAGCCAGTCCTTATTCCTCCATGGAGGGGCGCCAGGCAGTCACTGAACTGAGGGAGCAACAGGGTGAAAAGCCCGACCCCGGCTTCAAGGTGAGGGCCTAGGTCAAGCAAAACTTTTCTGAGGAAGAGGTGTTGGACTGGCTGTCAAAGAATTAATTAGAGGTTAGCCAGGCAGGGAAGCGGGTGTTTGGTCGAGGGAGTGTGGTATCTAGGCTGAAGCAGCCAGCCTTAGAAATGGCCTGTGTCAGTCTACCTGTGACCTTCCACCCACAAGATTCGTTTTGAAGTCTTGGGGCCTGCCACGCTCTGGATATCATTCCTGGGGTTAATAATGAGGCTTGGTGTAATGTCTCATCCTGTTCTTAAATTCTCAGCCAATTTTATCACCTTCAGAAAAGAAATTCTTATTTTCTTATCAGAATCCCTATTTTTGTTGTCATTATCAGAATCTCTGTTTTTAAAGTGACCTCTGGTGAAGGTTAATTAAGCCATGAATTTTGTGTTTTTTTTAACAGGAAAATATTCTGATTTTTATTTTTGCACGTTATTCTCAAGTACACAATTACAATAATGTCACACATCCCTATTTGATGTTCTTTTTATGTATTTTACTTTTTTTACAAAGTGTACAGAGGGAGGGACATACAATATTTAATAGGATATTTCTATAGAACAATAACTTATATTATGTCCTTGTAAAAATCTGTACCTCTTTAAAACATTTAACTGAAACATCCTTTTAGCTTTGCTAATCAAAATTGTTTTAAGAATTAAAACTAGGTTGTAACTAATGTCAGTACATAACAGTGACTATGATTTCAGTTTCTCTTTATACAGACAAATACACTTTGTCATATTCACCTGACCAAACCCTTAAATACCTTTTAAAGGTTTCAATATTGTGCTTTAAAAAGAAAAGAATGGTGTATGAGGAAATGGCAACCCACTCCAGTACTCTTGCCTGGAGAATCCCATGGACGGAGGAGCCTGGTGGGATACAGTCCATGGGGTCGAAAAGAGTCGGACACGACTGAGCGAATCCTTAGTACATTGGCTGTTGACACATGAGTATCAGGCCATGAGTTTTAGCTATACTGCCCTAATGTGGCTTTGATTCCACTCACTTTTAAATTGAGTGAAGAGGCGCTTTCCACCCCAGAATTCCATGTGCTAAGTCACTTCAGTTGTGTCTGACTCTTTGCAACCCTATGGACTGTAGCCCACCAGGCTCCTCTGTCCAAAATTCCATACTTGGGTGGAATTTGCTTTGTACATTATTTCACAACAGCCAAAAGGTAGAAGCAACCCATGTGTCCATCAACAGGGGAATGAATAGACAAAATTTGGTATATACATACCATGGAATATCATTCAGCCTTAAAAAGGAGGAAATTCTGACACATGCCACAACGTGGGTGAACCTTGAGAACATTATACTAAGTGAAATAAGCCAGCCATGAAAGGACTGTATGAGCCCACTTAGAGGGGGCAGCTGGAGTCGTCCAGTTCATAGAGGCAGAAGGGAAAGTGCTGATTTCCAGGAGCTGGGGAGCAGGGAGAATGGGGGGTTGTTGTTTAATAGGTACAGAATTTCAGTTTGGGAAGATAAAAAAAAGTTCCAGAGGCAGATGGTGGTCACGGTTGCACGGTAGTTTGAGTGTACCTAATGCCACTGAACTGTACACTTAAATGGGTAAAATGCTAAATGTCATGTTATGTATATTTTACTGCAAATTCTAAAAATACATAAAAGACGCCCCACCACCAGCAAAACAAAAGGGAACACATCAAAATTTGAATGATTCCACCCATCTCTGTGATGGAACTCCTCCAACCCTTCGCTTGACAGGAGCCTGTTCTATGAATGGAGTTTATGAGTTCACTAAAACGGCTGTAAAATATAAAAATGTGTCTTGCTACATATGCAGGTCTCATTCTTCTCCTAGAGCCTGAAATAAAAATGGACAAAGAGGAAATTACTACCTTTATGACTGAGCACGTATTTCGCAAATGCTGAAGTGCCGTTTTATGGAAGGCACTATGCCAGGAGCTGGAAGATGTGAAAATGAAGCGTATGGAAGAATGCATAGTCTGGAAGGGGAAATGTCTGTGCATAAACTTTTTCCGTGAATAATTTTAACATCAGATAACATATAAAATGTGCCCCATTCTGTGCCCTTAAAGGACCCTGAATGTCTCTCAGTTAGTGTATGTGCTTCACTGTATTGTCATTAACTTCGTTTTCTTTCTCCTGCTAATTGGTAGACTTGATGGCCCAATTCATCACCCTCCCTGGAAACAGGCCCTTTACCATATGACTTTGCAGGACCCGCCCACTGTGAATGGAGTGACCTGCCTACCCCTTGATTCTAGTTTCCACCATGTAACTTGCTTTGGACAATGGAATGTTAGCAGATATGATGAAAGCAGAGGCTTGACATGGACTTGACCACTGCCCTTTGGCCCCACAGCCATTCCAGGAGAACAGGCCTGGGCTAGCCTGCTCAAGGCCACGTAGCACAGCTGACTCTCCTCAACTGCCTTAGCAGAGGCCAGCTGTCGATCAGACGACCTATAGATATGTCACTGAGTCCAGCCAAGAAAAGTGTACAAAGCATCATTGTATAACCAGATGAATTGTTTACAGAGTGTACACATCTGTGGAATCACTACCCAGAGCAAAAAGGAGCATGTTAGCAGCACTTAGAAGCAGCTCACAAACCCCTTCCCAGTCTTTACCCACCTCCTCCTCCAAAGGTAACCATTACCTTGACATCTAACCATAAATTAGCTTTTGCCTGTTCTTGATCTTCTAAATGGAATCATACCATATATAATCTTTTGTGTCTGGCTTCTTTCATTTAACATTATAGTAACGAGAGTCTTCCTGGTTGTTGTGAATAGCAGTAGGACTTCCTTGATTTTCATTGCTTTATAGTATAGAGATATGGAATGTTTCCTGCCATATCAGTAAACAGGGATGTCACAGTCATCAGTGATTGCAGCCCTCCAAGTGAGCCAGTGAGCCCTGAGGGAACTCAGGCAGGAGAATACCTGCCGTCTAGCAGTCATCAAACTGTAGCCACTCCTACAATAAGCCCTGAGGAAAGGAAGCTCAGGATGTGAAAACAGGAAGCTGGTCCCAGATGGCTGAGGTGCATGTGAAAGGGGGAATCTCAGTGAGCCCAGACTCTTACATCTTCCCATGTGTGTGTTTGTGTGTGTGTGTGTGTGTGTGTGTGTGTGCGCGCGCGCGTGCACTCAATCGCTCAGTTGATTCCAACTCTTTGTGACCCTCTAGACTGTAGCCCACCAGGGTCCTCTGTCCATGGGATTTTCCAGGCAAGAATACTGGAATGAGTTGCCATTTCCTACTCTAAAGGATCTTCCCAACCCAGGGATCAAATCCTCATTTCCTGCATTGCAAGCAGATTCTTTACTGCTGAGGCACCGCTGCTGGTGCTGCTAAGTCGCATCAGTCGTGTCCAACTCTGTGCGACCCCATAGACGGCAGCCCACCAGGCTCCCCCATCCATGGGATTCTCCAGGCACCAGGTATGCCCAAAAAGCACTAAATCTCTTAACTTGGGTTATCTGGTTTTCTTTAATTAACAATAATCTTTTGATGTTCAGACTACCTGCCCTTTGTTGCAGAACTTCTCTATAACATGGCTCCTCCCTCTACCGGCTTGGAGCAGTTGACTCAGGATCACTTGAGAGCTGTCTTCCAGGTTGAAGTCCTAAAAATTTCTACAGATAAACATTAATCTCAACTTTTAGGTTATGAATATTTTTTAAGTCAACAATGGTTTGGATATAACACAATATCTTTATAAATTCTACTATCAGTGATATTGTTAAGTCGCTACGTTGATGCACACTTGGGTTATTTCCCAGGTAGACCTATCAGGGATAGTGCTGCCATGAGTATTTTTACCTATGTCTTTTGGTGAGCATACGTATGCATTTCTGTTCCACACATAGTTAGTAGAATTGTTAAGGTATAGGATAAATGTGGAAAATCCCATGGGCGGAGGAGCCTGATGGGCTGCAGTCTATGGGGTCGCTAAGAGTCAGACATGACTGAGTGACTTCACTTTCACTTTTAACTTTCATGCATTGGAGAAGGAAATGGCAACCTACTCCAGTGTTCTTGCCTGGAGAATCCCAGGGACGGGGGAGCCCAGTGGGCTGCCATCTATGGGGTCGCACAGAGTCAGACACGACTGAAGCGACTTAGCAGCAGCAGCAGCAGCAGGATAAATGTATGTTCCACTTAATACATGTTGTCAAACAGACTTCCCAAGTTGTTGTTGTTCAGTCACTATGTCGTGTCTGACTCTTTGCAGCCCCATGGGCTGCAGCACACCAGGCTTCCCTGTCCTTCACCATCTCCCAAAGTTTGCTCAAACTTATGTCCATTGAGTTGGTGATGTCATCTACCCATCTCATCCTCCGTTGACCCTTTCTCTTCCCTCCCTCAGTCTTTCCCAGCATCAGGGTCTTTTCCAGTGAGTCAGCTTCTTGCCTCAGGTAGTCAAAGTATTGGAGCTTAAGCTTCAGGATCAGTCCTTCAATGAATGTTCAGGGTTGATTTCCTTTAGGATTGACTTGTTTGACCTTCTTGCTGTTCAAGGGACTCTCAAGAGTCTTCTCCATCACCACAATTTGAAAGCATCAGTTCTTTGGCACTTACCCTTTTTGGGGCTTCCCTGATAGCTCAGTTGGTAAAGAGTCTACCTGCAATGTACCTGGGTTTGATCCCTGAGTTGGGAAGATGCCCTGGAGAAGGGAATGGCTACCCACTCCAGTATTCTGGCCTGGAGAAGTCCATGGACTGTATAATCCATGGGGTCACAAAGAGTCGGACATGACTGAGCGACTTTCACTTACCCTTTTTTAGGGTCCAACCCTAACATCTGTACATGACTACTAGAAAAACCATGGCTTTTACTATGTGGACCTTTGTCAGCAAGGTGATGTCTCTACTTTTGAATACATAGCCTGGATTTGGCATAGCTTTTCTTCCAAGGAGCAAATGTTTTTTAATGTTGTGGCTGCAGCCACCATCCACAGTGATTTTGGAGCCCAAGAAAATAAAATCTGTCATAGTTTCCACTTTTTTCCCTTCTATTTGCCATGAAGTTAAATAAGCAGGGTGACAACATACAGCCTTGACACACTCCTTTCCCAATTTTCAACCAGTCCTTTGTTCCATGTCCAATTCTAACTGTTGCTTCTTGACCCGCATACAGGTTTCTTAGCAGACAGGTAAGGTGCTCTTGTGTTCCTATCTTTTTAAGAATTTTCCAGTTTGTTGTGATACACAAAGGTTTTAGCATAATCAATGAAGCAGAAGTAGATGTTTTTCTGGAATTCTCTTACTTTTTCTATGATCCAGTGAATGCTAGCAATTTGTCTCTGGTTCCTCTGCCTTTTCCAAATCCAGCTTGTACATCTGGAAGTTCTCGGTTCACATACTGCTGAAGCCTAGCTGGAAGGATTTTGAGTATTACCTTGTTAGCATGAGAAATGAGCACAGTAGTACGGTAGTTTGAAAATTCTTTGACCTTGCACTTTTTGGGGATTGGAATGAAAACTGACCTCTTCCAGTCCTGTGGCCACTGCTGTGTTTCCCAAATTTGCTGATATATTGAGTGCAGTGGGAATCCCTGGTGGCTCAGCATTAAAGAATCCACCTGTAATACAGGAAACTTGCAGGAGATGAAGGTTCGATTCCTGGGTCAGGAATATCTCCTGAAGAAGGAAACAGCAACCCCCTTCAGTACTCTTGACTGGGAAATCCCATGGACAGAGGAGCCTGTTGGGCTACAGTCTGTGGGGCCTCAGAATTGGACACAACTGAGAGACTCAGCAATGACAACTGAATGCAGCACTTTAACAGCACCATCTTTTAGGATTTTAAGTTGCTCAGCTGGAATTCCATCATCTCCACTAGCTTTGTTCATAGTAATGCTTCCCAAGGCCCACTTGACTTCACACTTTCAGCGAAATGTATGTGTCCTACTTTCTTCACATCCTTGCCAGCACTGGGTGTGGTCAAGCCTTTTTCATTTTAGCCTTGGGTATGTAGTAATATCTCCTTTTGATTTTAATTTACATATCCCTTATGACTTATGAGCAGGAGTATATCTTCAATTTGAATTTTGTGTGAAATATCTGTTCATGTATGATTCAAGTTTGTACTTCAGACTCTTCTACTGTAGAATTAAAAGGGTAGCTATGCAGGTAATGAGTCTTCACAGAAAGAGGTCCTAAAGATGAAAAAGAACTTCGCTGCTGCTGCTGCTAAGTCACTTCAGTCGTGTCCGACTCTGTGCGACCCCATGGACTGCAGCCTACTAGGCTCCTCCATCCATGGGATTTTCCAGGCAAAAGTACTGGAGTGGGGTGCCATTGCCTTCTCCGGAAAAAGAACTTTGCATCAGCTCAAACCCAGCCTTATCAACATCAGGAATGATGCAGCGGGATTCTAGCATAAGACATTTAGTACCCAGGAAGTAGACAATGGGTTGGACACATGACAATGTGGGATCTTCAAGGAAAAGCCACTGGCTGGTAGCTAGTAGGCTCACAATGAGTCATCTGTTATCCTAGAAACACCAGGACTTCAGGGTCTGGTTCTCAGCCACACGAGCTCAGAAAAGAGCTTTGGCTGACTCAGTGAGTCAGAAATTAATGTGAAAATCAGAATGCTGATGTACTAATTCACACCATGAACCAGAATTGCCAAGCATTCCAGTCTCTGATTAAGACATTCACTCCCTATAAGAAAACAACTTGGGAAGTCAAGTATAATCAGAAGGCTGTATAAGCTGGAAGCAGAGAACCAAAATGGGAGGGGGAGGGTGTCAGGAAAAGCAGGAGTGTGCTTCAAGACCCTCATAGTAAAAACGCATGTGATATTGGAACTGGACAGGATATGACTTTGGGCTAGACCTCCCTGTCCCCAGCCAATGCTCAGATGAACACTGACCATGTCCCTTTAGAGACTCTCCTTTTTTCAGTCTTTCCTGTGCTGATTAGTTCCCTTTCTGATTGACTCCTTCTTCTCTGGATACACTGAGGACATTTGTTGGCTGTCTTCATATCGTCCATTTCCCCAGCTCCTTCTCCAGAGGTCCCTGGCCCCCTTTCAATAGGGTATACTTTCCATGGAGAACCTGATCCTTGGAATTCCTGGAGTGGTTCCACCCTAGACCTAGCTTTAAGCTCACCACCTGGGCCAAACCAATCAGTGCATTCCATCCTCTGAGCCCAGTGATGGACTGAGCATGTCAGCTGCAGATGCTGGGATCCTGATACTCTGTATTATCCACTGGGCATGAATTAAAAAGCTTGTAACCTTGCAAGTTGTCTGAGGACCACAAGGGGAGTCAGCCTCAGGTTATTTTGATATGGAGGAAGGCAGGGTGGAGAGCAGAGAGCAACTGGATTCCTTGTGATTTCTTAAGGCACTGAATCAAGCAAGTGCAGCCTCTGGACTTTTCAGATCCTTGAGCCAAGATATCCCTTTTCTTGTGTTAAACAGTTCATATTGGTCTGGCAGATCTAATTACTGTCCAGTATCAAGTATCCTCTTCTTCTTTACTAATAGAACCCTCTTTTTAGTCATAGTTTAAAAATATTTATCTCCCTTACTCCCCTGGAGCTAAGGGTGGCTGTAGCCAAGAAGATACTACTGAAAGTCCCTGGGTAGTGATTCTGGAAAAGTGATTTATTTCCTGAATTTTTTCTTAAAGAGGGCAGATTCAACTGGCTCATGCATTCTGCCTTTCCCAACCCCTTTCTTCCTGTCTTCCATGCAGACACAATATCCAGAAGAGAGACAGCCAACTTGTGACCTTGCAACAGAAAGACACACACCAAGGATGGCAGGACTCCCTGGTGGCTCAGATGGTAAAGAATTTACCTGCAATGCAGGAGACCTAGGTTTGAGCCCTGGATCGGGAAGATCCCCTGGAGAAGGGAAAGTCTGCCCACTCTGGTATTCTTGCCTGGAGAATTCCATGGACAGAAAGGCCTGGAAGGCTACAGTCCATGAGGTCTGAGTCTGATGCAACTGAGCGACTGATGTGTTCACTTTTAAGGATGGCAGAAAAGGAGAGAAGGAGCCTGATTCCTTGAGCAGCTGCATCAGTTCCCAGACTGCCTGCCTGTCTCAGACTCCTTGTAGTAGGAGAAAAGTAAACCTCATATGGATTTGGCCACTTTGTTGGGTTTCTAAACACAGCCAAATACAGTTCTATCACTCAGAGAATTCAGTACCCTGAAGTGGGATACTGCAGGTAACATAATCCGAAACGTGAACTTTGTTGAGGGGTAGAGATGAGCTTTTGGGCTTGGAGGGTACATGCATTGCAGACTGGAATTCCAATGACTTTGTTGTGCAGTGGTGGAACACATGGTCAATTTGCTCTTCTATGGGAGATACCCCACATGCCAACCTATTCTGCTGTGTTAGGGGAAATAGCTGGAATGATTCAGAATGTTGGCACATGCTGGTGACTTCATTCCATTTTCAACAAAGTCCTGAAGGAGATCAATGAGCTAGTTTTATCCAGCTTGAAGAAAAAAAAAGAAGGAAGTACCACTTCACTAAGGAAGACTCTGCTTAGAGCCTGCTATCTCCTTTGAGATCCCATAATTTGGGATAATCTGATCCTATTGGGATAATTTGATGATTCTTTAACTTGGAGATTGAAAAATATCATTGCATCTGTTCTCCAAATAGGAATGTGACATCCAAGAAATAGCTTAGAAGATGAGACTGGTGTCCTGGGCTTTTCCTAAGCACCTTCCTTTAAAAATCACTGCTCCACAGGAGATTGGGATTGACATATATATAGTACTATGCATAAAATGGGCTTCCCTGGTGGCTCAGATGGTAAAGAATCTGCCTGCAATGCAGTAGACCCGGGTTTGATCCCCTGGAGAAAGAAATGGAAATCCACTCCACTATTCTTGCCTGGAGAATGTCATGGGCAGAGGAGCCTGGCAGGCTACAGTCCATGGGATCGCAAAGAGTCGGACACAACTGAGCGACTAACACACACATACTTAAAATAGATAACTAATGAGAACCTACTGAATAGCACAGGAAGCTCTACTCAATGCTCTGCTGCTGCTGCTACTAAGTTGCTTCAGTCGTGTCCAACTCTGTGTGACCCTATAGACGGCAGCCCACCAGGCTCCTCTGTCCCTGGGATTCTCCAGGCAAGAATATTGGAGTGGGTTGCCATTTCCTCCTCCAGTGCATGAAAGTGAAAGTGAAGTCACTCAGTCATGTCCGACTCTTAGCGACCCCATGGACTGCAGCCTACCAGGCTCCTCCGTCCATGGGATTTTCCAGGCAAGAGTACTGGAGTGGGTTGCCATTGCCTTCTCCGACTCAATGCTCTATGGTGACCTAAATGAGAAGAAAATCCATACAAGAGTGGATATGTATATACGTATAACTATTTCATTTTACAGCAGAAACTAACACATTGTAAAGCAACTATACTCCAATAAATTTTTTTTAAAAAATCTAAATGTCCATCAACAGAGGAATGGCTAAAGAAGATGTGGTACATATATACAATGGAATGTTACTCAGGACTAAAAAGGAACGAAATAGTGCCATTTCCAGAGAGGTGGATAGATCTAGTGACTGTCATACAGAATGAAGTCAGAAAGAGAAAAACAAACATTGTATAATATCACTTATATGTTGAATCTAGAAAAATGGTACAGAAGAACTTAGTTGCAAAGCATAGATGTAAAAAACAAATTTATGGATATCAAGAGGGAAGGAGGTGATGGGATAAATTTGGAGACTGGGATTGACTTATACACACTAGTATGTATAAAATAGATGACGAATGAGAACCTACTCTATAGCACAGGGAACTCTCCTCAATGATCTGTGGTGACCTAAATGGGAAGGAAATCTAAAAAAGAGGGTATATGCATACATGTAATTGATTCACTTTGCTGTACAGCAGAAACTAACGTGACGTTAGAAAGCATCTATACTCCAATTAAAATTAACTAAAAAAAAAAAAGAATCACCATTCAACAGAAAAAGCGGGGGGTGGAGGTGGGGTGTCTGCAAAGAATTCTCTTCAGCTAGAGCCCTTTCCTTCCAATTGTCTCTTGTCAGTGAGCATTAACTTGAAGGCCAGAAGAATAAGCAGAACACAGAGGCCAACAGATAATAGAGGAAGATGTTTAGGTCCATGGACTGTGACCTCACAGGAGCTTCAGCTGTGGTTACTCACACAAAGGATTGAAGAGGTAAATAGACTGGAAGCCTACAACATTTTTGAGGGAATCATATCACCAAAAATGAAAATTTAAGGATCTGACCAGCAAAACTTTATCATTTTTCAACCCAAGGTCCCCGAACACACACAACAGAAAGAGCATCCTCCCCAAAATTTACTTCAAATATGGTTCAAGAGGGTAATGCATAAGAAGTCATTCTAAAGAAGATGGAGGGACTTCCCTGGTGGTCCAGTGGCTAAGACTCGGCACTCCCAGTGCAGGGGGCCTGGGTTCAATCTGTAGTCAGAGAACTAGATTCCACACACCACTGCTAAGAGTTTGCATGCTGCAACTAGGGGTCCTGTGTGCCATAGCAAAGACCAAAGGTCTTGAGTGCTGCCACTAAGATCCACTGCAGCCAAATAAATAAATACTTTTTAAAAACAAGATGTCTATTTTTAAAAAAGATGAAACTTGGACTATGAAGCACAATCGATAAAGTTCTTCCCAGGGAATAGGTTGTCTGAGTAAGGAAATTACTATCAAACGAGGCTTTTCCTGTCTAGCAGAATTGGGTATTTGCCATAGACCTGATAGTCTCGATAGCTTTGATAAGTTCCCCATTCTTCCCTTTCCTTCTCCATTATTATATATGGACATGTTCGGGGAAGATAACTTGGCTTTTAGTTCATGGGTTACTGGACTTGGTGTGAGGATTCACACCAGGGCTAATTGGAGAAACTTCCAATGAACTAGAGATTCTAGCTTTTGGGATGGATGCAGTGTCTGAGTGAGACCTCAGAACTGTCTTCATTAGGGAGGGAGTACGTTCTGTATTTGGGAGGATAGATAGCCAAAAGGGTGGGCTGTGGGAGTTACTGCTTTCTTTCTACCCAACAAGCATTTTCCATGTCTTCTTTACCATCAGAACTCTGAATTTGTTTAGAAAAGCCATATGCCAGCTCAAAATGACAGCAGAGTTTTCCAGCCATTGAGACTTAAGCAAACTCTGCCAAAGATATCTGGAAAAGCTTTGCTTTCTGGTTATAAGTGTCACCACTTCTCCCCTTTTTACTTATTTCTCCTTTTCTTGCCTGGAACTAAATGGGAAGTTGAATCTTCAGGAAATAGTGAAGAGTATCAGAAATGGTGAATATTTGAATAAATATCAAAGATTACTTCTCCCTCTTGATTTCTTTAAATTGCATGTGGCTATTTAAAAATAATGTGGGGGAAATTTAAAGAAATAAAAATAATGTGGGAATTTCTCTTTCTAGGCTCTGAAACTTCTTAAGTAGCTTTGAAGATTTGATGTGTTCGCCTATGAATTCTTCTGGGCCCTGTGAATTCTTGAAGAGTAATTATTTATTTTATTTAAATTTTTAATGTTTATTAGGGTAAATTTTGGCAAATAATATTTTCCTAGGAAGTTGTCTATTTATACTACATTTTCAAACGTGTTTGTTCTAGACTTGTGAAAAGTAGCTTCCTAAGATTTTTAGGTATTTAAACCTCTGTCTGCTGGGGCAGGCTTAGTTCTCAGAGCTCATGTTATGGGCCTCTTCCCCTGGATTGATTCTTGTTTTTTTTTTCCCAGCATGGCCCCAAACACCAGTCTTCACTTCCATCCCAAGCGAAGAAAACAAGAAAGCGAGGCCGACTCCTGCCTCCAGGCCAGACAAAACATCTCCTCCGAACTTGACGTCTCCTCCGAACTTGCTGAAGGAAGAAAAGGAACGGCAAGAAGCAACTGAACATATTGATGGGGTACAAAATGAAATAGACAGACTTAACGAAAAAGCCAGTGAGGAGATTTTGAAAGTAGAACAGAAATATAACAAATTCCGCCAATAATTTTTTCAGAAGAAGTTGGAATTGATTGCCAAAATCCCAAATTTGGGGGTAACAACATTTGTTAACCATCCGCAAGCGTCTGCACTGCTTGGGAAGGAAGATGAAGAAGCGCTGCCTTATTTGACAAGCATTGAGACTTATTTTGAAGATATTAAATCAGGAATTTGAAGATATTAAATCAGGTTACAGAATAGATTTTTATCTTAATGAAAATAGAAAATTATTTTCACTTACTTTGAAAATAAAGTTGTCTCCAAAAACTTTCATCTACATGAGAGTGGTGATCTATCTTCGAAGTCCACTGAAATCAAATGGAAATCCAGAAAGGATTTCACTAAATGATCAAGTCAAATGCATAATAAAGCCAGCAGGAAGAGACAGCATGAGGAACCGGAGAGCTTCTTCACCTGGTTTATTGATCATTCTGATGCAGGTGCAGATGAGTTAGGAGAGGTCATCAAAGATGGTATTTGGCCAAGTCCATTACAGTGATACTTGTTTCCTGACATGGGTGATGAGGAAGGGGAAGGAGAAGATGATGGTGACAATGAAGAGGAAGAAGGATTGGAAGATATTGATGAAGGAAATTAGGATGAAAGTGAAAAGATGAGGCGGAGGAAGATGAAGGAGACTAGGACTAATGGGACATGGATGGATTCCAACCTTCCTTTTTAAATTTTCTCCAGTCCCTGGGAGCAAGTTGCAGTCTTTTATTTTCTCCTCCTGTGCTCAGTCACCCTGTTTTTAAGGTCTCTTT
This sequence comes from Bison bison bison, assembly GCF_000754665.1. NCBI lineage: Eukaryota > Metazoa > Chordata > Mammalia > Artiodactyla > Bovidae > Bison > Bison bison. The sequence continues at coordinate 8,991,875 of NW_011494753.1, read as the reverse complement.
TCTCTTTTATACCAAGGTTCACAACGTATTTGGGAATACCTTGAGCAGAGTTCAATGGGAAAGGAATTTCTACCCCTTTCTATTCCAAATTCATTTTTATCCCTTCCTGTCACAATAAAGGCTATAGAATCAACACCACCACGCTGTGTGGGAAAAAAGAAAAAGCTTCTGCTCCCTTAGCTCTGCTGGAAGCTGGAGGGTCCTAGGCCTCTGTGTGACAGTGCATAGAATTCTAGCCTTTTCCCCTCCTTTCTCTGCATATTGTGCTCAGAGATTACATTGTGTCTCTATGTGAATACGGACAGTTAGCATTTACCAATATATATCTGTCTACTTTCTCTTTTTTAAAAAAGAAATAAAAACTTTTTAAAAATGGGGTTACAGAAGGTCAGCAAAAGGTGGGTTTGAGATGTTTGGGTGGGTTAAGTGAGTATTTTGACAACATGGCTACTCCTTTGGCATGTTAAATTGTGATGTTTAACGGATGTACTTTCAGTTTCAGATGACACTCTTAAAAAAAAAGTCAAAGTGAAAGTCACTCAGTTGTGTCCGACTCTTTGCAACCCCATGGACTACACAGTCCAAGGAATTCTCCAGGCCAGAATACTGGAGTGGGTAACCTTTCCCTTCTCCAGGGGATCTTCCCAACTCAAGGATCAAACCCAGGTCTCCTGCATTGCAGGTAGATTCTTTACCAGCTGAGCTACCAAGGAAGCCCCTCTTTTAAAACAAAATTCTCTCCTAATGACTTGAGCCCTGCCACTAGATGGGAGAATCAGCAGGACCTGTAGGAAATTAGGTGCAATTGACATTCCCTATTGTAATTTTGTTCCTGTATATTTTTAAATGTTTATTTTTGCTTCACTGAAAAGTAAAAATGATGCTCAGTTTTAAATGTTAAAAGTGTACAAGTTGCTTTGTTACAATAAAACTAAATGTGTTTTTAAAAATTTTTAATTCTTCTGTTTCAATGGCTATTTCCTCCTTGTCATTTCTTATCTTGCATATTTATGCCTTTTCTCTCTCTCTCTTTTTTTTTTCCTGGTTATATTAGCTAGTAATTTGTTGAGTTGACTTTTTTCCTGAGAACTAGCATTTGGATTTATTTATTCCTTTTAGCTTTTTTTCTGTTTTCTAACTTATTAATTTCTGCTTATATCTTTAATAGTTCCTTCATTCTGCTTTCTTTTGGTTTGCTTTGCATTTTTTTTAGCTTTTAAATTGATTTTAATTTTACTTAGATATCTAGTGTAATACATTCTCTCCTAACTTACTTTTGCAGTATCACATAGATTCAGATAAACTGTGTTTCCATTACTGCTATTTCATAAAATTCAGCAATTTTGGTTTGTATTATTTTATTAACGCAAGAGTTGCTTGGTACAGAGTTTTAAAATTTTCTAGGTGAAAGATTCTTTTTGTGATTAAGACTTTTATTGCATTGTGATTGGAGAATTCGATTTATATCACTGTTCTTTTTCATTGAGATTTTCTTAAAATCTCAATAAATTTGTTATTTATATCATTGCTCTCTTTAAAGAAAATTGAGATTTTTCTTTTGTGACTTATATCATCAATTTTTACAAATGCTTCAATCACCCAGTTGCCAGTGCTCTGATCCACCAGGTCTCAGACCTGTCCTCAGTGTTCCTCCTCTCACAATAGGATCCTCTCTCCTGGGATAATTCTAGCTGCTGTTGTTAGTACCTGGCCTCCCCTAGGACCAGGCTACACTCTTCTCCCTTCCACACCACATCCCTACCTGCCACCCCTCTGTTCAGACGTTAGCTCTGGAGCAGACTCCTCTAGTTCCAGATATTAATCTTTCCATTTACAGGTAAATTGAAGTTGGAGCTACTCTCCCTCTCCTAGGATGCTGTAGGTGAGGGCTGGGGTGATGTAATTTGCTTTCGTTGTTGATCTGTGCGGGTTTTGCAGGATTGTGAAGGGATTTAGGCATCTGCCATAATCCACAGGAATTAGACAGCTCTGTGATTTCTTTTTATCATATCTCTGCCACTTTTCCTTCGTTCCTGCCTTCCACTGGCTTAAATTTTCCTCTTTTGCCCTTCCCTTCTCAACAACATTGAAGTTGCAGTTCTATTTCTGTTCTTTTAAAAAGCAATCCTGAGAAATGTAACATGCACATTTATCTTAGCAAAGTCTAAAATTAATATCACTATCTTCCTTCCAAGCAATATAAGGACTTGAGAATGCTTTAACTCCCATCATTACCCTCTCATGTTATTATTCATACACCAAAGAATTTTGAGTACCTACCGTGCGCCAGGTTGTACAGTAATAAACAAATGTATGGGTAAGGCAGGTGGGGGGACTGGGGGCCCCTGTTCTAATGGATTTATGTCTTAGTAGGGAAGACAAGGGCTTCCCTGGTAGCTCAGTGGTAAAGAATCTGCCTGCAATGCAGGAGACCCGGTTTCAATCCCTAGGTTGGGAAGATCCCCTGGAGGAGGGCATGGTAACTCACTCCAGTATTCCTGCCTGGGAATCCCATGGACAGCAGAGCCTGGCAAGCTATAGTCCATAGGGTCGCCCAGAGTCAGACACAACTGAAGCGCTAAGCAGCAGCAGCAGGGAAGACAAACGGGCTTCCCAGATGGCACTAATGGTAAAGAATCCACCTGCCAGTGCAGGAGATGCGAGAGATGTGGGTTCGATCCCTGGGCCGGGAAGATTCCCTGAAGAGGAAATGGCACCCCAGTCCAGTGTTCTTGCCTGGAAAATTCCATGGGCAGAGGAGCCTGGTGGGCTACAGTCCATGGGACCAGAAAGAGTCAGACGTGACTGCACACAGGGGAGACAAGAATCAAATTTAAAATAGAGTATGTGGCACAGAGAAAAGTACTACAAAGCAGAAAACAAAGAGAGGTAGGGGAATATGAAGTCTCCCCTGACTCTGTGTGGGTGTAGCTAGTCATGCAGATATCTTGAGGAAAGAACATTCTAGACAAAGTGAATGGCAAGCACAAAAACCCTAAGGATGTCTTGATATGTTTGAGTGAAGTTGCACAGTCGTGTCCAACTCTTTGCTACCCCGTGGACTGTAGCCCACCAGGCTCCTCCATCCATGGGATTGTCCAGGCAAGAATACTGGAGTGGGTTGCCATTTCCTTCTCCAGGGGATCTTCCCAACCCAGGGATCGAACCCAGGTCTCCCACATTGCAGGCAGATGCTTTAACCTCTGAGCCACCAGGGAAGCCCTTGATATGTCTAGGGAACAGCAAGAAGTCACCTGAGGCTACAGTGAAGTGAAAAAATTTCACTTCAAGGTAGAATTTCAAGGTCACATGCAGAGCTAATAAGGAAACCAAAGTAGAACCTCACAAGGACTACAAAGTGGCCTACAGTCTGTATTAAGGATTTTGACTTTTATTCTGAAATGGGCACCCATCAAAGGGTGCTGAACAGAGGAACGACATGGCCCACTATAGCTGTACCCGGATCACTCTGGTTGCTGTATTGAGAAGAGACTGCTGAGGTCTAGCCAATTAGGAGATGACTGTACTAATCACATGAGAGATAATGTTGGCCAGCGCAAGAGAGGTAGAGGGTGGTGATAAGAAGTGGTTGAATTCCGAGTGTGTTTTGGAAATTGAGCTGACAGAATGTGACCTCTGATTAGTGAGGTGTAAGGAAAAGAAAGAGAACAAGGATGATACCCAAAATGTTGGCCTGAGCAACTAGGATTGAATTGCCACTAACCTCCTATTGACTAGAATTTAGTCACATGGCCAAATTCTTAGAATTCTCCAATGCCCCTTGCCCTGGCATAATCCTTGCCCTTTGAGTGTGGATATGATCTCACTTCTGTGATTATGTTATATGGCAAAAGGAAGACTACCCAAGTGGACCTAATCTATTAATAATCTCAGGGGACCAGCTGTCAAGCCCCTTAAAGGCACAGGTTTTTCCAACTAGTAGGTGGAAGGGAGAGTCAGAGATTCAAAGCATGAGGAATTCGGGCCACACGAGGAGTCTAGGCAGCCTGTAGGAACAGAGAGAAGCTCCCAGTGCCCAGCCAGCCAGGAAACAGGACCTCAGAGCCATAGCCACAGGGAACTGGATTCTGCCAGCAAAAGAGGTAGGTTCTTCCGGAGATCCTCCAGGCAAGATCCCAGCCCGGTGGACACCTTGATTTCGGCCTTGTGGGACCCTGAGCAGAAAACCCAGGCAAGTCCAGACTTCTGACCTACAGAGCTCTGAGATAATGAGTGGGTGGTTTTTCTTTTTACACTCCTGTTTGTGGAAGCTTGTTATACTGCAGTAGAAAAATGCATACACATACAACTTTTAGGGAGACAGGGAAATGGTGTCTCAGGTTGGACAGTCATGATTGTTACCCCTCTGGGGTGCAGGAGAGAGTTTAGAGTGAAGGAAAGAAAAGACAGGGTACTGGGAGGATGATAAAATGTCCTTCTACACACTGAAAACCTGCGCTGTCCAGTACTGCCCTGCACAGTGGCCGAATGTGGGTACTGAGCACTTGGAAAGTGGCCGGTCTAAATTGAGACATGCTCTAAGTGTAAAATAGGGGCTTCCCTTGCAGCTCAGTCGGTAAAGAATCTGCCTGCAGTGCAGAAGACCCGGGTTCGATCCCTGAGTTGGGAAGATCCCCTGGAAAAGGAAATGGCAACCCACTCCAGTATCTTTGCCTGGAAAATATCATGGACAGAGGAGCCTGGCGGGCTGCAGTCCATGGGGTTGCAAAGAGTCGGGTACGACTGAGCGACTAACACTGTAAGTGTAAAATACCCACTAGATTCTGAAAACCTCATATGAAAAAACAAGGAATGCAAAATATCTCATTAAGTATACTTTACATCGTTTACATTTTGAGATGATAATATTTTTGATATATTGGGATTAAAGTAAAATGCATTATTAAACTTAATTTCAAATGGTTGCTTTTTACTTCTAAAAATTTGTAAAGTTTAATTATGTATGTGGCCCCCATTATAGTTCTATTGGACGGTACTGCTGGAAACTCTTTTGTATGTCTGTTTTTCTTTAAGTGCACATGAATTACATTTTTTAAAAACATTATTTCATTTTCTTTTCAATACTATAGGTTTAAAGAGGCAATGTTCCCAAAAGAAATGGCAAAGAAAGGAGTTCCTTTCACAGTCAGTAGACCTGTGTTCCCAGGTACCTTCAGAAACTACTTATGCATGTAACCTGGATAGGAGAGGTTAAGAGAGAAAGTGTAGGGTCTTGGAAAGAAAAGAAGGCTATGCACATTAGATAATATCATCGTGGAGATGGAATGGTGCTTATACTATCATGATTCATCCCTTCAGACTGGACATACCAGTCTTGAATAAAATCAAAAGGGGAGGGGTAACGGTTACGTAGGTAGATGCCACAACCTGTCGTTTTGGGAGGGTGAGAAAGGACCGGCTGCACAGCCTCACCAGGACACATACGTAGCGCCCTCTGGTGGAGGATAGCGGCACTTTAGTCAGTGGATCAGAATCCCCCCACTTTTTACCATCTCTGCCACTCTGGTCTGAGCCACCATCATCTCAGGTGAGAATTATCCTGAGAAATTCCTAACTGATCTCCTTTTTTCCACTCCTGTCCACCAGAATGATCTTTTAATACCCTCATCAGATCATGTTACTCCTTTGCTCAAAACTCAGGAATTACTTTTCTTTTCACTCACAGTTAAAACGAAAGTCCTCACTACCCACCAACACATTCACCCCTTACTCAGTCCACTCGAGCCATGCTGGGCTTCTTGCTCTTCCTCTGACCATTTAACACACAAAGCAGGCTCCTACCCTCACGTTTACCATCTCCTCTGCCTGGAAGGCATGAATCACTCCTCACAGCAATGCTCAAATGTCACCACATAACCTTATCATCCTAAATAGAAAACCCTCTTCCCAGCATTTTATATCCCTCTCAACTGGAGTCTTTTTTTTTTTTTTTGCAACACTATTTTACACTGTCTGACATATTAAATATTTACCTGTGTTATGTATTATATGTTTATTACCTGTCTCCCCCTACTATTAATAGAATGCAAACTTCAAAAAGGCAAGGACCTTGTCTGTTCTGTTCACTCTTGTATCCCAAGCATCTATAACAGTGCTTAGCACACAGTAGATGGTCAACAAAAATATTCATTGGATAGATGTATGAGACAAGATCTGAACAATGAAAAAAGCATTGAAGGCCTTCATCGTTTCCTTCTTGGGTATGTCATAAAAAGGCCAACTTTACAAGTTTGTGTAAAATTAATAAAATTCCTATTACAATCCCCATGTATTTATTTTTAATTGGATTAAATTATCCTGAAATTCATTTGGAAAGAATAAGGTAGCTATGACTAGCCATTAAATGTAGGAAGAAGTGTGCTAAAGGTACACTTGGCTTACCAGATGTCAGAGGACACTATAAAACAGCCATAATAAAATCCACATGATATTGGCATGCCGTCGCTGCTGCTGCTGCTAAGTCGCTTCAGTCGTGTCCGACTCTGTGCGACCCCATAGACGGCAGCCCACCAGGCTCCCCTGTCCCTGGGATTCTCCAGGCAAGAACACTGGAGTGGGTTGCCATTCCTTCTCCAATGCATGAAAGTGAAAAGTGAAAGGGAAGTCACTCAGTTGTGTCCAACTCTGTGCAACCCCATGGACTGCAGGCCACCAGGCTCCTCCGTCCATGGGATTTTCCAGGCAAGAGCACTGGAGTGAGGTGCCATCGCATAGGCTTAGACAAATGAACCAGTGTAACAGACTGGAAAATCCAGGAATAGATATCTGATTATAAAAATATAACACATAAAAGATTAATTTTTAATTCAATGACAAAAGGATGACTATATAATAAACTACTGATATTATTTACCAGCAAAAAAAATCTAGAGCCCCATTTTATACCGTTCACAAACATAAGTGTCAGGTAGAATGTCAGAGCCCAACAGAGTGAGGGGACTGTCCATGGTGGGGAAAGGAAGATCAGCAGTGGTCAAGGGTGAGATATTAATCCAAGCATGAGGCAGGTTTGCACAGGACAATAGGAATACGGCAGCAGCCCAACTGGGAATGTTAGAGTCCATGCCAGGTAAGGAGAGGGTTCGTGAAAGGGACAGCAGTGACATAGAAGATACAAAGGTATTGATCAAATAAGTAAATATATATATATAAAAGTATCTTGAGGATAATGGGAGCCACTATCAAAAATGAAAGCACAAACAAGGTCCTACTGTACAGCACCGGGAACTTTAGTCAATATCCTGGGATAAACCATCACAGAAATGAATATGAAAAACAACACATATGTGTATAACTGGGTCACTTTGCTCTACAGCAGAAATTAACACAGCATTGTAAATCAAATATAATTCAATAATTTTTTTAAATGAAAGGATAAATATTTTCATGGAGAAATTAGAAAAACTGTGATTTTGGATTGGAAGTGGAATGATTTTCACTTAATATAAGGAGGTATAAAATAAAATAATAAGTCACAGGATGTAATGTATCACATAGGGAATACAGTCAGTAATATGGTGATAACTTTGTATGTGACAGATGGTAACTACATTATTATGATCATTTCATAATATATAAAATATTGAATCACTATGCCATATACCTGAAACTAATATAATATTTTATGTCAATTATAATTCAATAAAAACTCTTAAAAATATAAAATATTTAAGTAGGTAACAATGTATGTGTAAGTATATGTATGTATATACAGAACAGATTTTCCCCAGGTCTATTCACTGAGAGGGACTGGGGAGAAGCAACATGCCAAAGCAAGGAGCCCACTTAGCAGTCAGATCTTAGATTCTGAGTCCTAAGAAATCTGACAGAGACCATCATTTTTTTTTTTTAATTTTAGAGTAAATGATTTATGTGACATTGTTTGCTTTGTGGTATAAATGGTGAAAATTCAGGTATGTGAAGTTTAGGTAGCAAAGTAAAGGATTTTCATATCATCAGCGTCATCTGACGATGGGCGTTCTGTCCCCGGGGATGGTTGGTTTCTCTTTGTTGGAGATGTGCAAGCAGATGCTGGCTCACCTTGCCTGTCACCCAGGCTGTCCGAGATTGTAACCTTGACTGAAGAGGGTGAAAGTGTTAGTCATTCAGCCGTGCCTGACTCTTTGCAACCCCATGGGCTAGAGCCCACCAGGCTCCTCCATCCGTGGGACTTTCCAGGCAAGAATACTGGAGAGGATTGCCATTTTCTTCTCCAGGTTATTTTCCTGACCCAGGGATCAAACCTGGGTCTCCTGCATTGCAGGCAGACTCTTTACCGTCTGAGCCACCAGGAAAGGCCTGAAGAGGGTAAGAGGGCTAAACGACCTGAGTCCTGAGGTTCCTTCCCATTCTGGAAGGATATTATTCCTACACTTTACATATCAACTATACTGAGAGATGGACTCAGGCTTTTTCTATTCAGGGGAAGATATTATGGTGTTTTTTCTTTCCTCTTTAAGTTGTAAAGCTTATGTAAGATCACAGTAAAAAATCTGATATTTATACTTTGTGAGTTCTAGCTAAAGCTGAGATCTTTTTTTAGTTTTAAGATTTTCTTTTTTACTTTTGCTGTGGACCATTTTTTTTAAAGCTTTTATTGAATTGTTACAATACTGCTTCTATTGATTATGTCTTGGTTTTTTGGCCATGAGGCATATGGGATCTTAGCTCCCCAACTAGGGATTGAACCCACACCCCCTGCATTGGAAGGTGAAGTCTTAACCATTGGATTTAGGGAAGTCCCTAAAGCTGAGCTTTGATCTTGAAATATGAAAGTAAATTGTAACTACTTCAGTTTAAGTTGGCAGAGACCATCTTATTCAAGTGAATCAAGTAATCAAAGTTAGCATCACAAATAACACACCAAATTAAATTATGCCTCCCCTGATAGGATGCAGTAGGCAGAACACAGCATCACTTCTGTGATATTGCTTCCAAAGTGCATCACTTGGTTCTAGACATTAGACAAACCCAGACTAAGGGAATTCTACAAAATCACTGGCCTGTTATCAAAAGTGGTCAGGAAGGTCAAGGAAAGACTGAGGAAACGTTTCAGACTAAAGGAAACCAAGAGGGATGAAAAATCAAAAGCAAGGTATGATCCTGGGTTGGGTTCTTTTGCAAGGGCATTGTTGGGACAACCATCAGAACCAGAATGGGTTCTGTCGGTTAGATCGTGGTGAAGTTTCATTGTCAGTGTCCTGGTTCTGATGGTTATATAGTACTTCTTGTAAGAGGATATCACGGTTTGTAGGAAATACACACAGTGACGTGTTTGCATGGGTGGCAAGGCATATTGCTGGCAACATACTCAAATAGTTCAGGACAAAAAAGTTCAATGTACTAGTCTTGTAATTTTTCTGTAAGTTTGAAATTGGTTCAAAATTAAGAGAAAGGGAAAAAAAAAACTTTGTTTTAACCACTGATCCAATGGCAGGGGTGGGGGATAAAAAGAAACAAAACAAAAGCACACAGATATAATCAAGATTTACATTTTTGTGTACCTGTGTACACACTTCAATACAAAATAACTGTAAACTTCTAGAAAGAATGATGTATTTCTAGAAAGAAAGGAGTGTTGGCCATGGAGAGTCAACCTATGATCCCCATACCCCTAATGTATATTATCCATTCTAGCATAATTCCTACGTTTGTGGCATACCACTGTTACATTGATGCAATGCGTGTGTCCTGTATCCTGGAGAAGGGCACCCCATCTTTGCAGAGCATTGCCTCAACATCTGTGCCTTCAACAGGCTGCCCTAAGCATCTTCTTACATCAGATACAACGGAGGATATGACCATTAATCCCATGGTCATGGGCTTCCCACCTACATGGTCTTACCCTCACTGTAAAGTGGGCCCTGATCTGATACAGTTATGCTGGATCCTGTGACAGCAGATCAAATCCTCGATAAGCCTTGTTTAGTGGTGCTGGCTGAGGCTCTGTGGGAAACAAGGGAAACCATACCTGGAATATATGTCTGCTCCTGTGAGAATGAGCCATGGGCCCTACCAGGGTGGAAGGGATCCAATATGCTCTGGGGCTGCTTTAGGCCTCATTCACATCTGTCTGCCTTTGGGGACTTCCCTGGTGGTCCAGTGGTTAAGTCCACCTTCCAAGGCAGAGGATGTGGGTTCGATCCCTGCAGGGAGAGCTAAGATCCCACGTGCTGCAGGGCAACTAACCCTGCACACTGCAACTACTCAGCCCATGTGCCTCAGAGAAAGCGTGTGCAGCAACTGACTAGTTGCAGCCAAAAATAATTGAAAAAAAAAAAACAAGCGGTCTGCCTTGCATATCATAAACTGGAGCACTATCCCCAGGTATATAATGTGCTGACTCTAAAACCTGAAGAGGCCCACCAGGCGGTGTACTTCCTTCTGTGACAGACGTTAAGCTTGCAATTATTTGGCTCTTACTTTGGAGGAGAGTCATCATGCCCTTGACGACTGGACTCGTAAGAATTTTATACACGTAGAAGGCCCTGAATCTTCACAGCTCCCTCTGGAGTGCCTGTGTCTTACCAAGGCCTCCACTGTGCTATTCCACCAAGTCCAGTGTTCACCTGGCCCAGTGACATAAAGTCATAAGTGTGATTCGTCTGCATGATGCTCTGCAGTGTGTCCTGATACTTCAGGCTATATTATGACCTAGGGTAAGAGACATAACCCTGGGGGAAATCTCTAAGGGTATACCGTTGTCCATTCCATGTAAATTCAATTGTGTTCTGTCCTTTTTTTTTTTTTTTTCTGATTGAACAAGTCAGTGGTTGCACAGCACACACCTAGGCCAATGTAATGTGCTCCAGTATATATACCACGCCTGGCACAGCAGCTGCAGTCAAGGCTCTAGGACCTGGCTGAGCTCATAGAGGTCTGTGGTCACCCTCCAGGATTCATCTGGGCTCTACAGGGGTGAATGGTGAATTAAACAGATATGCCTGAAGCCAGCATCCTATAGCCTTGGCTTAAGAATGGAACCAATCTGTTATCCCCACTCTCTGCACTTTTCTGTGTTGATCCTCAGGAGTAAGCTAACCTCAACACTACAAACAGGGAAGTGACTCTTGAGTGGGTCCAAGAACCCAGTGGACCCACTGTAAGTCAAACCTAAGACAGGATTCCACTTATTACCTGGCCTTCAGCTCTAACAGGGTAAGGGAAGATGATACTTGAGGTTATATCCAACAGACCTTGATACGTCTGTATTCCTCCTTTCCCAGTGCAGTTACACTAATGGCCATAGGTCTCTATCCAGGAAAGACTGATAACAAATTACAAATGAGGCCTTCTTTTCCTACCTAGGTTCTCAGGGAGGGGTAACTGGTAAAGAACTCTCTTACCCATAAACTGCTAATCCTCACAGATTCCTAATGCTCCCTGAGAATTTTTACTGTTTCTTTAGAAATGCAACTGGGATAGAACTTATTCCTGTTTCATGGGTAAAGCTGACCTAGGAAATATTAGAATGGGCATAATTTACAGGAAGTGAAAGAAGAAATTAAGCATATCAGGAAAGCAGCCTGACCTCATAACAAAGATACATTCCTCTCCTTTTATCCTTTCCATAGATCTCTTTCTAAATTCCCATGAGACACAGGGAAGTGACAAAGACATTGCTGCCTGTTGCTTTAGTGATCTCACATTGTTATGATGTCATGGCAACCATGCCTTTCTAAACCTCCCCTAACCAAAACAGGCTGCAGTAGCCATGCGGAAGCCTAGAGGATCACAAGCCCTCCCAAACCTTTGGAGCTACCTGGGCCTTTCCCCCAATTTCCCAGGCATGTTGGTGTCAACTTCTCCGTGGCAGAATTTGTAGTCTATGGCCATCACTCTTATCATCAGTCCTCTGGATTCCTGAGAACCCCAAGAGACCACCATTCCAGCTTGCAAACTGCATTTCTGAAAACAAATAGGAATACAATTCAGTCCAAACTGAAGGGCTCCACTCCACGGAGATGTACGTGGTCCTCCACCCATTTGGGGCAATTATGAGCAGAATGGAATCACATACTCTTGCTACAGTGTTGAAGGTCCTTCCTCCTAGGGACTCTCTACTTCTTCAGTCACGGTCTGAAAACTGGCTTAAGCCTGGACACTGGGCAAGGGATTGTGACTTTTTCTTGAGGCTGTTACTTTCAGTCTTCCAATCATCTATCCTTAATTTCTTTAGCTGGTACAAGCTGGTGTGGCTGCTAGTACCCTTGACAGTTGCCCATCTATTCTTCCTCCAGTGATGTTTCGCTCTGTTAACCGTAACTCTCTGGGCCAGGTTCTCCTGACTGCCACTCCAAACTTAACAGCCACTATGATAATTACTATTCCCTAGTTTCTGGAAGTTAAGTACTGCTACTTGGCCTTTATCGTCTCAGGGTCCAGTTATCCTCATTGCTATAGTGAGCCAAGTTCTAGAACAGTATCTTCTATTATCAGCCCTAGTCTATGGAGGAGAGCTACCACTTAGCTATTTTAGAGATTTTGGTGGGCCTCTCACCAACCCATAAAAAATTTTTATGGCCTGGTAAATGTTTTTGGTTCTTTTCACAGACCATAATTTATCTGGCAGGTCTCAGTTCAGTTCAGTCGCTCAGTCGTGTCTGACCCTTTGTGACCCCATGGACTGCTTCCCTGTCCATCATCAGCTCCCAGAGCTTACTCAAACTCATGTCCATCAAGTCAGTGATGCCATCCAACCATCTCATCCTTTGTCATCCCCTTCTCCCGCCTTCAATCTTTCCCACCATCAGGGTGCTTTCAAATGAGTCAGTTCTTCACATCAGGTGGCCAAAGTATTGGAGTTTCAGCCTCAGCATCAGTCCTTCCAATGACTATTCAGGACTGATCTCCTTTAGGATAGACCGGTTGGATCTCCTTGCAGTCCAAGGGACTCTCAAGAGTCTTCTCCAACACCACAGTTCAAAAGAATCAATTCTTCGATGCTCAGCTTTCCTTATGGTCCAACTCTCACATCCATACATGACTACCGGAAAAAAAAATAGCTTTGACTAGACGGACCTTTGTTGACAAAGTAATGTCTCTGCTTTTTATTACACTGTCTAGGTTGGTCATAACTTTCCTTCCAAGGAGCAAGCGTCTTAATTTCATGGCTGCAGTCACCATCTGCAGTGATTTTGGAGCCCAAGAAAGTCTCCCACTGTTTCCATTGTTTCCCCATCTATTTGCCATGAAGTGATTGGACCAGATGCCATGATCTTACTTTTCTGAATATTGAGTTTTAAGCCAGCTTTTTCACTCCTTTTTCACTTTCATCAAGAGGCTCTTTAGTTCTTCACTTTCTGCCCTAAGGGTGGTATCATCTGCATATCTTAGGTTATTGATATTTCTCCTGGCAATCTTGATTCCAGCTTGTGCTTCCTCCAGCCCAGCGTTTCTCATGATGTACTCTGCATATAAGTTAAATAAGCAGGGTGACAATATACAGCCTTGACATACTCCTTTCCCAATTTGGAACCAGTCTGTTCTTCCATGTCCAGTTCTAACTGTTGCTTCCTGACCTGCATACAGATTTCTCAGGAGGCAGGTCAGGTGGTCTGGTATTTGCATCCCTTTCAGAATTTTCCATAGTTTGTTGTGATCCACACAGTCAAAGGCTTTGGCGTAGCCAATAAAGCAGAAGTAGATGTTTTTCTGAAATTCTCTTGCTTTTTCAATGATCCAACAGATGTTGGCAATTTTTTCTCTGGTTTCTCTGCCTTTTCTAAATCCAGCTTGAACATCTGTAAGTTCATGGTTCATGTACTGTTGAAGCCTGGCTTGGAGAATTTTGAGCATTGCTTTGCTAAAAGTAATGAGATGAGTGCAATTGTGTGGTAGTTTAAACATTCCTTGGCATTGCCTTTCTTTGGGATTGGAATGAAAACTGACATTTTCCAGTCCTGTGGCCACTGATGAGTTTTCCAAATTTGCTGCTATATTGAGTGCAGGACTTTAACAGCATCATCTTTTAGGATTTGAAATAGCTCAACTAGAATTCCATCACCTCCACTAGCTTTGTTCGTAGTGATGTTTCCTAAGGCCCACTTGACTTTGCATTCCAGGATGTCTAGCTCTAGGTGAGTGATCACACCATCATGATCATCTGGGTCAAAGATCTGTTTTGTATAGTTCTTCTGTATATTCTTGCCACCTCTTAATATCTTCTGCTTCTGTTAGGTCCATACCATTTCTGTCCTTTATTAGCAGGTCTAGTTATCCATAATCTATTCAACATTCTCACTTACCTGAGTCTTTTAATCCCCCTTCATCATCTTCCACATTTAATCTTCCCATGGCATGGGTAGGGCTTCCCTGGTAGCTCAGATGGTAAAGAATCTGCCTACAATGCTGGAGACCTGGGTTCGATCCCTGGGTCAGGAAGATCCCTTGGAGAAAGGAATGGCAATTCATTCCAGTATCCTTGCCTAGAGAAGAATAGAGGCAGCTGGCAGGCTACAGTCCATGGGGTTGCAAAGAATTGGACACAACTGAAGCAACTTAGCATGAACACATGTAACATGGATCATAGCTTTTCCCATGCTTCTAGGATCCATCCTAGTGGTGAGTTTGTGCCATCTCCTGGTCTTTGCCAGAACACTGAATCTTGTAATTCAAGAGAGGGATCCCAAGTCAATAAACTTTTCCATTTCTAACTTTATGTTTCTTTCCCCTTCATCAAGTACCCTCAGAACCCAGTTCCATATGTATGCCCTCTGGCACCTGTGGATATATGCTGGCTTGACCTTGCTCCTCCTTTGGGTCACAATCCCTTCCTTATCAAGATCAGCACTTCCATAGCTGGGTTATGCTGCAGTTAACCTAGTGTAGGCCAAGTGACTGGGAAGGGAGTGTGGGTAGGTCATGATGGGAACTTGTTGATTTGTGAGGGAGGGGCATCTGCACGGTCCCCCAGCAGAGAGGCAATGCTGGCTCTTACGGGGGAGGGTGGGCCATTTCTGCAGGCTCAGAAGATTCAAAGGAATTCATGGAGTTAAAATGTTTAGAAATGTCTACCTTGATATCTTCATTCCATGTGTCAGAATTTCAGGTTTTTTTCCAACCAGGGCCTTGACTTTAGCGTGAGATGTGCACATCCAGTCAGATTAGCAATAGCCATTGAATCCATCATCCATGTAGCACTAGTCCCTCCACACATTTCAGTCATCTGGTGCATTATGCTCTCCAGAACATTCTGTTCTATCGGCCCACCCTCCCAACTCACCACTAGTGTGTTCCACCAGTAAGGGGTCTTCCTTGTCAGATGGGTGGTGATCAGTTTCTAAAACACCATCTTATCATCAGCTTTCTCATCTGCTTCTGCTACCAACTGTCAAAGGTCAGGATCTCAAGAAGAAGATGCTGAGACAGAGTCTGGGGTGTAAAATGTTTATTAGATGAGGACTTCTCTGGCGATCCAGTGGTTAAGACTCCATGTTTTCACTACAGGGGGTGCAGGTTCGATCCCTGGTTAGGGAACTGAGATCTTGCATGCTGCATGGCACAGTAAAAAAAATAAATAAGTGAAATGCTTGTTAGAGATCCACACCTGTGAAAGGAAGGGAGTGAGAGCAGGATTGGGCAGAGGGGAAGTTAACCTGTGCTGCAGGCTCAAGAGTCTCAGCCAATCAGCAGCTCACTCTGGAGTGAGACGTACCATCACACTTGTCCAATGTCAAGTCTAAATGGCTACATCTTTATACCCCTACCTTGCTCAGTCACCAGATGCAGGCTGCCCCCGGAAGGGGTGACCTCAGGCAAGGCAGCCCTCTGTAGGCTCTGAAGGAACTGACAGCTGGAGACTGTCCAATGACCACTCTCCCTGCAGCTGGGCAGCAGGTCCTTCCTTGAAGGGCAATCTGGGCAACTCATCACCATGTATCCCATGGTGATATACATACATAAAAGTGCATAAATTGCAAGTGAATTCACCCGGTGATCATCACCAAGCTCAAGAAACAGAAATTACCAGCACCCACAGAAGCCCCATTCATTCCCCTTTTCAGTCCAAGTCTCTCCTCCAAAGTAACCACTATCCCTCTGTCATCACAGATTCATTTACCTGCCTTAAAAAAATTCTTTTTAAACTGTGGTCAAACACACATAAAATTTACCATTTTAGCCATTTCTAAGTGTATAGTTCAGGAGTGCTAAGTACATTCACACTCTTATGCAACTGATCCTGAGGACTCTTCCTCTTCCCAAACTGAAACCCTCCCATTAAAAAACTCCCTGCCCCCCTCCTCCCAGCTCCTGGCAACTTCCATTTTCCTTTTGTCCCTGTGCCTTTGACTACTCTAAATACTTCATGTAGGGAGATCAAACCAGTCAATACTACAGGAAATCAACACTGAATATTTATTGGAAGGAAGAATGCTAACACTGAAGCTACAATAATTTGGCCACCTGATGAGAAGAGACAACTCATTAGAAAAGACTCTGATGATGGGAAAGATTGAGGGCAGGAAGAAAAGGAGGCGACAGAGGGTGAGATGGTTGAATGACATCATCGACTCAATGGACATGAGTCTGAGCAAACTCCGGGAGACAGTGAAGGACAGGGAAGCCTGGCATGCTGCAGTCCATGCAGTCTCAAAGGGTCGGACAGGACTTAGTGACTGAATAACAACAGAGACTTTTACCTGGTGGTCCAGTGGCTAAGACTCTGCACTCCCAGTTCAGGAGGCCCAAGTTTGATCCCTGGGTGGGGAACTAGATCTGACAAACTGCAGCTAAGACCTGGCACAGCCAAATAAATAAATAAATATTTAAAATAAATAAATAAATACTTCATGTAGGGGAAATCGTACAGTACGTGTCTTCTTATGATTGGCTTATCTCACTTAGTATAATATCCTCAAAGTCCATCCAGGTTGTAGCATATGTCAGAATTTCCTTCCTTTTAAAGCCTGAGTGATTCCATTGTAAACCTATACCACACTTTATTTATTCATCTGTCAACAGACACGGGCTTCTTCCAACTTTTGGCTATTGTAACACTGCTGTGAGTATGAGTGTACTCAGTCACCCATGTTTGAGCTTAATATAAATGGAATAAGTTATACCATGTGTATTCTTTCATGGCTGGTTTCATTCTTTCGACATTATGTCTGTGAAGTTCATATTTTTATTTTGCTGTACATGGCAATAATTTCTTTTTTCTCATTGACATATAGTATTTTTTTGTGTGATGACACCTCAGTTTGTTCATCCTTGCTACCACTGATGGACAATTAAGTTGCTCTCAGGTCTTTAGCTATTATGAATAGCACTGCTATGAATGTTCTTGCTCATATACACATGTATGCCTGTCTGAGGATACATACCTAAGAGTTAAAAGAGTCATGGACATTTTTAGTTTTACTAGGTACTGCCAAATAGTTTTCCAACTGGCTATACCAGTTTGTCCTCTTAGGAGCACTGAAGAGTGTTCTAGTTGTTTCACATCCTCAGCAGCACTTGATATCGGTCATTTTAATTTTAGCCATTCTCACTGGCATAAAGTGGTATCTCATTGTGGTTTTTGTTTGTATTTCCCTGATGACTAATGAGGCTGAGAACTTTTCATGTTCATCAGTCAATTGTATATTCTCTTTTGTCAAGTATTTGTTCATGTTCTTTGCCCTTTAGTTAATTGAGTTATCAAGTTTTTTCTTATTGATTTTTTTGTATTGTAATGTCTGTATATATTTTTCAAAGGGTGTTGAATTTTCCACTGTAGATGGCATGGGTTTGCTCCAGAACCCCAGGGACTCTTCTTTGACTTGCCACAAGTTATACCTAGCCTCTTCTCCCAGCTGCCCCATCTCTCCCCTCCCCATTCCTCTATATGTATATTTGATGTGTGTGTGTGTGTGTGTGTGTGTGTGTGTGTGTGTACACTCTTGGTAAATGTCTGTTGTCTGATACATGTATTGCAAACACATTCTCCCTCTCTGTGGCTTGCTTTTTTGCTCCCTTAATAGTGTCTTTGATGAACAATAATTCTTCATTTTAATAAGCTTGAATTATCAAATTTTTGTTTATGGTTGGTGCTTTTGGTTTTCCCCTTACAATGTATTTTTTAAATATATACATAAGAATAAACATGTCTTTATTGAAATAAAAATATACTTTTGTGACCCACCTAAGGTTAAACTGTGTAACATCGTTGCCTCTCACACAGCATGATGTTGCTAACCCACCATGCTGCCTTCATATCAGCAGTTCTGGAATCATCAGTGTGTTGGAGACCATTGCGAAAAATCATTCTCCTTTTCCCACCAGAGCCCGGATTTTGTTTAACTGTCCACCCTCCTCCCTGAGGTTCAGTGGAAGAAGACCCCACTCAGAGCTACAGGAGGAGCATCCTGATTGCTTAATTCAATCATGGCTCCACATACCTCCTGCCATGGATATGGGACCTTACTAAGGAAATGTGAGAGGCTTCCCTGGTAGCTCAGTCGGTAAAGAATCTGCCTGCAGTTCAGGAGACCTGGGTTCAATCCCTAGGTCAGGAAGATACCCTGGAGAAGGAAATGGCAGACCATTCCAGTATTCTTGCCTGGAAAGTCCCATAGACAGAGGAGCCTGGCAGGCCACAGTCCATGGAATCGTAAGAGTCAGACATGATTTAGCAACTAAACCACCTGGGAAAGGCATCTTTACTCCATTCAAAGAGAACAGGAGGAGGTGGCCCACTTCCTACACCGGATGTTATGGGGCCTGAGGGCAAATCCCATACCCTGAGCGCAGAGATTTGCCCCAAAGAACCTGGGCCTTTGTGACTTCAAATGCCATTGCTCATCCTACGCCTGAAGAACAATATTCTGCCGGCGGCATTTCCTTATAGCTGAAGCCATTTTGAATCAGGTTCCAGTCCCTTTCCACTGAAAGCACCTACCTAGTAACCTTGGTTGGACGACAGAATGTGGACACCCTTGGTGCATTGTTTGTACAAGGTCAGCTTCATGGGTCTGTGGCTTGCGCTGTCACATGAAGCCCCATGCTCAGTAGGAACTCTGACTTGATTTAATTTTCTGCTGTTACTGTTATGAAATTCTTCTTAACTTCTGAACAGGAGGCCCCGCACTTTCATTTCACAATGGGCCCCCCGATTTATGTAGCCGGTCTTGGTGATGTGACATTTCTTATCTCCTTGTTTTTCTTTATCTGCCCTCTCAACCTTTGAATCCTCATAAGACAATGCCTCATCTGCAAAACCCACCAGCTTAACTAAAATGAGGAGGTTGAAACATTCTTCAGCTGATCCCTAAGGAGACTACCAGCACTGCTAAGAACTCAGCTTCCCTCATCCCAGTTTGGTACTCAACATTTCAGTATCCCAAGTTGACCTTCACAAGGCAAAACCTAAGCCCACTTGCCTGGTATTCAGTATCTTTTTCAAAATTAAAAGATTTTGTCTTTTTCTCCTGTCACTCTTTCAACCTCAAATTCTATTACTCTCCAGTGGGAACCACCCACTTCAGCCAAATTGAAAATAATAATAATAATGAAAACAATGTATTCACCCATAAACAATGCAATAATGACAACAGTCTGCATTTACACATATTACAACATTTGATTCTCACCATAAGTCTGTGAGATATAATTTGAAAATAGTTACTCTGTACCTTTATCCTATTACAAATAGAATTTGCTAATCAGTATTGTATTTAGATGGAGAAGGAAATGGCAACCCACTCCAGTGTTCTTGCCTGGAGAATCCCAGGGACGGGGGAGCCTGGTGGGCTGCCGTCTGTGGGGTCGCACAGAGTTGGACACAGCTGAAGTGACTTAGCAGCAGCAGCAGCATTGTGTTTAGAAGTCACAAACTTAATATGCACAGTTACTGCTGCTGCTGCTAAGTCGCTTCAGTCGTGTCCGACTCTGTGTGACCCCACAGACGGCAGCCCACCAGGCTCCCCCATCCCTGGGATTCTCCAGGCAAGAACACTGGAGTGGGTTGCCATTTCCTTCTCCAACGCATGAAAGTGAAAAGTTAAAGTGAAGTCGCTCAGTTGTGCCCAACTCCTAGTGACCCCATGGACTGCAACCCACCAGGCTCCTCCGCCCATGGGATTTGCCACGAAAGAGTACTGGAGTGGGGTGCCATTGCCTTCTCACTTTTTTGGGGGCATGTCATGGCTTGTGAAATCTTAGTTCCCCTATCAGGGATTGAACCCAGGCCCAAGCAGCGAAAACACTGAGTCCTAATCATTGGACCATCAGGGAATTTTCAACTAGTCACTTCTAAAAACTTTATTTTGAAAGAACTTCAGAGTTATAGAATGGCTATGTGAAAAATACAAAGACCTCCCATATACCTTTTATTCAGATTCTCAAAATGTTAACATTTTACCACATTTGCTTTATTGTTCTTACCCTCTCTCCCACCTCTCTCTCTCTATATATATGTATGTATGTATGTATATAATATATAATTACTTCCTGAGCCCTGTGATTCTTTGATAGTAAATTGCAGATATGATGCCCCTTTACCCCTAAATATTTGAGAGTTTGTGTTTCCTAAAAAAAGACATTCTTTTACATAACAATAGCACAATTATAGTAGAAGGCAATGGCACCCCACTCCAGTACTCTTGCCTGGAAAATCCCATGGATAGAGAAGCCTGGTGAGCCTACAGTTCATGGGGTCACTAGGAGTCGGACATAACTGAGCGACTTCACTTTCACTTTTCACTTTTATGCATTGGAGAAGGAAATGGCAACCCACTCCAGTGTTCTTGCCTGGAGAATCCCAGGGATGGGGGAGCCTGGTGGGCTGCCATGTATGGGGTTGCACAGAGTTGGACACGACTGGAGCGACTTAGCAGCAGTAGCAACAGCAGCACAATTATAAAATCAAAAAAATGTTATTGTTACAGTAATAACATCTGGAGCTTCCCTGGTGGTGCAGTGGTTAAGAATCCACCTTGCAATGCAAGGGACATGGGTTCGATCCCTGGTTGGGGAAGATCCCACATGCCGCAGAGCAAGTAAGTCTATGCCTACAACTATTGAGCCTGTGCTCTAGAGCCCAGAAGCCTCAACAACAGAGCCCAAAGGCTCCAAATACTAAAGCCATCACATTCTAGGGCCCGTGCTCTGCAGCAAGGGAAACCACCTCAGTGAGAAACGAGCACCACAATGAAGAGTAGTCCTTGCATGTCGCAATGAGAGGAAGCCTATGTATAGCAACAAAGACCCACCACAGCCAAAACCTAAAACTAAATACATAAATAAATCTTTTTATAAAATACCACCTAACCTACAGATTTTATTCAGATATCATGCTGCTGCTGCTAAGTCACTTCAGTCGTGTCCGACTCTGTGTGACCCCATAGACAGCAGCCCACCATGCTCCCCCGTCCCCGGGATTCTCCAGGCAAGAATACTGGAGTGGGTTGCCATTTCCTTCTCCAATGCATGAAAGTGAAAAGGGAAAGTGGCATAAACTGTCTTAATAATGTCCTTTATTTTTTCTTATGTTTATTTTCACTTATGTGGCTGTACCAGGCCTTTGTTGCAGCACTGCGGCTATGGTTCCCTGACCAGGGATCAAACTCAGGCCCCCTGCACTAGGAGCATGACCAGGGAAGTCTCAATAATAAATAACCTTTACAGCCAAGAGAAAAATAGGATTTTTCTGGTTCAGGATCCAATCCAGGATTTCAAATTGCATTTAGTTGACTTGTCTCTTTAGTTCCTTCAACCAGGATTAATTCTTCAGTCTTTCTTTGCCTTTCATTACTTTGTCACTTGAAGAATATAGGCAAGATAGTTTGTATAAAGTCCTTCAAGATTTATCTGTTTTTTTCCCCGTGATTAAGTTCAGGCTATGCAATTCTGGCAGGAATATCACAAAAAGGATGCTGTGTTCTTCTCAGTTCACTGAATCAGGAGGCACACGATGTCTGTTTGTCCCATTACTGGTGATGTTAATTGACTTGACCCCTAAATTAAGGTGGTGTCTGTCATGTTTCCCACTGTAAATTAAACTTTGTCCATTTGTAATTAATAAATATCATGTGGGGAGATATTTTTACATTATACCTATTCCTCTTAAAACTAGTTTTAGTATCCATTGATATTAAATGTAATTGTTCCTTCAGTTGAAAAGGCATACATGACCCAATGGTTTAAAAAAATCTAAACAACAAAGTGAATGTAGTGAATAGTCCTGTGAAAAGTAAGGCTTCTGACTTCAGATCCTCAGATTCCCTCCTCGTGTTACCTTTTTTTAAAAGACTTTATTTAGTTGCAGCATGTGGGATCTGGTTCCCTGACCAGGGATAGAACCCAGGACCCCTGCATTGGGAGCAAGGAGTCTTAGCCACTGAATCACCAGGGAGGTTCCCTTATCTTACCTTTTTGTGCATGTATCCTTGTGGCAGACACATGTCACAAGACACTGAAACCCGTTTTATTTTCTTCTTCCTCAACTTGAAGAATGACAATATTGCCTACCCTGCCTTGTAGCAAGGCGGGGCCCATGAGACTAGTTTTGCTTCAGGGATTACAAACAGAAGTGATATGTGTCCTCCTTAGCCAAAGTGTATAGTGCCAGCTCTCTCCTATGCTGCAGCAACTGTGGGGCCATGCCTTTAGGTGGAGGAGCCACAAGATGTAAACACCCTGGATCCCTGAGTCACCGTATGGAGAACAGAACAGCTGCCCTAAGAGAGTTGCTTATCTCTCAATGGACATGTGTATGCACCAGAAATATAAGCCTTTTCTGTGGTAAGCAAGTGAGATTTCAAGTTTAATATGCTGTTACAACATAATTTAGTCTATCCCAATAAAATTATTCTGAAAAAATAATTATTTTTATTGTTAAAAACATGTAATTACACATAATTTTACTGTATATAAATAGGTGCATTATGAAACATTCTGGATCTTCCTTTTCTTAAAAACATCTTTGAGATTTTTTCTACATCAGAATTTTTAGCTCATTTTTCTTAAGGGTTGGAAAGTGCTCTATTGCAGGAAAGTACTTTAGTATATATTTAGAAGGTAAATTTCTTAAATAGGTACTGCATATATATAGTTTAAAATTAAAACAGTTCAAAAGAGTCTGAAAAATTCTCCCTCCCACAACTTCCCTGTGCCAACAAATTTCCCTCAAAGATAACCAATATTTTCTGTTCCATGTATATACTTCCAGAGATATATATATATAGATGAAACATTTAAATGAACCTCACTCAGTCTTAGATTTGGCTGAGATCCCAAAACAGTAAGGTCATATTCAAAGTTAGATGCAAATTCACCAACACAGTATTTCCAAAAGGAGAATGTAGAAAAACCAGTTTTGTACTTAGTTCACCACACACCTCCAGCTTACCAAAGCTGTTGGAGAGGTAGAAAAAAAGATAGAGGATTCAAGGTTTTAGAAAAAGTTATTCGACTTTGTACTGGGTCATTGCCACCATCTCCAACCTCATCCAGAGGCGTGTGTGCCCCTTGATATAAGGAATTTGGCTGGGTTAGGGTTAGGGTTAGGGTTATGTGCGGCCATACGTATGTTCCTTCCAATCTGAGACACAGTGGTTCAGATCTCAGTCACATCTGGGATATGTAAAAAATAAAGGTCTGGCTTAGCCATCCTGTGGGGAAGAGATGAGGCTACAGTTTGGGATATAACAGATTTCCCAACAGTGGGTCAAATAAGCATGTTTTCTCTAGTCCGAGTGTGGTACATACAGGCAAGAACTCTGGAGAAGTACTGTCTTGGATCCTGTTCAAGAAAGCTGCCTAAAGAAGTGAGTGGACTTCAGCAGAAGGAAGGTGGAGGCGTATCACCAGATGCCAAGTCTCAAGAAAGAATTATAAACAAACAACCACAAAGGCAACATACTCATCTACGTGAAACCAAGTGCAGAGAGGGGACCTGCCTGTGGGCTCAGTGGCCAAGACTCGGCACTTCCAATGCAAGGGGCCCAGGTTTGATCCCTGGTCAGGGAACTAGATCCCACATGCCACAACTAACATGCAGGTAAATACATACTTTTTAAAAAAAAACAGGTGCAGAGATGAGATCCTCAAAGATGGAATGATGGAGCTTTAAAGAACTCAGAAATACATATGTATACCTATGGCTGATTCAGGTTGAGTTTTGACAGAAAACAACAAAATTCTGTAAAGCAATTACCTTCAATAAAAAATAAATAAATTTTTAAAAAAGAACTCATAAATACAGCCTGCAAAAAATAAATAAATAAAGAGTAAACCTAAAACATCTGTGAACCCTAGAGAAGGCAGATGTCACCCAGGACAGCGCAAGTCAAGTACAAACATTACTGTCTCGCCTGTGACTTCCTCCATATGTTCCAACCTTAACCAGCTTCATGGGTGTATAAAGTCATTCACTGAAAAGGGCGCCTGGCTGTAGGTGCCAAAGGGGGCTGAAATCCAGCATGCTTTCAGTCTCCAAACCATATGCCCTGGCATGGGGCTGTGCCTACTTGGAGGAAGAGTTGCCTTTTTCTACTTCAAACAGAGGCACAGTGGTCTCACATGGGGTTGCATTCACTCACAAGGGGGACCTTTTTCTAATCTCTACAAACACACCAGATGAATAAACAGCCACTCATCTTGGAAGGATGAGACAGCAACAAGATGAGGAAAGTGGAAGCATTGAATGAAGAAGGAATGGAACTGATCACACAAAATTTTTTCATAGGAGGTGACCCACATCCTAGAGGCCCATGCTGGGAGAGAGGAAGGAGCCTCAATTTTAAATCAATTTTAGAGTGATGACTGTTAGAGGGAGCTGGGCATTTCTGTTAATTAACTGATATTGTTTGGGAGACTAGCATTTCAGGAGGACTTTTAACACCTAATAGTGATTCGAAAAGTTGATGGACTTGACACAGGTAAAAGGGACTAGGGAAAACCAGCCATACAGAATAAACTAAAGGGCCAGTGGAAGACAAAAATTAAGATGCTTTCTACAAGGACCTACTGTATAGCACAGGGAACTCTGCTCAATGTTATGTGGCAGCCAGGATGGGAGGGCCATTTGGGGGAGAACGGATATATGTATGGCTGAGTCCCTTCGCTGAACACCTGAAACTATCATAGCATTGTTAATCGGCTATACCCCAATACAAAATAAAAAGTTTTTTTAAAAAAGATGTTTTCTGATTTATACTCTGTAGTAGAGACTTCTGACTCCCTACTAATATATATTCTGTCCTTTGCAATTTGATACAACATCTAGAATAAATTTTGTCCGATGAAATGTAAGATGGGTTGGTGTATTCAAATAGGTGGGCCTTAGGAAGCATTTTTGGGAAAATCCCCTGGAGAAGGAAATGGCAACCCACTCCAGTACTCTTGCCTGGAAATTTCCATGGACTGAGGAGCCTGGTACAGTCCATGGGGGCACAAAGAGTCGGACACAACTGAGCGACTTCACTACTACTAGGAAGCATTACTACGAACAAAGCTAGTGGAGGTGATGGAATTCCAGCTGAGCTATTTCAAATCCTAAAAGATGATGCTGTGAAAGTGCTGCACTCAATATGCCAACAAATTTGGAAAACTCAGCAGTGGCCACAGGACTGGAAAAAGTCAGTTTTCATTCCAATCCCAAAGAAGGGCAATGCCAAAGGATGTTCACACTACTGTACAATTGCACTCATTTCACATGCTAGCAAGGTTATGCTTAAAATCCTTCAAGCTAGGCCTCAGCAGTATGCAAAATGAGAAATTCCATATGTACAAGCTGGATTTAGAAAAGGTAGAGGAATCAGAGATCAACTTGACAACATTTGTTGGATCCTAGAGAAAGCAAGGAAATGACAAGAAAAAAAAATCTATTTCTGCTTCATTGACTATGCAAAAGCCTTTGTGTGAATCATAGCAAACTGTGGAAAGTGCTTAAAGAGACGGGAATACCATATCACCTTACCTGTCTCCTGAGAAACCTGTATGCAGGTCAAGAGGCAACAGTTAAAACCGGACATGGAACAATTGGGAAAGTTGTATGACAAAGCTGTATATTGTCACCCTCCTTATTTAACCTCCATGCAGAGTACATCATGCAAAATGCTGGGCTGGATGAATCACAGCCTGGCATCAAGACTGCCAGGAGAAATACCAACAACCTCAGATATGCAGATGAAACCACTATAATGGTAGAAAGTGAAGAGGAACTAAAGAGCCTCTTGATGAGGGTGAAAAAGGAGACTGAAAAAGCTGACTTAAAATTCAACATTCAAAAAACTAAGATCAAGGCATCTGGTCCCATCACTTCATGGCAAATAGAAGGGGAAAAAGTGGAAGCAGTGACAGATTTTATTTTCCTGGGCTCCAAAATCACCACAGACGGTGACTGCAGCCAAGAAATTAGATATTTCTTCCTTGGAACGAAAGCTATGCAAACCTAGCTGTGCTGTACTGTGCCATGCTGTGCTTAGTCACTCAGCCGTGTCCAGCTCTTTGTGACTGCATGGAAATCTAGACAGCATATTAAAAAGCAGAGACATCACTTTGCCAACAAAGGTCCATATAGTCAAAGCTATGGTTTTTCCCGTAGTCATGTATGGATGTGAGAGCATAAAGAAGGACCATAAAGAAGGCTGAGCACCAAAGAATTAATGCTTTAAAACTGTGGTGCTAGAGAAGACTCTTGAGAGTCCTTTGGACTGCAAGGAGAGCCAACCAATTTATCCTAAATGAAATCAGTCCTGAATATTCATTGGAAGAACTGATGCTGAAGTTCCAATACTTTGGTTATCTGATGCAAGGAGCTGACTCATTGGGAAAGACCCTGATGCTGGGAAAGATTAAAGGCGAAAGGAGGAGCGGGCGGCAGAGGGTGAGATGGTTAGACAGCATCACAGACTCAAAGGACGTGAATCTGAGTCAGAGGAGCCTGGTGCACTGCAGTCCATGGAGTCACAAAGAGTCAGACACTTAGCGACTGAATAACAACAACAGCAAGTGAGGTGCCACTTCCAGGACTGGTCTAGTAAATACCTCCCACAATACCCACACACAGGGGAACTCTTTCCTCTTCTGACAGCTGGATGCAGCTGGATCCATGAATGACAAGGAAGATAAGAGCTGCCCCACAAAGCTGAACACCTGTTCAAGACTACTAGGTGAGCAGGAAATAAACTTCTATTTTGTTAAGTCACTATAGTTTAGATTTTCGGTATTAAAGGAATCACAATTCTTTAAAACTAGAAAGGAAAAAAAAAAAAACCAAGTGGAAATTATTTCTTGCCAGGCAAGGGAGAACTACAAGGAGACAGATAATGTCTGTGAACATAGTAAAAGATGGGGTTTGTATAGATTTGGGGGAAAATGAGGGGTTTAGATTAAATATAAATGATTGGCAATGACTGGCTCAAACTGAAGTGGGGTTAGTCATTGATCAGGTGGATTCCAAGAGCAGACCTATTGTAACAAGTTTGGTGTCCATGGGTGATTCAGCCCAAGATTGATTATGAAAAGTCTTACCTTTTCGTGTTTCAATTCCTGAGGGCATGAGGAGTTTCTTCAGGCAAGAATGGAATTTTTTTTCTTTTTTAAAAACAATTTATTGGAGTATAGTTGATTTACAATGTTGTGTTAGTTTCAGGTGTACAAAAGTGAATCATTTATACATACACATATAGTCACTCTTTTTAAGAGTCTTTTCCCAAATAAGCCATTGCAGAGTATTGAGTACTGTTCCTTGTGCTATACATAGCTCCTTAATAGCTATCTAGTTTATACATAAGAGTGTATATATGTCAGTCCCAACCTCCCAGTTTATCCCTCCTCCCACACTTTCCCCCTGGTAACCATAAGTTTGTTTTCTATATCTATAACTCTATTTCTGTTTTGTAGATAAGCTCATTTGTACCCATTTTTTAGACTCCACTTGTAAGTGATATCAGCATATTCATCTTTCTCTGTCTGACTTATTTTACTCAGTATGATGATCTTGAGGCCCATCCATGTCGCTGCAAATTGCATTACTTCATTCTTTGTTATGGCTGAGTTATATTCCATTGTATATATGTACCACACTTCTTTATCCATTCCTCTGTTGGTGGACATTTAGGTTGCTTCCATGTCCTGGCTATTGACAATTGTGCCGCTATGAATATTGGGGTGCATGTATCTTTTTGAATTATGATTTTCTTCAGTGGGTGGGCTTACTGGATCATATGGTAGCTCTGTTTTTAGTTTTTAAATAAACCCTCATACTGTTCTCCATAGTGGATGTACCAATTTACATTCCCACCAAGTGTAGGAGGATTCCCTATTCTTCACACTCTCTCCTGCATTTGTTGTTTGTAGATTGTTTGATGATGGCCATTCTGATCTGTGTGAGGTGATACCTCACTGTAGTTTTGATTTGCATTTCTCTAATAATTAGTGATGTTGAGTATCTTTTCATGTGTTTTTTAGCCTTGTATGTCTTCTTTGGAGAAATATCTGTTTAGATCTTGCACCCATTTTTTGATTGAGTTGTTTGGGGGTTTTGATATTGAGCTGCATGAACTGTTTGTATATTTTGAAGATTAATCCCTTGTTGGTTGCTTCATTTGCAAGTATTTTCTCCAATTGTGAAGGTTGTCTTTTGTTTTATGGTTTCCTTTGCTGTGCAAAAGCTTTTAAGTTATTTTTCACCTGTGACCCCATTTATTTATTTTTGTTTTTATTTTCATCATACTAGGAGGTGGGTTGAAAAAGTTCTTGCTGTGATTTATGTCATAGAGTGTTCTGCCTATGTTTCCTCTAAGAGTTTTATAGTATCCAGCCTTATATTTAGGTCTTTAATCCATTTTGAGTTTATTTTTGTGTATGGTGTTAGAGAGTATTCTAATTTCATTCGTTTACATGTAGCTGTCCAGTTTTCCCAACACTGCTTATTGAAAAGACTCTTATCTCCATCGAACATTCTTACCTCCTTTGTCATAGGTTAGGTGGCCACAGGTGTGTGGGTTTATGGCTGGACTTCGTATCCTGTTTCGTTGATCTATATTTCTGTTTCTGTGCTGGTACCATATGGTTTTGTAGTATAAAGAGTGGAATGTTCCATTCTCATCTCCCTTTTGGTAGGGAGATTTGTAGTATAAAGAGTGGAATTTTTCTGTAGCTTTGTTGTATAAAGAGTGGAATTTTCCATTCTCCTCTCCCTTTTGGTCCTCACTGACAGATCATCGAAGAGGCTACTATTGTCTAGAACAAGAATGGGCAATTAAAAAAAAAATACAAACGAACTTATTTACAAAAAGAAAGAGACTCACATACATAGAAAACAAAAGTATAGTTAGCAAAGGGGAAAGGGTTGGGGGAGGGATAAATTGGGAGGTTGGGATTAACATATATATATACCACTATGTATAAAATAGATAACTGGGACCTGCCTGATGGTCCAGTGGTTAAGAATCCATTCGCCAATGTAGGGGACATGGGTTTGATCCCTGGTCTGGAAAGATCCCATGTGCCTCGGGGCAACCAAGCCTGTGAGCCACAACTACTGAGTCTATGCACTGCGACTGCTGAAGCCTGTGCGCCCCAGAGCCCATGCTCTACAAGAGGCCGCTGCAGTGAGAAGCCCACTCACTGCAGCGAGAGAGTAGGCCCTGATCACAATAAGAGACTGTTCACAGCAACAAAGCCCCAACACAGCCAAAAATAAATAAATACAATTTAAAATAAAATAAATATATAAATAAATATAAAATAAAACCAACAAGGACCTACTGTATAGCACAGGGAACTTAATATTTTGAAATAATCTATAAAAGAATCTGAAAAAGAATATATATATATATATAACTGAATTGCTGTGCTGTACACCCGAAACTAACCCAACATTGTATATCAATTATACTTCAATTTTTAAAAAAAGATATGAAAAAGAATGCTAAAAAATATATGCACAGATATATCAGGATGTATCTTGTCAAAAATTAGAAAAAAAAAGAATGGGTAATTTTTTATTTTCTTGTGAAGGGCCAGAAGGTAAATATTGTAGGCTTTGTGACCCATACTATCTCTGTTGCAGATACTCAGCTCTGCTGTTGTGGTACAGAAGCATGATGAATATATAAACAAGTAAGTGTTCAATAAAACTTTATTTAAAGAAATAGACGGTTGGCCATGTTTGCTCCACAGGCTACAGTTTGCTGAGCCCTGGTCTAGAATTCTAGATCTAATTCATCTAGATTGGATGGATTCTCAGATTCCTTCTTAGACATGGTTATGGCTTTCCCTGCCAGCTGAAACAGTGGTTGTGGTGGTCATCATGTGCTTTGATTCAGGCTCATCTGTTGCACCAACTCACGAGGCAGCCACTACACAGTGGAGTTGAATTCCAACACCAACTAGAGAGTAAACGAATGCAACATCAATAAATGTACAACTAGCAGAATAAAGAGGGACTGGAAAGTTCACCGAAGTCATGATCCAGATTTTCACAGATTAAACCCTCAGGAAAGATCCTCTTCTTGACCTAAATTATGGGAATAACACAAGGAGTATTGACCAGGTTGTTACTTTTCGAAAATTTTTGAAGTTTCTCTTACTTTTTTGCTAATGTTGAAAACCTGTCTGAGAGGTCTTTGGGATTACAAGCTGCTTAGAAGCAAATAGAGCTGAAATTTCTGGGGGAACTATATTGCCCCAAACCCCCACAAGCCTGGCCTGAATAAATAAGTAAAACCATAAAACAGCTCTTGGATCTCCAACCATCCGTAAGCAGGTTGTCAAAGCTGTACAGTCTTCAAGGAAGGCATGCTTCCACTTCACACAGAGCCAGGAAGAAAAGTGGCTGAGCAAGGACTTGCCAGAGGGCAGAAGCAGGGCATACGGAGAACAAGAGAATAACAATGACAAGGGCAAAACGGGGCCTAATCCGAGAACTTCCTTCGCTGCCAGGATAGAGCATCTTTTCATAACGCCCTTTACCTTTTTAATTGATGTGTAACTGACCAACATTCTGTTAATAGTTTCGGGTGCACAGCATGGTGATTTTTCTGTTACGAGATGATCACCACAGGTCTAGTCACCATCTGTCACCATACAAAGATACTACATAATTATTGACTATAATCCCTATGTGGTTCATTTTATCCCTGTGGCTCATTCATTTTGTAACTGAAAGACTGCACCTCTTAAAAGCAAACCACCTTACCTCGTAATCTCCCCATCCATTTCACTTACCCACCCTCTCTCACCACCTCCCCCGCCTCCACAACCATGTGTTTGCTGAGTCTGTTTCTGTTTTGTTGTTTGTTCATTTGTTATGTTTTTTAGATTCCACATGTGAGATAACAACCGTATTTGTTTTTCTCTGACTTTTCATTTAGCACTATACCCTCTAAACCCATTTATGCTATTACAAATGGAAAGATTTCATTATTTTTAGGCTGATATTACATTGCATATGTCAGGGTATATATATGTTATATGTATGTTATATATATGTTTTATATAGAGCTTCTTCATCCACTCATCTATTAATGGACACTTAGGTTGCTTTTGTAAATTGACCATTGTAAATAAGGTGGCAAAAACATAGGAATGCATATATATTTTTTAAGGTCCTTAAAATCACATTTTTTTAAAGGTAACATGTGCATAATAGGAAACCAAAAAACACAAGAAGCAGAAAACAGTCACTCAAAATCACAGTTTACCGTTTGATGTGTCCTTCTGGTCCACTAAAGAGTGGACCTTTTCCAACAAAACGTTTCACTTATCTATTACCGAGCCAGATGGACCCCTAGTGAGGAAACACCAAGAGTCAAACATTCCATTTCTCCTTAAAATACTCATGAGGTGTTCAGACAGTAGGTCATTAGAAGGTGTAGAGAAGACCCAGAAGGAGAGAAAGATCACCTATATTAGGACCATACAGAGATAACTATTGTTAAGACTTTGGTATATAGTCTTCCAGTTTATTTTTTAATTTTACTTATTTATTCATTTATTTATTTCTGGCTGTGCTGGGTCTTCATTGCTGTGCCCAGGCTTTCTCTTCTTTCAGTGAGAGGGGGCTACTCTCTATTTGCGGTGCACGGGCTTCTCGTGGCGGCAGCTTCTCATCGCAGAGCACAGGCTTTAGGGCACACTTCAGCAGGTGCACACGCGGGCTCAGTAGTTGTGGCACAGGGACTTTGTTGCTCGACCACATGTGTGATCTTCCCGGATCAGCGATCGAACCCACGTCCCCTGTGCTGGAAGGCAGATTCCTAACCACTGGACCACCAGTGAAGTCCCAGTCTTCCAGTTTCTTTAACGTACATACACACATATAAGGGGGTGTGTGTGTGT